>NC_043983.1:8664820-8980653 GCF_902150065.1 Myripristis murdjan | reverse complement strand
ACACAGGCAGCAGTGCAGCACAGGTGAACTGGTGATGTTTTGTCAGATCTTTCCTTCTGCAGCCCCGGCACAGCAGCTCTGGACAACACAGAGCTGCATGCTGGGAGGAAGTGGAGGATTGAGGGGAAGTGAGGCCAGTGCCATGTTCAGGTTAATCCTCGTAGTGGTCCATGTTGCTGGGAGCTGGGAGCCTGGCCAGGCCAACTCTGGATGTTAATAAAGTTTTAAGGCTCTATGCCAGCACTGTGATCTCCTACAATGCTCAGGGTTATTTTTACAGACTTCAATTATATTTGAAAGGAGAGGTCGTTGTTCAGTGGGCTAGGGAGATGGTGTATGTGATAAGGAGATGCAATTTCCCACGATGTGATGCTGTAGAGTGCATGGATTTTCTCATTGTCTGGGGCTCACAGTGGGAATATATTCTCATATCGTCTGTATGTGAACAGCAGATGTAGCACTGAAATAGCAAACCGGTAAATGCCACTTTTTTACTTTTATTATTCCGGCGAAGGTTTGCTGGAAAGTTTCCTTGCTCTGTGTCAGTGTGCTCACACACACACACACACACACACACACACACACACACTGACACATGGTAGTTATCCAGTTTGCACATCACAGTCTTCTTCTGCGGGCCAATAAGCAGCTCCACTGGTGCAGATGGGTGCTGAGTGCCTTGCTCTTAAGCAAGGCACTCAGCACTTGTAGAGGGAGGGAAGAGTGTCCCAGATTCATATTCCCTGTCCATTTTCAAAACTGATCCAAGGACTGGCTATTTATTTGCAATAGGCCCCCCTCCTTGTGTCTCTCAGATGTTATGTCGATGTCTGTGCTCAGTGGTCTATGACAGCCTGGCTGCCGAACAGGGAATTGAAGGAATCTAAGATGACTTTGGCTTGTAGCTGCTGCACTGATGTCGCTGCCTGCTGACTCGTCTGCCAGAGATGTCAGCTTGATTTCACCCTGTGGAACTGAAAACCCCATCTCACAGATGAGCTGGTTCCTCTGTCCAGAAGTTTCCACTGGAAACAGTAGACACATCTGTTATCTTCCTCCTCCTCTCGCATCTGATGGGCTTTTTTCACAATCTATCTGCTTCTTATTCTCTGCACCAAATTGCTTTTGAAACGATGCTGTGCAGTTGTCATTCTGCTGGCAAGTGGTATCCCATCGCCCTGAATGATTAAGTAATTGCATTGTAGAATCAGCGGTTTTGTTCAGGACTATCCCTTCTGTGGAAACTGTTCTCCTCCTTTGATTTACAGTTGCCAAGGATAAACTTGGATCCTTTTTTCTCTATTTCAACTACGACTCATATGGACGGTGCAGTATGGGCTTTTAAATGGATCCATATTACGCTGAGTAATCTCTTACCCTCCGTATGCACCTCTTCATTAACATGTTTAACATTCCCCTTAAGGCCCAGAAGTCGGCTTCTATTTTACACTGCTTAATACAAACATCATGTTGGACACTTAGGATCTCTTAGGGGGCTTATTGTTGGCAGTTTTAGTAGTCAGCAGAGTTGAATGTGATATAGGGTGTGTGCGTGCATGTGTGTGTGTGTCTGTGCGTGTGTGCAAGTTAAGAATCGGGGCAAGCTGGAGCAGAGGATCGACAAGTTCATTAACCCTGCCCTCGAAGAGCGCAGTAAAAATTTAAAGAGGCAATAAGTAAGTTATGACTTTTATCGACCTCTATTGGCGATCAAGGAATCGCAAGAGCACTGACAGCTTGACGGCGGCTTGCAAATGACAGAGATAGAAAAATCACAGCATCAGCAGAATTACAACAGGACAAGTAAGCCAGCTAATTAGAGCCGAAATCCAACAGAAACCTCCAAAGAAGCGGCAGTATATCATGATGTAAAACAATACAGCCTTGACATTTGGCTGGAGAGTGACATGTTGTGCAACGGTCGCTCGCTCGTAGCGTGATCCTAAAACGGAGCACAGCGGTGAGTTTTTGAAAACAAGAAATCTCACTTCCTGGCAAAGTCGCCGCTGAGTCATCCGTATTGACCAACAAACCCTGTCAGCAAACGCAGAGAGTTTATGGTCACTTGGTGCTTTGAGACAGTAAAAATATTACATAACGCACCTTTAATCTTTATTTCTGTACAGATTTGTGTGTGTGTTTCTAGTCCACTACATGCATGTATTTCTGCCATCATATAAACGGTTTTGGAATTTCTGCCTGACCAAAACATGATTTCATTCTTGATAGTGAGGACGGATAGATGAATAGGGGTAGAGAGAAAGGAAAAAAGTGAAAAAAAAAAATTGCATGTGAAAGGAACCAGGGCATATCAGTGTCCTACCTGGCTCGACATTTACTGCCCTCACCCCCGACTCTGTGCTCAACTTTTTACGACAAAGCCAAAGGCCATCAAGAGGAGCTTCCCTCACTCTAAAACTGATATGCTGAGATTCTTGGATCCACATAGACAAGACATATAAGGCACTCACACGGCTCCGATAACCAATAAACCTTCCCCCATCAGGAAACGTTACTTATATATCACTAGGAGGTTTTGACAAGAGTATTTGGGATGAATGTCTGGCTTTCTCCCCAGTATGTGTTCACTGAAGCTGAGTTATAGATTTGGTGGATGGATGACTGGACAGAGGTAGCAAAGAGTCGAGAGGAGAGAAGGGGAGATTTTTTTTTTTTTTAATTCTCTCCTTTCTGTTTATCTGACATTTGCCCTTAAAAAGTCAGCTCACAGCACATGTTGACTAATACTGATAAAAAAAGCTTAATCAGGGACTTTCGGCTTGTATCGACAGTGATCTAATAGGCCAGTGTTTGAAAGCTGAAATGAAGTTAGGCAGCGTCACAACTCTGACAGCCAGGTGCTGAACACTTGGCCCAGAGCTCTGGAGCCTCAGCCAATTGGAAAATGCTTTGCAGAATTTATCTGCACCCTTCTCCCTTGACAAATTATTTTATTGTTCCCGCACAGTTGGTTCTCATTTAGTCTTTTGGCTAATGATAGGCTGAGAGCATGTGGACTATTCTTATTCCTTTATTCAGTGTAGATGCCCTGACTGGAAGTGCTCAAATCTGACAGTACACTCCCGTGCTATAGAAACTGAGCAAAACATGACACAAAAGGTGCACAAAATGTACAAAGACAGCAGGATAGAGAGCAGAACGCCTGCTTAGACTGGAAGAAGGAGAAATCTGATAGACTCATCAGTTTGTATGCGCCATTAAAAAGTAGGATGATATGGACAAAATCAGTGATCAAGAAATCTGTGACCAAAAAACTTCAGTATTGATACTGTGACAATATTGTGGGATTGACTATTGCTACTTCCATAAGGTAGTTACACTACAAGATTTTTGATAGGCATTCACTATAAATGTCAATATGATGACCAAGCAGTTCAGGGGAATTAATAGAACAGCTAAAAGAGTCTAATAAGTTCAGATAATTGCATTTCTCTACTGTAATGCAGCCTTTAAAACCAAGAAAAGACAACCAAAATTTCAGATATCTAGCCTCATATCACAATGTTGAAATAATATCAACAATAATATCAACATATTGCCCAGCCCAACTGAGAAGTGCCTCTATCGTAGGGTTGGAAATTATATAGATATTATATCAATATCGTGATATCAGACTTGATATCATCCAGGAGTTTAGATAATATCATGATATAGGGATATACAAGTGATATGGACAATATTGTGATATAGGGATATACATTTGATACATAAGTGTTGTCTTTTCCTGGTGTTAAGGGTCACATTACAGTAAGGTGATGTCATTTTCTGAACTTGGTGGACTGTTCTCGCTGCTCTATTATTTGTCTTGACCCACTTAATAATTATACAGGCATTGCTGATGATTATTTATCAAACATCTCATGGTGGAAATGTTTTGGGAAAGCACCAGTTGTCATCCCCACAACATCGTCACGATATTGATATCGAGGTATTTGATTTTGTCCGTATCGCGCAGCCATACTCTGTGGCATGACCCTCGTGGCACCGTGTGTCAAACGACTTCCTGAAGGCACAAATTCTGTAGCCCCCTCCCCTCCTCCCTGGACTCACCCACCCTCACCCTAGCTCCACTCCAAACCCCTTAATCACATTACGCCGTGTGTCTCATGTGCCCTGACTAGCAGAAAGGCTGTGTGACCGCCACAGATGGGAGCGATAGGGTGGAACTCCCCGCCTCGCCCTGCGTCCGAGCTCTGCACTCTCGCTGACCTGAGCACAGTACATCAGGACTAGGCCGCTAATCTTTTACAAATGCTGGGAGTCTCCACGGCTGGGCCCTCTCTGAGACGGCTTAGTCAAAACAGCCCCTTTGCTCCTGAACGCAACCTCGGCCTCCAGCTTACTTTAAACAGTGACTAACTAACAAATACCTGCTGCTTGTTGCCTGGCATTACACAGCCCGGTGCGCTCCCCGGCGCTCCATGGAGTTTGACAGTGTGTTTGCTGTTCTGTAGGCGGACACACAGGCCTACTGTGTTACAGGGTTTTCAGGGTTTGTTGGTAAGATGATACAGGACACGTTGAGTGTGTTCATGCGTTGAAAATACTGCACTGGTTTAAGGGTGCCCTCGTTTATTTTCTTTTATTGCATTTTTTTTTAGGGAAATCATTTGTTCTCTGAAATGGAAAAAATGCTATATAAAGTTAAATTAGCTCATTTTAGCAGTTAAAGGGTTGCATTGTGAAACAACCCGGGACACCTCCTGTTATGGGGATGCATTCAGTGTGTTAGAGAAACACAAGGAGAGGATAAATCAACATGTTTTCTGCTCTCTTTTTCTCCCAGCTTTAAACCACATTATTCTGACTGCGTGACCCGATTAAAATGATATCAGTGTTCCTTGTGATCCCGAAGTTCATTAAATCTGCGATTGTCTAACAAGGTTACATCATTACAATTTCCCCTGACAACTGACAGCAGAGTACAGCAAAACAAACATTATTTTGCAGACGTCACAGGTCGAGGTGATGAGAGATAGCCTTTGTGTCCGGTTTCAAGTTTCACTGGTGCCAATCCCCCCCGACTTCCCCCCCCCTCGCTCCCCCTCCTCCCTCCCTCAGCCCCCGCCTCCCATCGCTCCAAAAAAGCCCTTTGGTCTCTCTGCCGAGCATGTTTCTCATTCCACTTGAGCACAACAGCACCGACCACACTTCTCCGAGATGACTCTGCCTCGTCGTCTCATGCGCTCGCATTGTTTACACGGCCTTAGCCACATCTTCAGACCGCTCTGGGCTCCTAATGAACACCATGCAGTTCGGGCGCCACGCCAGGCCCGGGCCCAGGCTCGGACTTTGTACATAGACCAGTTGGCACGGCCGACACGCTGAATAAAACATCACTGTTTACGCTGTAACTCGTCCCCTTTGAGAAATTTCAGAGTATTCCAGCTATGTTTTAACTATTCAGAATGACACACTCGACGCACAAACTATTGTGAAATCCAGCAAAGTATACAATGTATGTTTCAGGCATTGTTCAGTTGATCTGAGCGATAATGTGATGAATAATGCACGTCCAAGCAGTTTATTTTTGAGTCATTTTTTAGGCATCTGTGGTGCTTTTGATTATCTTGATACTCATAATCATATTTGATTACACCGAAATGGCTTGGTGGTACTGGCTTCCAGCATAAACTTTTTTATTTGTAAATGTTTTAGAAGGATTTGATACACTGGGAACAATAAATCTTCCGCAATTTCTGCAATAACACAGTCATTATTTTTGGTGAAAAAAAAAAGGCTGCTTTTTACTCCAGCTAGAAACAATTTGAACTCCAACGTGAGCTATAAACTAAATAGGATGATCAACTTTGAAAAGTGAAGCTTTGCAAGGACGTACTAATGTCGGGGGGGGGCTTGGAAAAGGCTGCAGTCCGAGAAATGTTGAACGTAAAGCCCCTGAAAACCGCAGCTCAACAAAAGTCAACAGGACTTGTTAGCCATGTCCTTGATAGCGTTAGCTGTAAATCTAAATGCACATTTTACCGCAGCGCCCACTTTTACGGGGCCAGTCCTGTCATTTGACACGAAAATATGGCTAATCTAGCCCACTGTAAAGATGCCAGTCTTCTACAAGCCTCGAGAGCTCTGAGGCATGAAGCAGGCCAGCGAGAAAGGCAAAGCATCAGTATATGTACACTGCCGCCTGCCAAGGTACACTCATTTAACAGCACAAAAAGACTTGCACTGAGAACCCGCAGCTTTTTCTCTGTGTTTATGTTAGGGATGATGTAAAATGGCCAGAATTCATATTTCACATCAAATTTCTCTTTTAAGATGCCTTCTCTCATTTTTTATGTGCAAGGAAACAAACATTTGCATTTCAAAGTTCTTCAAATAAAAATAAATGAAAAGCAAACCCTTTTATGGGTTTGGAGACTATATTGGAAAACAGGTCAGGGGCGAAATGAATATTTTTTATGGTTCGTAAAAGAGCTTCACAATGAGTGCCAGGTTATGTGAAAGGCTTGACACATGCTACGGCCCAGAGCCCTTCGAGATTCCCTCTTTATTCAAGCCCTTAAACTCTCTGGCCATGAGCAGCCAAACAACACACATGGCAGAGGCCAAGTGGTCCAAATGAAGAATCATTTCTTTATTTCTGCTTGTTATCGTCTGATTAGGCTCCTTTTCACTGAAGGCACGTCCAAAAAAACTATTAACAACTTTCACTTTTCCGTTTTGTTTTAATCAGTGTCCACATGTGGGCAGGCATATTCACCGTTGCTCCTATTTGCTGCGACTGTCCAGGTGAGAAATTCAGACCCAGATCACCCACATGATCACTGGCGATACTCACGGATGGCACACTCTCACACTGTCCTTGCACTGTGTGTGAGAGCTCGTTTCGTCCTTGTGCCGTGTGTCTCAGCACACAATGTGAATTTTTGTCCGAGTGCCAAAGTCACCCAGACAAATCCCTGTGTATTTATTTTTTCTTAGTGATCCTAATTCCCTTCCTGATGATGTTTGGTCTGAGCCGCAATCAGAGAGAGCGAGCGGTTCAGACAGAGTGACGAGCTCCGACGGCGCAAAAGATCCTTTCACTACCACCGAGACGTGGCCCGTGTCCCGCCTCAGCCGTATCCGTCGGCTGACTCACATCGGGAAGGGACGCAGCGAGAGCCGAAATCATAATAAAAGGAATCGTGTTACAGCCATTAAACAAGAGAAGGGAAAACACAGGAGGGCTTTAATGCCTGGACATCCAAAATGCTTACACAGTGAGAATATATTCGCTCGTAAAGTTCTTTGATGGTGGCCCTGTCCGTTCCAACACGTGGGGCCGCTGTCTGTGTAAATAGCTGTGTATTGACCCCCCACCGCACAAGATTGAATATGTTTCCATAGGTGTCATTTGGTACCATTTTGGGGGTTTTTACAGGCCCCACTGTGCCTCAGTCCCTGGAACAGCGGGGGCTCGGGAGTCATGCCATCATTTCTCAAGAGGTGGCCCGCGCCGGGCTCTTCCTGAGGCTGTAGCGGGACGAGGGGCCGGCCGAGCGCGGGCCAGCGCTCCTTCCTCTTCCTCCTCCACCCCCAGCAGTGTGAAGCACCGTTTGATGTGAGGATGATATATAATCTTCGGTAGGCTGTCCATCTCAAGTTACCCAGTGTGTGTATGTGTGTGTATTTGTGTGGTTGCACATTCCTGTCTGTGTCTGTGATGTGTGTTTTGTGTGTGTGTGTGGTTGGAAGTTGGGAGGGTGGGGGGGGGTGGGGGTGTGCAGGCCTCAGTGCCAAAACCTTTGGTGAGCGACGACTCCCCACACAATAAAGAAATGGTACTGCTGACTTCCTTAGGTATGTGTGGTTTGAAACTCAACACAGGTTTGATCAGTGGAAAACCTGGGGCCCTCTCCTGTGTTTACTCTGTATATTCATGAAGACCCCAAGCGCTTTGGTGGCTTCTGAGTTAAGGAGGAGGTCACTTTTCCAGCAGGGTCGCGGTCATTTTTCAGGAGCGTCGATGCCCCGTCGTGTCTGATGTCGACTGATGTAATTTGCTGTGGTTGTATCAGCCACCTTAACCACTTTGCTATACGAGTGAGAAGGGTTTACAGCTCCAAAAATGTCCATAAGTCATAATCGTGCATGTAATTTTGAATTTTCTTTTTTCATAAAACAAGTTTGCTATTGCATCGAGTGTAAGTATATTGAGACAAGTAGAACAATTTGCCCCATTTTTAAGATACTGTATGTTATTTGAAGAAGATTCTCTGAAACAAGTAAATACGTATTTACATCTCATGAAGGATTATACATAAACATGGTTGTTTTTTTGCAGTGTACCATAAGATAATGAGTGCTCTGTGTGCGTTACAGATGACTCCATGGTCCAGTGCCTTTACATAATAAGGTATTGTTGTTGAGGAGAAGCAAACTGTACTTGTTCTTGTGTCATCTGTCTTGTGTTGTAAGATAACATTTGTTTTGAGGATACGCAGAAGGACTTAGTCCCTTATGCTGGGGTGGATCGGCTTACTTTGTGCTCTGAAATCTGAGGGCTCAGAGACTGGTGACATGAAACAACACCAATAATCAAATCAAAATAAAAGCTTCCCCTCTCTGCCTCCGCTGTCAAAGCAAATTGTGGCCTTTTGAAAAACTAATTCTCCTCAAAGCGCTGCATTTCGGGGCTAAGTTAACCCCTAATCATCGTGACTAGCTAATGCTCATTGCGGAGAAGCGTATAGGCCTCAACTCCGGGCGGAAACTTCAAAAGCCAGCGCAATTGCTATGCATGCTTTGAACATATCCTATTCACCGAGTAGCATTCCATTATTCTTCCTGCGCTAAAACAACACAAAGCAACAGAAAAAGTAGGAAGTGAAATAGGATTCCTCTTTCAGTTCCCAAAACATCTGGTTTGGCCGTTGTTTGAAATAACTAGCATCCCCTCTGAGAATAACAGAAGGTTATGTGCACTGTGTGTAGGTAACAAAATAATCATTTTCAAATGTTGCTCCATTTAAATGTGATCTAATTACCACCACTTAAATTCAACCTCTCATTTGGACCACCGACCATCAAGGGAATTTTCCCCAGACGTTCTCCGTTACACAAGCATTCATTTATTTCTCCCCCATTGCTGCCTCTAAAGCATTAAAATATATACAGTAATTGCTGCAAATTGATCACCTGTTGTACAGAAGTTGTATAAATCTTCACTCATGTCCAGCGGTAATCAATGGCAGGCGGTGGCGCCGGGCAAGAGGAAGAGAGGATCTATAGGATGGGCCGAGGTGCGTCGGCTACATGGAGTTACTCTCATGTTCTGTGGTTGAGTTTGGCCACTGTCATTTCCGAGGAATTTCCTGCCATCTGTGTTCAATCGAATTCTCTCACAGATTTTGGGCTTGCTTGTAAATATTGGGTGCTGGCCTGAGAGGACTGAGGGAGTACTGTGTGTTTTTGTACCATCAGCCTGTTGGTCCAGGCTGTTAGGAGGCCACAGGCACGGGGCGAAGCTACGCTAACAAAGCCTCATTAATGGGAGTAAGACAGCGGAGTGTCACGCTGCTCCGAGTAGAGACGCTCCCGTATCTGAGGCAGCTTTGGTGGAATCTCTATGAATCTTTTCCACTGAGTTGCGAGTAAACTGCTGAGTAGGATCATATCCCTCACACACACACACACACACACACACACACACACACTGACAAGCCTCACACACACTTAAGGCATTATTTTTCACAGAGTGTGTACAGTCTTAGTCATCTAGTAACAACTGGAAGTACTTTTGGTGTCACAGAGGAAATTTGCATCTTTAAAAAGTAAACTTTTGTAACAGTTGTTTTCCCCATTCCCTTAATTTCTCATGCCACTCACAGTAAAAAAAAAAAAAAAAAAAAGAAAAAAGAAAGAAGGTTTTGCTCTCATGAGTCAAAACCCCACGGGGCTATGAAGTTGTCACTTGGAATATAGTTCAGCATGTGAATGAAACCATCTTTACAAATGACCCCAGTTTGGCAAACGCTCTTTGCACTATCCAGCCATGATCAACAAGTACAGATTTATTGCGCTATTATGGTAATTTTGACAAATAGAGGTCCGAGATGATGTTTGACAAATGGATCTGATTTCACTTCAGCTACAGAGGGACTTCTACTGTGTTTTGATACGACTTGAGCAGGCACCAGCGCAGACTGAGGCCTATTGTTCAGGGGGCGAGAGCGCTGCTTCTGCACTAAATCGCCCTGTTTATTTTTTACAGCAGACTTATATACGCTGGGTATTCTCATGATTGAACACATATACACAAGCTCATGCATGCATTCATGTTCATATATGCAAAGACAGGCTCACAGACATGCACACACACACACACACACACACGCAGATTCGGGATCTATAATTTTCCAAGTAAACACTGATTGTGAACGTTTTTTTTTTTTTTTAACACTACTTATGTTCAATCGCCATGGGAAAGAAATGTTAATTCTGTTAAGACGTCTGCAAGTCTCAGACAAACACCACCTCTGACACTTTCTCAGAGGCGCGGGGTGTGGTGCTCCGAGCGCTCGTCACTCCTGACACTCGCTCTCATGGACCAGCTACATCACTCCGCCAGTATTTACTGCCGCCTCCCCAAACAGAGCTGCCTCTTGTCTGGCTTTGAAGCGCCTCCTGACCCCATGCCGAGGTTTCAGCGCCCTTGGCCCGGCTCCGGTGCCATGTCGTTCACCTGCCCCATAAAGATGTCTGTCGCCAGGCCAGACGGTCCTGTCATGTCTGCCGGCCCGAGTGCCATCATGGCCCGTCAGTCTGCCGGCCTATCACGTCAGTCGGTGGGCTCCCTCTGTGCCAGGGCGGTCAGGGCCAACACACGGTTCCTTGGTGTCGCGCATGCTGATGTAGTAGTGAAAAAAAAAAAGAAAAAACACTTGACTTTTTTAAATACGGTGCATAGATTGAAGGACTTGTTTAGGTGGAGGATATGTTTAAAGAGTTTTTTTCCCACCACCAGACTCCAGATGTTTAGGTGAGGTCAGTAAAGATATTCATAAAGTGGTTATAGGTCGAATCACTATTGTGTTACATTAGTCCACATAGGGTAGCAAAACAGGCAATTATATACATGAAAAAGCCGCAAACTCTTACTTCAACATATCATATCTCAGACTCCATTTTTTCCTCTGACGTATTTAATGGGGTGTAACGGTTCAATTAACCCACGGTTCAGTGTGTATTGTGGTTTTTCGGTCACAGTTTCAGTTTGGTTTTGTTTTGTACATTAGGCAGAAAAAAAAAAAACACTACCATATCCAGAGTTCTCTGTATTTTGTCTAATTTGTAAAAATAACATTAGTTTACTTAGACTACAACAAACAAAATTTTCAGTATGGTCATTAATTCATCAGTTGAGTGTGTGGTTGTACGGCTCTCATACAGCGGATGTGTTTGTTACACTGCTATTTTCTGCGCCCAGTTCAAAATATAATGAACACTCAGGGTCAATTAGCTCTTTTACCCTAGAGGTCCAAATGTTACTGGTGAGAACTTTGTAGGGTGTATTGTGTATTGAATGGTTTTGTTTTTTTATAGCTCAGTTTTGTACCCCTAATATTTCAACAAATCTTAGTTGATGACTTTCAGTTTGAAAGTTAAAGTGTTCAGCCTTGAAACCCCTGTGCAAACAAAACCGATAATGCTGCAGTAGGAGCACTGCAGATGAGTCATGGGCTTGAGCCTTTAAAACTCAAATATTCTGAACGTGGCTCCTGGCTCTGCAGGTAATATGTGCATGCAGAACTTCCTCTGCCCACCGGTTTGCTGATGGTAAACCTTTGCTTTTCACCATTTCACTGACTGATCTCAACCTCTCTATAGTAGCTGCTGATCTTGCTTTCAAGCCATACCCATGCTGGCACACTGTTGTGTATGTGACATCTGTGTAGGTGTCTCATTAAAGGCTGGACTACAGGCCACCACCAGTGGCAAGGTACTACCACCAGGTGGTGACATGCACAAGTGCAAAGTTTTAATTATGTTAATAAGGGAGGACAGCAGAGCAAATGATTGGCTGGATTGGTTGAAGGGAAGTTTGGGAATCAGTGGATCTTGTGCTCTATGAGTTTAGCTGTGTGTGTGTGTGTGTGTGAGAGAGAGAGAGAGAGAGAGAGAGAAAGAGAGAAAGAGAGAGAGAGTGAGAGAGAGAAGAAATCAGGTATGTGTGGGTATTTGTGTAGTTCTATGTGCGCATGTGTGTGTGTGTGTTTGTGTGTGTGCAGTCACATAATCCCACAATGTAACCATCTCTCTAGTGTCCACTTTCTCCAGCCTGCATGTTTTTTGGCTCCAGGCCGGGGGATGCGACAGGTTGGATGAGCTGGGGCGGGATAGGCTTGTTCACTGCCAGGTGTTTGTTTGTGCTCGAGACTGCAGGGAGCAGCGGCCCATTTTAAACGTCTGATATCACAACGAAACCTGCCTCCCACAACATGCGCGCTTCTTTCTAACCGAGTCATTCACCCAGCTGCTGCATCACCCGTCTAAAGACTATGAATGACTGGACTATTCCACAAGAAGGCTGAGTGGGCTGTATTTGTGTCCCAGTATCTGGCTGTCTCTAGGTGGGATGTATCACACTAATGAATTTATGAATGTTATTGCTGTTTTGGAGCTGAAGTCAGATGGAAGAGGTTTTATCTCCTGCCGCCTCCAGAGCCACGTGTCCCTGCTGTCCACAAGAACCCTCTCCTCAATTTTCATTTGCAGTGCAGAAAGAGATCTACAAAGTGCTCCTCAAGCAGAAGTGCTGTTACTTTGCTGATATTTTTCCTAAGTAGAAGTAGAAGGAGAACTGCTGTAACAATCTACCAAAGTAAAAGTAAAACGTAGCTCATTTAAAATGCTCTCTGCGTAAAAGTTACTGAGCTACTTTTTCACAACAGTAACTGTGTCACTTTTCCATGTAGCTATAAAAGGATGAGAAAACATGCTTAACACTACATTCTTCCAAAGGTGCAACATTTCCAAGGCTTGGCTACAGTGAGGACCCTGTAGACTCAACTGACGAAGGTCCAATAAGCACACAGTATGATGGCTGAGTCTATGTAGTGCTCATTGTCAGGCCAACGCACTGATATTTTCCCATTTTTCCACACTTAATCCACATTTTTGACAGTCTAAATGGCCGTCGCTTCCATCGACCATCTGGAGTTTTTCATCATGCAGCTTGTGTTGGAAATTTGGAAACGAAAAGGACAAAAAGTAGAACTAACAAAGTAGAGGCAGGTTCCTTTTCTCATCTTTGCTGAGCTTTTATTGTGGAAGGTTCACAATCCGTCATTGATCATTTGTTCTGTGTAATGGATATGATTTACAACGTAGTGAAGTACAATACTCAAGCCAAAATGTACTTAAGTAAAAGTAAAATCACTGACTGAAAAAAATACTCGAAAAAGTACAAGTACACAAAAAAGCTACTCAGTTACAGTAACATGAGGAAATGTAATTAGTTACTTCCACCTCTGTATTTGTAAAACATGCTGAAGGTGAGCAATGCTTTTCTCCTTTTCTTCTTTTTCACTCTCACGTTTATCCTTGGTGCTTTGACTCAGTAGCGGTAAATTTGGGGTTAGTTTATCACCGAGCTGTCCATGAGAAAAGAGGGAGGAACAAGGGCAGCTAGTTGAGTGCAGTTACAATCGGCCAGAACAAACTGATTTCATCCTCATGAAAGTTCTCATGTCTGCTGGTACTAGTAATCCTGCAAAGAAAACACAGACATTTCTGTCCTCCTAATTTAATAGAGTTTTTCTTCTTCCCTCGCTCCGCACCTGCTTTAAGAGGAGCTTTCTCCCTAGACGTTGTTATTTTTCATTTACTTGTGCCCCCAGGTTTTTCAATCATACATCCATTACTAAGCAAACAAATAAGTTCCGGGCCTATGCCGCAGACACAAATATAGACATGAGTTATGAGATTTAGAGAAGCCGGGAAAGGCTTTGGACTGTAATACACAACATCTGCTCCGGACAAGACGCACAACCAGAGCATCCCTCTGTAAAGTCCCTCAGCCCGCTGTCACACACTTCTGTCTTTTGACCTGTTGTCCAATGCTGACAGAGAAGAACGAGAGGGGGAAAACCAAGTGGGGCAGGAGGTGCGCGGAGGGGTAGACGGGAATAAAATGATCATTATTAACTGTTTAAGTGCTGAATGTTATGATTTATGGAGCCAAAGTGGGGCCAGTTGAGGTGTCACACTGGATTTCCAGAGGCATCTGTCTTGCGGTTTTGGCAGCTTGTTGTACCTTTGGTTCAGATGTTTGCGTTGCGCTCCTGACATCCCATTTCCCTCCCCGGTCTCCCCCTCCTGCTTTAAGCTCGGTACACCTCTGATCGCTCCCCTCCTTCTTTCCTCTCCTCTCCTTTAACCATCCATCCGTCTGCACATCTGCTTTTCATTGAGCCCTGCATCTCTGAACACTTGAACGCATTAAACGCTGGCACAAGCACAGTCTCACTCCGGCACTTAACACAGCGCTTATGTGACTTAAAAGGGAGAGGCGAGAATTATAGAAAATGAAGTGTCACCGAAATAAAAAATCGCCTGAGATTACCACCAATTACACTTAATAATGCTGCTCAGACCATCTGCTGATCAGATGCAGGACTAGTACTGTCCATGGAGAAATAATGATACCAGGGAGAGAGAGAGAGAGAGAGAGAGAGAGTGAGAGATTCAGGAGTGCAAAGATTCAATAAGGAAGATGAAGACATAGACCCTCAGCTATTTGATGATGTGGTTTGATCTCTGCTATACACTATAGACTGGAATGCTTTGCATGGTAACGCAGCCATAACTGTGTATCTTGGGATAATAGCCATGTTTTTTTTTTCAGAGAGGTTAAGTTCTGCTAGATTGGAGACATGTGTCTGCTCAGCTTTATTAGTCATTTATTAGTCACTGGGATCGGGGGCGGGATGGTGGGGGGGGAGTTTTTAGCCAAGGCACAACACCGTTGAACTTGAACATGACTCTGATCATCAGCCCCTGAGGCAGCCCGAATAGGTGTACAATTACAGCGCACCCTAACTGGCCGTCCGCAAATGTTAAATTCATCCAATATGGGAAATGTGTTCAACAATCAAATTAATCACCGTTAGAGTGACCACAACCCTCCACTAAAGAGTGAGTCGTGCCCTAATTATCCTAATTATGAAGGCTACATGCATTCATTGTTTCTGTCCATTGTCTCGTTTTTTTTTTTTTTTTTTTTTTTTTTTCTAACTCTATGGTCACAGTGGCTGAATTAATCAGCGGGAAGAAAGGATTAGAAAGCACTTTCCACTCATGGTTATGATGCATCTTGATTTTTATGGCTTTGTGCTCTGTAATCCCAAAGGGTTTTGACAAGGAAGGAAGCATGACAAATGGATGACATCAGAGCAGGCGTATTGGAGGGTGATTGGAACCGTTTTTTTTTTTTTTTTTTCTTTCCCTCCACAACTGCAGCCAAAAAATAATCACACATGTCCCGCAATACATTCTCGGGTAACCACGCTTATCCCGTTATAATTACACCCTTGTTTGAAGCAATCGTTTATGTATCTGTGTGCGATGGGGCATACAACCTAGCTTACTCCTCCTTTCATCTCGCTCCTCTTCCCATATGATGTGTCTATCTGCGTTTAGGCTCCGTAGTGATGTTCACTGAGAGCAACATGCCACTTTAATTACACAGGAGAGGAGGCGGGGTGAGCGGCGGATACCATGTGATGACATTTATGGAATGAAACATCCCACTTTAAATGTAACAGAGTATTATTAGATACCGTGTTATCAGCCGGCCCTTGTTTTTTCCTATTGTCCTTGTTCCAGAAGTGATTTTTCAGGGTGGTGTTTAAAGAGGCGGTTAACAATAGGGCCCTTCTTTGTGTCTGCGTCTTTGGTTGTTAATGCTGACATCAGTGGCTGTTTGTGAGGATGAGCCAGCACATCTGTACATGGTCTCTCTACTGAACACAACGCTTGCCCCGGGTGCTTCTGGCACCATCCTGACTCTTTCTCTCTCTCTCTCTCTGTCTTTTTTTTTCCTCCGTTCTTCCTTTCTCCCCGCTCTCACGCCCCTGTGAGCGTCACTGCTAATTGGCCCTGAGTGCTTGCAAGTGTGCATATCAGAGCAGCATCCCACCCTGCTCGTTTTGAGGCGAATTGGACGCAATACTGAACTTCAGTAGTGCAGTTACTCTGTAATGATGTGGATAGCAGAATAAAAGCCAAGGTTTTGTGTATTGTTGTGTTACTTCTTTTTTTTGTTTTGTTTTGTTTTTTTGTAGTACTCCACCTACCAGTTTTGAGAAAATTAGTGCATGTTCAGATTCATTTTGTTAATGGATGACGGATTGATTTTATTTTACCGTTCTCAAATTTTCCCCTTGAGCATCACATGGACAGATTTCAAATCCAGAGTCGATGGAATGCAAAGTATGAACACGCACTTGCCTTGCTCAACAGACCACCCATGGCCTCTTCTTAACTAGAACCCAAGCAGAATGGTCAGCTCACACACATACACACACACACACACACACACACACACGCACGCACATGCACACAGATGCACAATCCCGCTCTTTCACACATTCATGTATGCTTCACAGCCACAGGCCCACACATACACAAAGATAAAGAGAGACACACATGCTACCCACACATACTGTACACACACGTTCTCTCTCTCTCTCTCTCTCTCCCTCTCTCTCTCGCTCCCTCTCTCTCTCTCTCTCTCTCTCTCCCTGTCACTGCCTCTGGATGTCTTGCGTTTCACCTCAGTCCCCGGTGCTCTCTCTGGCTTCCACCTCCTGATCAAACTAGGCCTTAACACACAATGAAATATTCAACGCTGAATTACCATGGCACATTCAATATAAACTGAATTTACTGTTGGGTCTCGTCCAAGCCACCATATGTCGAGAAGCCTGTTCTCCCAGCCAGAGCATGACTGATTCTGTTAATGCAGCAAAGCTCTAAATCACCGGGGCGCTAACTTTCTGCAGCACGGGGATCAAGAACTTTGAACGTTCACAGGTCCGGGACGGAGACACCTTAGTCCGCCTGTCACAGCATCACGGACAGAGGAGCATGGATGATTGGGTCTAGTCCAACAAATACACTGTCTTAATTTCCCCTTTCCGGAAGTGCAACTGCCCATTTCAATCACATGAACTATTAAAGCCGCAAAAGACGGATGTAGGTGACACTCACTGTCTCTCCTAACAGGTTCCCAACTCTGCCCCAGGTTGTCTATTCCAATTTGTGTGCATATTTACTTAATTAATTCCACAGATGCAACAGGAACACAATGTGCATGTTAAAATACAAGTCACATGCTAGAAGGAAGGTGGAAAAAGCAGATGCACTTGCATGAGGAGCCTCCCCTGAAAGGACGTAATGAAAAAGATTTTGAAAAATGAAGCTGCACTAGGCAACTTATCATATTGTTGGCTCTAAATGGCAGCGTGAGGTAACTGTTTAAAGACTTTGAACTTCAATTCCCAGAATTAACATGTTGGTCTGAGATCAGATCATATCAGAAGGATACCATATGGACACGAAAGGCAACAGATTCTAATATTAGAGAGTCCAGAGGCAAAGAGATCTAATATTAGAGAGGCCAAATTGCTGGACTCTCTATAGATCCTGGATTTCTTTGTAAATCAGACAGCTTCACAGTTGCTGTAAGGTTTATTTTTTCACTTTGACAGAGCTAGGCCAATGACTCCCATAGACTTTAAGCAAAAGCTAACCCGAAATACCACACCAAGTGAACTGAACCACTGGACGTACAGAGGTAAAAATGGTATTACGCATCTTGTCTCAGTCTGGGTTAGTTGGAAAACGGCTATTTTGCCCAAAACATAACATAACTTAACAGTCAAGTTGTCCATACTTGACACCAGAATTTCCAATAATGTGAATTAAGTGGTAGGGATGGGACAGTGTTCTCCATTGTAGCCCTGCTTTGGGATTAAGGCTGATGAGACAAGGGTATTTTGCCTGCTGTAGCTTTAACCGAAAAAGCATGGGGATTTATTGATACAATATTCAGAGCAGTCTTCTCTCATGCCCACCAACAGAATCCCTCCGCTCTCCTCCTCCATACTCAATAGGAGTATTCAGACGGAGCATGTGTGACCTAGCTGTGATGCCAGGTGCAGCGCTTTTGCGAAAGACACGGAAAACCACCCCGATGATCACCGTTTTAAACAATCGCTGGCAGCGGAGAATCATCATCCAAATAAATACCTCAAACAAAAAAAAAGTGCTGGGAAACAATGGTTGTATTTCAATCTCGGTTAACAAAACAAATCGCAGACAGGTAATCAGTGTTCTGGGCTCCTCTCTGTTTTCTCTGTGTGTTTCGCTCATTTCTAACTGGTATACTCTCACTGGCAACAAGCCATTCTGTATTTCGAAACAGAGCTGCAAAGGAGCATTGTCTTTTATTTGGACTACGTTTTCTAGAACGTCTGCTCTGGGTCTGTGCTTTATGATGGTGACTGCGATATTTGCGTGTGTGTGTGTGTGTGTGTGTGTGTATGCGTGTGAGCATATGCATTCAGTCAGGGCCTAACGAAGAGATTGCCAACCTATCCTGCGCTTGATGATTCTGATGTTTTTGGTTGTTTTGGCTGTATGTGCGTGTTTGCAACGTTTTGTAAGCGTGTGTGCGTGCGTATAGACAGTCGAGGCCTAATTAAGTGATCTCTGATGATGTTAGTCATCTCTGTCCTGAGTCATGTCACTTCTGGCCATCCTGATTGAATTACTCCAGTCGAGGCCCGGGAGGACTTGGCACCACATCGGCGGGCCTTAAAAGTGTGGTGCAGAAACACAGTCGTCTACGCGAACCGGCGGTGGTGATACTCGGGCCAGCGAGCAGGGAAGAGGAAAGAAAAACAAAAAACAAAAAGACAGAACTATCCAGAATTTGATAACCAGAATGATTTGTATCTCTTGAAACCAGACCAGGGCTGAAAGACGACGTGCCTCGTGTTAATGGCTCTGAGTGAAACCAGCATGGCTTCCTCCAGTCCCCCGGCAAAGCTTGGACCGTTTGTTTTGCTCGCTTTCTGCCTCTCACCGCCTCGCTCTGCTCCCCCGTCTTTACGCTGTGACCCATGACAAGATAAATGCACGGGGGTCGACGAGTCCATGTGCTGCAGGAAGGATGTGTGAAAAGATATTCCCAATTCTGCCTTGTCTTTTGCTGTATATTCCATTGTATTGCGTTATATTCCATTTTATTTAACTGGATTTTCTTCTCATCTCCTCTTTACTCTTTCCTACGTTCCAAAATGCTTCCTTTCTTTCTCTTTCCTGCTGTCTTTTCAGTTCATCCCATCTGTTATTCTCATTTTATATATCTGTTGGTTTTTTCAACATACAGCTGCATCCATTTTTTTTTTTTTTTTTTTTTTTTTTTTTATAGGTGAACATGTCACTCTTCTTAGCTTGTTGCTCTGACCATGTAAGCTGCTCGGACATTATTTCTACATTCTTTTCGTCCTTTTTCAGTAGTTTTTTTTTCTGGGGGAGGGGTGGGTGCTCTCTCTCATACAGCGTGTTTGGGCGACTACATTAATAATAGCTCATGGTGTGTGATACCATTGTCAATAACATTGTTAAGAGCAAATTGAATTTGAGAAATTGAGTTAGGGAAGTTGGAACGGGGGACGTGTGGCCGCCTACACATGAGTGTGTGGGGATATCGGCTTACCCTCAGCAAATATTTCCTTCTACACTAAACCTCCCCTCCTTCACTTTCATCTCTCTCTTTTCTATTTCTGTCCATAGTCTTTGTTGGAACTATTTTGTTTGGCTGGCTTTAACAATACAATGATGTTTTTGGTCATAACCGTGAGGTATGAGACATAGTTAAAATAAAATTCCTAGGTTCAGAAATATCTTCAAAATAAGCCCACTTTATAGGAGAAATACAAATAAAGCACACTGCAGCTGATCACAAAGTAAAGCAAGCACTGGTATATGAATACAGAGTGGCATTCACTTGTGTCAAATGCGGTCCATTCCTCGTGCATTTTCCTCATGAAAAGGGTAATTTGAAAATGCTGTTGAACTTTAATGTGTGCGAATGATTCACGTATTCATGTTGTACATTAATTAGAATTTGCTCCAAAAGTGACACATGAATGTAGAATTATAACAACTAATGGTAACTCTTGGTATGTAATCAAAGTCCTTGGTTGACAAAATGCTAACACTTTTACGGTCTGGATCCTCCACATCTCAAGATACTAAACTTCAGTTAGTTAATTTTTTTTTTCCTAAATAGATGCTTAGCTTTTTGGAATAGAGCTCCTCAATTACTCCAGTTATGATATTCAGTAATAAATCTCTCTGGCGCTATCCTTACTGTCATCAGTTGGACTTCACCAAAGAGCTCTCTCTTCATATATCAACAGACACATGGTTGTTGCAGTCAGTGATTATTCCTCATGAGAATATTCATAATCTAATAGGATTTCAACATGTCACTGATGGCTTGGCTCCCACTGTAAACTGTTGCAGCTCTGCTGCTGACATTATTCTTCCAGTGCTGTCAATAAATTACGGACTCCAATCTCAACTTTTAGTTTGAGAGTGACTACAATAATATCCCAATGTGTGAGCATGTCAAGGGTATCTTAGTTTTGTCTTCTAATAGTGCAAATGTATCTAAATAGCATAGAAACTATACTGTGAAGGAGTCAGTGTGGCCATGTAGACCTATCTATAACCTTTCTCCCCCTCCTTTCCCAGTGAATGGCTCCTACTGCTCAGAGAAGGAAGGTGAGGGTGAGCTGGGTGGCAGCGAGGGCATCCTGATGCGATGTGGGCCGAACTTGTCCTTGCCAGTGGGGAGTCAGCCTGGGGGGCTTTACCCCCACAGCCTCCACTGTGACAGACCCACAGCTGACCTTCATCTGCAGGACGGCCCTCACCAAGATACCAGGTAGGACACTGTCATTGACATCATCATTTAATCATAATTTCATTCTGATGTTTCCTATTGGGTATATGTAGAGGACTGTGTGTTCTTCATTATCTTGGATGGACATAGTTGTAACTGGAAAGCTTCACCCAGTCTCGTAAAAGCACAGTGAAGGAGTCCAAAATACAACATTTATGTTACAGTAATGCAACTCTTCTGTTGTGCAACCTTTGAGAGCGGATCATCCTGCTGTTGTTCAGGTCAAAAACAAATTCCGCCCTCTGGCCTCTGCTGTGCAGCGTGTCCTCTCCCAGCCTCAGCCCTTTTCCTCTCTATCCCTCTATCCTTAGTCATCCAACCCAAAGTGCTTCTGGACACACATTCACTTCTCTCATATTGTCTCTGAATATTTTCACTACAGCCAAACAGGAAATGGCGCTCCTGAAAAGAAGAGGGGAGGGGGGTCAAGGTCTTTATTAACAACAACGATGACAAAGTCTGCCAGTGGCTTTCTCCGATCCTAGCTTGCGTTAGCCCTCTTTGTCCCCCCAGCATGGTCGAGAGATGGGACAAAGACGATTCCTTCATGAGACAGCCCAGAAAAAAAGAGGGCCCTTCTCACATCACTCAGGGGGTTTGGACAAAATCCATAATGAGCCAACTGACAGGAATGATTATGTAGGAGATCACAGCGACGCATGGAGAAATCTGACCTGGGTTCCCCATTCAGTAGGGCAAAGATTCCCACCATAATACACAGTATTGTAAACGGTGACCCTTCATAGACTGCCATTATGCCACCAAAACAGGTGACTCCCTATTTATCCCTGATGTTGGGTTGGGTTTAACCCCTTTGTGTCATCAAAGCCTGTCAGATGGACACACCAGGCAGTGGCCTCTCAGTCTCTCTGTAACCACCCTTCCCTCCCCCTCGCTCTATTCTTAGTCATAAATGCCCATTCATATCTCCACCACAAGATCCAATTTCATTTATTCATGGAGTCAGTTTGGGTCATCACTGGTCGATGCTAGCTGGTTTCCAGCTGTCATCTAAATCCTGTACCCGTGCAATGTTTGTTTGCACCATCGCTGTCAATGAAAAACCCAATTGAAATACTTTAGGTCATTTGGGCCCATCTGTGATGAGATGATTTTTATGTAAACCGAGAGAGAGAGTGGAGGGGCTGGGGAGCAGGGGCGGTCAGCTCTAATAGTGCTGCTGGTGGGAAGGATGAGCCGGTCTGTATCTATCAACAGGCAGTCGGCTA
The DNA here is from genome assembly GCF_902150065.1 of Myripristis murdjan. NCBI lineage: Eukaryota > Metazoa > Chordata > Actinopteri > Holocentriformes > Holocentridae > Myripristis > Myripristis murdjan. Next base: position 8,958,417 of record NC_043983.1, on the reverse strand, counting down.
ATAGCGCTCATATTCCACCCAGTGTCGCCCTAATAGCGTAGTGCTCAGATTCCTCTCTGTGTGTTTTTCCCTTCACAGATCCTCCTCTGCCTTCCAGAGGTCCCTGCCTGGGGCCTCACCCAGCCTGGGCTGCGGCAGTGCCAACGGGGCACGGTCCAATCTCCCTTACCCTATCAAACAGGAGAACTCCATGGGCTACAAGATCTCCAGCGCATTGCCGGGCGTTCCCAGCCCATCGCAGGCCGGGTTTCAGAACTCGAGGGCAGGCGTGGGTGTTGGTGTGCGGAGGGGGGAGATGGTGGAAGTCCCGCATGTTAGCAGCAGCAGTGGTGGCGTCTGCGCAGTGAGTAACTTAGGCAGCGCTGTGTCAGGGGACGCGGCGCAACCGTTTAATAATGAAGATGTCTCCGCCCCGCTGGCTTTGTCCCCCAACGGCTCCCGTCATTCAGCGCGGCTGCTCAGCACCAGCAGTCTGAAGAGGCGCTGCTTGTCCTTGGCCTCGCAGTCTGCCTCCGCCACGGGCTCCAGCGGCGCTGCTGCCACACGGTCCCCGTCAGCCACCAGCGCTGCCTCCGAGGGAATTGATATCACCGCCATCATCTGCTCCTCCTCCCAGATGTCGATGGTTGCCTGTGTCAACGGGTTCCGCACTAACCTCTCACCCAGCCACACCAGCAGCGCCGGCGTCTCCTCCTCTTCCTCCTCCTCCTCTACCTCCCCACCCTCTGCCGCCACCTCGTGCTCGCAGGCAGCCCCCCACAAGCCCCCACCTCTGCCCCCACCTCACGGCAGCCCCCAGCAGGCCACGCTACAGGAGAGCTGTCAGCTGCCCTCACCTGCCGCCTGCCTGCTGTCCCTTTCCTCCTCCTGCTCGTCTTCGTCCTCCTCCTCAGTGTCATCGGCGGAGCCAGAGCAGGGCCGGGGGCAGAGCCAGGGGCTGTGTGAGGAGCAGGGCTCCATGCAGCAGGGGCCCGGGGCTGGAGGGGCAGCCAGGGGAGGTGTGGGAGCAGGAGGAGGCTCGGAAGGGTTGGGGCTGCTGATGAGTGGGGCCCTGATGTCTGGAGCCCTGCATTCAGGACCTGGAGCAGGGGCTCTGCTCGAAGGCGGCCAGAGATCAGGGGCTGCCCTAAAACAGGAGCCCCTGGATGACTTCACTCCCAGTGAAGACGAGCTCTTTCAGCACCACTATCATCAGCACCACCACCTGAGTGGGCGCAGCGGACATCTCCGTCACCCGCACCACCCAGCCCCCCCTCGGCCTGCCATGCCTCCACCCTACCACCTGCACCAGTACGTGAGCCCCAGTCCTGGGGGCCTGCTGCACCTCCAGAGCCAGCAAACGGCACCAGCCTCCTCTCTGGGACTTAAACCCTCATCTGGGGGCCCTGCTGGGTCCCAAATGGCCCCAGAGCGAGAAGAGATCGGAGGGGGAGCGCTGGCTGATAAGCAGGTGTGTCGCTGGATCGACTGCAGTGCTGCATACGAGCAGCAGGAGGAGCTTGTGAGGCACATCGAGAAGGTCCACATTGACCAGCGCAAGGGTGAGGACTTCACCTGTTTCTGGGCTGGCTGCATCCGCCGCTACAAGCCCTTCAACGCCCGCTATAAGCTGCTCATTCACATGAGGGTCCACTCTGGAGAGAAACCTAACAAGTGTATGGTGAGTCACCACAACCCTGCAGCTCTATCCACCCAACCCAGGCCAGACCCAGAGAACACAGATTCAGTCACAATTCACTCAGAACTAGCTGACTCATTTTAAACCAAGCCCAGTTTTATATGAACACTGTCCAGACACCAGATCAAAATATTTCGGAATAGTCTATTTGCAGGCACAGTAAGTTTTACAATTTGTGCTTGAGAACTGACAGAAACATGTTTTCCAAAAAACTGGGTTATATTAATTGGTTTGATATGGGTATAAATCTTCCCATAATTGCGACCTTCTGTTAAAAGAAGATGTTTTTTTGAATTAAACACAAGCACATTTTGCATAAAGTAGTAATACATTCCCTGAAGATTATTTTTCCTCAACAAGATATGTGCAATGTGTCCAAAAACAAGACTGGCCTTGCTCCACTGCTGATTGCTTTTCAGCATTAACTTTTATTTTGTTTTGGTTGAGAAACAGATATGTTTGTAATTCCTGTATTTTTAGTGGAACATTTAAAACAGAAGTTTTTTTTTTTTTTTTTTTTCCCACTGAAGTTGTGGGCTGTTACAGCTGTAGCGCTACCTTGTCACTATATAAATAGAATTGTGGTTGTATTCTTTGCAGGTAAAGCTCCGATTCCACAAGTCAACACACTAATCAATGTCAAGCTGTCATTCCCCCGCATCCCTTAGCAAATGGAAAAAGCCCTCCAACCTTAAGAATGATTTAGTCCAAATACACAATTAGTCCACAATTTGTGTAGGGCGAAGCCATGTTTATTTTCACGAGCACTCTGTTTTTTGAGAAGGGATTCAGATCATGAAAAGCCAACACATCTGGTTAACATAACCAAACAATGCCTACACTTGATCCCTTTAAATGGGAGCTTTAAATGTTTAGCTGTCCCACAAGTATTAAGTGAATTGGCTTTATATCCAAGCCAAACATGGGGAGAAATGTAGTAGTCTGGAGAAAGGAGGCACAGTGGGATGGTCGCAAACATTTTCTAGTCTTGCTCAATTCATGGTTTCACCCAAAGCCCCTGTCAGAAGTGGTCTTCCTCAAGTTCAGGAAACTGTCCAAATCCTAATTATTGAAAAACTGAGTCTGCAATATTTTTGAGGCACCTGTTTTATTTCAAGTTCTTTTTTCTTTTTTTTTCTTCTGAAGAACTCCAGGTCTTGTTTATTTTCTAAATAATTTTGTATAATAGCGGCTTGTAAAATTAGCTGAGGTGAGAGGCTTTTAAAGGGAATAGGAGGTTGTATTTTATGGCATTTGTGTTGATTGTGACTGATTTTGATACTTGTTATAGTATTTCAGAGGTGAGCGTTGATTGAAGCCGAAAAGACACACACACACACACACACACACACACACACACACTCGACTGTTGCTGCTGTTCCTCCTGCTTTGCTTCACTCCGGGGTGTTAGTGTTTCTGCTTTTTTGGCTCAGCATAACCTGAAATTTGGAAGTAATTTGCTGTGCAGTACGTGACCCAACTGTTAATTCTGCTCTCGCAGTGTGTGTTGCATATGTATTAAACACTTTCATTTCTCTACTTTTTTTTTCATATTTCGGGTTGTTGGAACGCTGCATGGGTGTGTCTCAGCCAAGCAATGAAGCTGCACTCGGGTGACACACAGGACAGGACAGCAAATAGACGCCGAGTGTCTGTTTGTGTGTCTAAGGCTGGTGTGAATACACAGTATAGGTGTATGCATAAATGTATCATTATGAAGATGTGTGTGTGGGTGTTTATGTGTTTGTGCTCGGAGATGTTTACCAGATGTGAGCACCAGAACAATTCGGCTCAGTGTGGACGAGCCACTGGACTCTGTCTGAGGACATGAGGCGCTGTGAACGTTTGCTACACACCCTAACCTCCCAGTCACCCTGACCTGACACACACACACACACACACACACACGGCTATGCAGCAATGTGAAAATGGGGATATTGTTTCCATTGACTCCCACAATAGGAAGTATTGATTCCGCGTACAGTACGTTGGATTGTAATGCTCTCACTTTTCCGACAGAACATAAACAGAAAAGTGAAATGTTTTGGAGCTTGAATCAACACGTCTAATCAGCAGGGATTGAATGTATGTTGATTCGGGAATTCTACAGATAAACTCGCAGGTCTAGAGAAAATAAACGCTCGCTGTATGTGTATTTGTAACTGTGTTTGTGTTTGTATATAGTCTGTGTGGGTTTATAGTGAGCACTATGTATAGAAAGTGCTATGTATCAGGAATGTGTGTGTGTCTGTGTGTGTGTGTGTGCGTGTGTGTGCGCGCTCGACTGTTCCAGTGTTGTCCATCCCTGGTCCGTAGGTAGCTGGTCTTTACCCTCGATGCTCTCTGGCCACTAACAGTGATGCCTGTTGTGTTTGTTGTGCTCATGCAATAGACAAAGGCATTCAAGAATTCAAGCAATTCGTATAGAGGAAACAGATGAGACATTTTGATTTAGGACCAAATGCTCTAGAAAAACCCGGGCTAATCCCTTTATTATCTTTCCAGCGGCAGATTCCAGCGGGCGCTCATGAGGCAAGGCTCTCCTCACATCCAAGCATAACACTCCTCTCTCTCTCTCTCTCTCTCTCCCCCTCTCCTCTTTCTCTCCGTCTCTTTCTCTCTCCCCTTACAGCTGCACAGCATTTGCTTCATGCCGTGTCTTGGCAGGAAAAAGTCATTATCACAACACACGAGTCGTACCCCGACCCCTGTGCTTGTCACTGTCTGTACCTGGCTAATATTTTAAGAAATTCCACATTAAAAAAAAAAAAAAAAAAAACAACTACCACCACCAGCTCCCTCCATATGTATACGGCTGAGTTCGAGGCACATAAAAAGCGCCTGTTAACTTTTAGAAGGTACTTTTTGGTTCCCCTTCTCCAATTAAAGTGGGCCCCGGGCTGTTGTGTAGGGCGGGCAAGCAAGCAGGGACACACGGGCGAGAAGGAAACAACATAATCTCCTTGCAATATCCTGTTGTGTTTCATGCCTAATTCGCCTGTTGTTTTAGTTTATTACATTTTTTTCCTCTTGTCTGCATAAATATTAAAAATATATCCAGCGAGAGCAGCCCTGACATGGTCCCAGGCTTTGATATGGTTCTGGTTTCTCAGAGGCAGGCCCTGTGGATTTCAAGTGTCTGAACGCCGGACCGTGGACCATGAAGGTCACACAAATATCCATCTAAACCATGCGAGCCCTCTGAGCCCAGGACAGGGCATTTACGTGGCAGAGAGGAGCACTTTTGTTTATTTGGTGCTTCGTAAAAAATGAATTATTATTGGCGCAGGCGTTTGAGCGAATTCCCCTGGAAAAATCAAACCAGCAAATACGTTCTTCAAAAACAATGGTGTGATTTATGTGTTATTAGAAGAGTTTTATGTATTATGTTGTGGTGGGATAAAGGCCTGAGGCTGTGGGCCGAGGCATGAAACCTGTTTTGTTTTGTTTTCCACAATATCGAAAAGAAAATATTTCACCAAGATCAGCAATATTAAGAATCATAACAGAAGCACAGTTTGGCTGAATGGCAATCGTTTTTTAATGGGTCACTTCTAGTTTGGATATTTAAATGAAGGCAGCATTTAGTATCTCAGATTTCTTGCAGTTGGCTGAAGAGGTGAATTTATTTAGTAACACTTACCGAATTTCATAAATAACACAATTAATATTTTTGTTGCACATATTTACTCTGCCTGCAGTGCAATATTAATTAAAATTTGTCATTTTTATTCCTTCATTTTTCATATTATTAGACTGATGTATCTGACAAGTTATTTGAAAGAAAAGCTGAATTCCTACTACAGAATCAGATTAAGCCGTGAGCCAAGAGCCAAAAGCAAGACAGAGAGCTGCTAACCTATTTCACAAGGAGAAAATACACCCAGCATTACCTGCTTAATGGGGCCCTGTCCAAACACTTTTGTGCGTGTGCACGCGTGCACACACACATACACACGCAAGCACTCAGTCAAACCACTTGTTGAAGGAAAGTTGGATGTCGAAACCTGGTGGAAAAAAGTGTAGATCATGGAATTTCCTCTTTTTTCACTGGTGTGAAACCAGCAAACATATATTTAGATTTATTAGACTGATTTTTGGAAGAGAGTGGCGAAATCCCTCAGCAGCAGACGCTGAGACATAGAGCGCGGGCCAGTGCCAAGATGGCGTGTGTTTTCAGGGGTAAATGGAGTCTTTTGTGAGCAATCAGCTCAGACGCAGGAGATGAAACAGGGAGTGCCATTAGCTAATTAAAACTGAGGTTCAGCACATGACCCGACTTTTCCTCTGAATGCCGCCTGAAACCGGAGCTGTCTGGGCGCTGGGTGCGGGCGGCGAGTGACGTTGATATTAATGTGTTTGTACCCATATGAGCCGCTGCCACTCCGGCCTGTCTGAACAACTTAGAGGCCACAATCTCTCAGAGTCCAAATCGGTCTCTGTGGCTCTGCTGGAGCAACCTGCAGTGAAAGGTACGGTGCTGGGTTCTTCTCATACACACACACACACACACACACACACACACACACACACGCTGCTGCTGTCAGGTGGAACCCTCCAACCTCCAATTCATGCCAGCTTTCAGAAACTAAGAAAAACAGGCATGCATGTGAGTTTAACCATTTGGGCTTGAAATGGTTTCATATAGTAAAGAGCAGGGGTGGGTGATCAATATTATATCGATATCATGATATGAAACCAGATATCTGAGATTTTGAATGTTTTGGAAGGATTGCAATATAGTTCAGGGATGCACTTTTTAATATCAAAATATCACATTTCATTTTATCCATATCGCCAATTGTGATATCACAGTTAAAGTAAAAACATGAAAATAAATAAATAAATACATAAATAAATAAATAAAAGGCTTTCATCTGGCAGCAATAATACGCAGTCAAAGTAAACACACACAAGCATGCACATATGCACACAGAAGTCTAATTAAGAACACAATATGACCACACACACACACACACACACACACACACACACACACCCTCACATAGTTCCTCCACTATACCTGGGGAGGAGAGGTCTTTATGGCTCATTTAAAGTGGTGTAATGAGGTTCAGTAGACACGAAATGGCACGGATTCAACATGTCAGAAGTAACATCACAAATAAGAAACAGAGCACCTAAACTCAAACCGTTAAACTGTCTCGAATGTTAAGAGCCAATCAGGCCAATATAAGGAGCTGGCAGCTAACAGCACTTTATCTGCAGGTTCGAGTTCCCCTGCTACATAACTTCCATAATTAATGTTGTCAGTCACCCTCCAGTCCAGAGGAGTTTATCAGGTAGCTGGATGGTCTAATTTCTTATACAAACCCATAATCCCTTCCTGTGGTTATCTTCTGTCTTCCTATCAGCTCCACTGTGCCACTTGGCAGTCCAGCCGTCATGCTAACAGTAAGGCAACACTGTCCATATGTGATACTGGTATGATGAAACTGCTGGCAGAGCGGCTCCGCGACTGATGTTTTGGCGCAGGAATGAAAGCCCTGGATAGATGGATCGTGCTTGTTTTCCTTGTCGAGTGGGCCAGGCCAACTTCTTGTCAGGCCGTAAAAGTTTTCCAGTCAATCTTTTACAGTAATGCAATCCAGTAATCTCCATCTCTCTCTCTCTCTCTCTCTCCCTCTTTCTCGCTTTCCCTCTCTCTCTCTCTCTCTCCCTATTTCTCTCTTTTACTTTCTGTCTCCCACTATCTGTCACTTCGATCCGGGTTTTGGGACGGTTTTGATGCACAACACAACCACAAGCTGTGCCGGAGCACTCTCTAAATCTTTTTCTCTAGCCAGCCATTTCACCTTATTGGAGGATTTCAAATTCTCTTCTATTTATATATACATGCTTGATCAAAGATTTTTAATGAAGACATAACATTTTCATTTTGTTTGAAAAAAAAAAAAAAAAAAACATCCAAAACACCCTTTTTACCAGCTGTTTCAGACTAACTCCAGTCAACGCATCACAGCTGGATTTGGTCTTGATTGGCTCGCCTCAAACCCTTTCCAATCAGGACGTTTGCAGAATTTGAACTGACACCCCAAAATGAAAGCCTCCACTCAGCAGCTTTACCTAGTTTTGAATCAGAGGCGCCCGCCAATCAGCATCCAGTATTGTGACTGCGAGGTTCTGCCTGTGGTATTCATCAATAACACCAAATGAATTCAACGAATAGCCTTTTAACTGAAAGTAGATTTATTTCCAAGGGCATTATTCTCATCCAAGTCCATAGAATGTGTCCAAACAAAACTATGAAAACCAAACCATATGGCGAATTTAAAATTCACGACAAAAAAATCAAGCGACAGACAACAGGCACATGAAACAGCAGCCCGACTACCTTTGCTTTCAACTCCACAACCAGGTATCAAAGCATGAAGGATCTACTGCATGTTATGCGCTCTAATTGCATTTGCCTGGAATGCAATATTTTGAGGTTTGCAATTTCCTTAACATTTAATCACGCTCTGGTATCAGAAACCTGAAGACCCGCGGCTGTGGCTCGCCATACATTTCATAGAGCTTGTGTCATAATTGTCTCCCATCCAAAAGCTTAATCAGTTTAACCCCTCTAGTGAGCCAGATCAGTTTACCAATACATAGGAGAGATGAAGCCGGGGTCTGGTGTGTATTCTGGGTCTCCGTCACGTTCGGGGGGCTGCTGCAGGGACGCAAACCAGGTTTGTGCAACGGAGAGAGGCAGAGCTGATCAGCGAGAGCCTTGGCATCTCCTCCCGAGGTTGTGGGCATTTTTACACCGCAGCGCTCCCTTTTGGATTTTGAAATGTTCTAGCTGTGTGTGCTCAATAATGGGCGTTATGACTGTATACTGTCATGGATCATGTGCATTGTGGAGGCGTCGTTAACCGTTTCTCTGCTACAGTCAGACAGATAATTATAGCAAAAAAAAAAAAAAAACTAAAAAAAAGTTTGGTGGCGTTTTACAAGGCAAACACACAACAGATCCTTTCTCCCCGGAGGCGGCGAGCCCTGCCCACTCCTCGCATTCAAACACTGGCCCGGTTTTGTGCCCAGACACAATTTGCGCCACGGCAGCCGCTCCGCAAATACACCCATCGAACCGCACTGTGTGAAGAGTGTGTGTGAGCAGGGGTCTGTTGGGAGTGTGTGTGTCTACGCTGAGGAGAGGTAAATCCAGGTGGGGTTTTGCTGAGGTATTGATGTCGCTGGGTGTCAGCGTGGGAGAGGGCATCGCACAGAGCCGACTCCAGGGCAACATTTACCCTCGACCGCCGTCACATCTCCCAACAAACAAGCAAACAAGAAGGACATTTATACAGAGTGGGACCATGTCTACCTCAGGGCCAGACCACAACCCCAGGACTACAGTATCCCTCCACCCATCTCGGCCCACTCCGCGCCACACCAGGCCCGACCTGGAGTTAATATATAGGGGCAAGTGAGCTGCTACTGTATAACATGAACACTAAGAGAAATATGGATAAATTACGTCGTGAAAGATATGTTTATGTTTGGGGTGTCATGTTTAAATTATGCACCGCAGCACTCTGTGGTTAGTCCGCCGGCTTTAATTTGAATGTTTTAGAAAAGAAGTGAAGGCTAGAAGAAACAGAGCCAGAGAGGCAATTCAATTCAACTGATGTCATCCCAAAAAAAAAACAAAAAAAAAAAGACGTTTTGCCCAGAATTCACCGTGAGGCGTGATGCATGACAGCGATGTGGTATGCACCAAACACACACTCGAGAGCATTTCTGAAGCTTTAGCCAAACAGTGCACTCTTGAGCGCTGACTAACAGCTGGCGTAATAGCAGGGCAGTCGACTTTCAAGTCTCCGCGGCAAAGTGTTTGTTACAGGTCAACCAGGCTTTCCGCACTGCTCCCATAAGGCCTTATCTGTTTACACTGTCGAGAGAGAGAGAGGGAGAGAGAGAGAGAGACCCAAATGGAAAGATCTAAAGAGAATCTAACTTGTGGTGACAAGTGGTCTATCAAAACACTGAAAGAGTAAAACATTACTACAACTTATGGTGATAAGTGGTACATCAAAACACCAAAACCGCATCAAATGATTGATAATAAGAGAGAGAAATCCAAAATGAAAAGATCTAAAGAGAGTTTTGAGGCATCGCTTGTGGTAACAAAAGTTGCATATATCAAAACAGTAAAACTTTACCATAACCACATCAAATAATGAAATGCGGAGAGTAAGAAAGAGAGAGAGGGAGGCCACATCATTGTAATATCTTCTGTAGACGAGGCACATATCCTCTCAGTAGGACATACAAGGACACAGTTGCCCAGAATGATCCATTTTCTTGCTGCTCCGTTTTATGATCCATCGTGTGACCCGGCAGAACTGGCATTACAGAGAATCTGATATTTAAGACGGGATTTACCTCGCCCCCATAGAGCTTTACACCCCAGTAATATCTAACTGTCTCCAGAAAGAGCCCTCTGACTCTCTGTTCAAAATTTCACTTTTGAGACATCTGTTTCACATTCGATCGGTGCAGCTTTGGAAGCAGTTTAGCATCGATGTAAAAAGGTTTATGCAGGGTTTAGAACCAGATTGGTTTAGTTTTTATGCAGAATTACAGCATAAGTAAGTGCTCTAAGTCGGACCAGATCCTTTTTTTTTTTTTTTTTCTTCCCAGCGTCACATTCCGTAATGGCGGTTTTTCAGATTGTGTGTCACACTGAGACTGTCACTGAGATTGCACGCATCTTTTCAGCGGCAAAACCCAAACAAAAAAAAGTCAGCATCACCGATATGCCAATTTTATTTTTTAAAGGGACAAAGCCAAGACATTTAGATTAGGTCATGCGCAATTTAAAGTACAGCCGGGAAATAGATATTGTGTATGAGAAAAATTTAGTATCATAATGCAGCCTGCGCTCTCACTGGCAAATTGTGTGAGGCCAGCAAGTGCCAGGCTCCGACTCATATTTCAGCTAACATAAACATGTGTCTGATGAGAAATTTCAAGGAAAATATTCCATAAATATGAAAACGTTTACTGGGGAATACCAATGGACATTGGAACCTCTAGATTTTTGCCGTTGGCAGGTTGCATGAATCTATCATAATTGCACAGGAATGGGGAGTGGCTTGGAGCTCAAATAAATGTGTTTTCGTACAGGACGGCGGGCACAGGCACACACTGGTGCTGAGTAGGGACTGATGTATTGAATGTGAACAGAGGACCTCTCACTGAAATGTGGTGAACTGATTTATTGAAAAGTGAATGGATGTCAATGTGAATGCCACTCGATATGCCATGATCAGGGCTGACACTTTGAATGTCTGGTGCAGTCTGATATATTGCAACCAGCCATATCCACATAACGAGAAACTGGACCCAGAAACCCACAGAGAGCAAAAAAGAACACAACCTTGGCAAGCTGACGAGTGAACAAATCTAGGGGCACCGTGGCATCTTGGTTGCACCACATTTCTTGGGCAGCTGCTTTTTTACCCAGAGGGCTTTGTGGTCTGGTTCCCCTCCAGGGTTGCGTAAATGCCCTCTCTCCCCCTTCGCCCTGCATGAATCCTTGGGCTGGTGTTGATCACAGTGCCATCTTGACCTATTGTTTAATTTTGCCGGCATGTTTTCTGTCTGAATATTATGGTGCCTCTGGCGTCAAGGTATTTGACTTGGCAAGCCGCGGGGCTTCTGAAATGTTTATTTGTTGTCACGTCAGAGTTATAGAGTTGCCCAAATGTACGCCATAGTAAGCGCGAGCCTTTAGACAGCTGTGTCAACTCTTGCCTTGTGTGGACAACGAGTGGCTTGCCAAAAACGGAAAAGGGCTCATATTTCTTTACCTAACACCTCTATTATACAGGATCATTTTATAAGCAGCAATATTTTTCACATCTATTGTCTGGACACTGTTACGACTGTTCCACTCATTACTATGGGTTGCCAATCTAGGAATTTAAAATTATAGTAGGTAAGATTTTTTTTTTAATTTAAATATCATCTTACATCAAACTGGGGCTGCAACAGAGAAAAATATCCCATCCTTATGTTAGATCTACCTTATTTTCCTTGAACACATCCTGGTGTTCGGATATGTTCACTGGAGTCAAATCTCTCTGACTTCTGGAAATAACAAAACAATGCTCAAACACAGAAATCCACCCTAAAACACTTTTACATCATTAAAGAAACAACATTTGACAATGTGTCTTGCATTTCTGGATCCACATTAATGTTTGATGGTGGATTTGTTTCTTATTACAACATATAAATGCCGTCATATGAAGACATTTCCAGCTTAAGAAGTACAACAGAATTTGATAGCTGAACATTCTTCAGCTGCCTAAAACAACAGTGGTAAATGCGAGATTTTAGTGTCCATTTTGGCATCCATGCCTCAGAACAAAGAGCAAAAGCCTCTTCCTAGAATAAAAATTTAGCACCCGTGTTCAGCAGTCATGCAGGGAGAGATACGTGACAGAAGAGGCAGAGATACCAAATGTATCACCAATAGTAGCTTCAAGAGACCAGAATGCAATGCCACCACAAGAAATGTTGCATTTTTAGTAAGTAACTCTGCTGCTGCTATTGCTTTCTCCTCATATCTGTATGTAAAACCTACAGCTGGATGGAACAACTTCACACCCGTTCTCTGGGGTTTGCTGAAATTCGTTCTGGAAAATGTGGGAAATCACTAAGCAGTAGAAAAAAGAGGCGAGGTAAAGGGAAAGTAGGTACAGTAAAGGGGTAATATTGCAACACTTCATCACAAAATGACACCTGAAATGCACCGCACATCGCAGACTGATGTGGCCAGGGGTGAAGAGCAAAATACAAATGTCGGAAAGCTGTAAGAAACTCACTGTAAGAGAAGAGCTGGGGAAAAGACTATGAAATAATCGTCTAAAATGCAATGGTAAAGTGGTGGAAACATAGAGGGGAGACGAAATGAGAAGCGAAGAGGGTGATGAGAGGGAGCAAAGCGGGGCTGAATGAGAACAGGGACAGAAATGACAGATGTTAGATGTGTAGACTGGATACAGAAGCTCGTGGAAGAGGACAACAATGGAGATGAGGCAATGCACAGAGGGAGACCATCATCACTTTGGATTATATTAGATAATCGTCCAACAAAGGAGCAATAAAGTTGATCAATTCATGAATTAAGCATATCGTTATTGTGATTATGGGTTGTCACTGACTTGCTCTCAATCATCCCTCAATACCACCAATATATAATGGTGTCATGGAGCACACTGGGGCATATAACACCCCATTGTCGGGCTGGAGGAAGAGGAGCTTGTGCCAGACAGGGGTAAAAGAGAAAGAGAGAGAGAGAGGCAGAGAGAGAGAGAGAGAGAGAGAGAGAGAGAGAGAGAGAGGAGGCAGGTGTGAGTGAAAGGTGCTGGACAGATTGAAGCCCTGGTGTCAGTGGAGCCCACAGCTCAAGCGCCCGTCAAACAGGATCCTGCATTGACTGCCAGTAACATCAGTCCAGGCGCCGGCTCGGAGCACAGATCATGTTTAGGATTTTCATTGCGTTCCCTCCCAGTCTGTCTTTTTCATGGCGGGTTCGGATTACGTGAATGGGTATATAATTAATGCCTTGATGGTTACTAATGGCCATGGCACTGTGAGCTTTGTAATGCACTCTAATTATCCATTAGAAATGGTTCGGGTAGCTAGGGAGCATAAACACACTGTCACGAGACAAAGTGGGATGCCTATTACAGTATCCTTTCATTGAATGATAGGTCACGGGATTATGTCCCCTCACTAAAACCCCAGGACTCTCATCTACAGTGATTATTCAGTCCAAATTCAACCCTTACAACACATGCTTCCAGTTAATATGAATATATTAAAGGAATAGCCCAATGTTTTTTGGCAAAATACTCTTTTTCTGATGACTTATGCAGGCTGAGACAAGATGTTCGATACCATTTTCACCTCGTATGTGCAGTGGTACAGTTCATATGGGCAGCATCTCATGTTAGCTTAGCATAAAGACCTGAAGTCTATGGGAGTCATTAGCGTAGCTCTGTCAAAGTGAAAAAATAAACCTTACAGCAACTCCAAAGCTGTCTTAATTACACAATGTATTATGTATATCTGAAATACACATCTATTTGTGTAAAAAAAAAAAAAAAAAAAAATATATATATATATATATATTTATTTTTTTTAATTAATTTTTTTTTTAAATAGTTATTTTAGTTATTTAGAGCTGGATCTACCTACACCCTCAGCAGAGCACGGATCACTGCGATAGGCGGAAGGATAAATGGGTTCAGTGGTTATAGTTCCACTAACTTCTCCTAAAATGGTTATTGTTTCAAAAAAAAAAAAAAACTTAAATACGTGCCACTGCAGGTACAGATGTGAAAATGGTATCGCATGTCTTGTCTTAGTCTCTGTAAATTGGAAAAAGTGCAATTAAAAATGTCTCAACTTTCAGACTTTCAGTGTTGTTAAAAATATGTTCCTGTTTTCTGCACAAGGTTAGGTAAAAGTTCAGTTTTGCATTGAAACATCAAAGACCAAGTGTCCAAACTGCATTGTAGTTTTGGCACAGTTGTGTCGGGAGACTGTCCATTCTCATTGAACAGAAGTGATATGGATGTTATCAGTTACTTCACTGAAACCTGACCTGCTGTTTGCTGAAAGTCGAGTATCTTTCAGAGGAGACTGTATGTTGAGAAATGCCCATATAGTAAAATGAACTTTGTAGGTCTGTATGAAAATGACTTGTAGACACAGAAGTTAAATTCAATATGCTGGGGTAACAGAGGATGCAGGTCAGGAGCAGGTTCGGTTCACTGCTTACGCTGCATGATAACACTCAAGAGATATCCCTTTTCCCTTTCATTCCTCTCCCTCCCTTTGAGAACGTGACCCTATTTTCCTTTTTCCCTCAACCTGGTGAACCGGTAAACCCCAGGCTGGCCGGTTCAGGAGGAAATCACATCTTAGCTCTCTAATGTGATGCAGGGCTGCAGAGCTGGTAGACATTTGAATGCAGACCCCTGAATCACAGCAGGTTAAGTGCTTCCATGAAGCCTCGCCATGTTGTTGTGCGGCCGGGCCAGCACTGCGCCAGGCGTCCACAACAGCAACAGGGGTTCAGATCCATCACTGCACTTCCTCTCAATCTCCATCAAACAGCCTGTTAAGAGGAACAAACCAGCTGGGCCCAGCTCATTATGTGAGCTGCCTCATTTAGTCATCATAGGAATGCTTCCTGTTGTGCCATCCGCATAGTTTTTTTAATCTGGCCCCCAAACTATGCGGGCATGAGTGCAAAATGGCTGTTCAGAACAATTTCTTTAGTCATTTACATGACTACTTCCTCCCACCAATTTATCGGCTGAGCTATTGCTCTGTTCGCTTGTTCGTTCCCATCTGGACAACAGTCCCTGGCTTTTAGTCATTTGCTGTGTGTACTCATATCTCACCATTCATAAATCACAGCTCCTCAAAATCTGGGCGGAGCGCAGGAGAAGAGGGGAAAAGACGCTTGAAGTAAAAACAAAGCAAGTGTGTGTGAATTCATCTCCGTCCAGCTCTGAGAAATGGAAAAAAGTCCAGCGCTATCTTTGATTCAAATTAGGACCCTATTCGCAACAGATGAGGCTGGCTGCTAAAAGGATCCCGCTTGGCTGTGGAAATGATATGTGTAAACTATGTAATGTGAATGTTTTAGCCAAGCTGTGTTTAATTTTGTATCCTGACGAAGCGCATGAGAAACCTGCCTCTCCTTAGCTGTCTCGTTGAATCATATGGATATAATTTCATCCATTTACGTTTTTCTGCTCTTTGCTGTGGTTGCCACAGGGCATTTGGAAGCAGGCAGATTAAATGCACATGTTCCTCCCAGCCGCAGCCGGGGCACTGCGCTCCACAGCCTCCCCTCCAAACAGATCCTGAAGTGTTGGTGGTTTTCCTCATTGGTCAAAGCAGAGAAAGACACCTTGTGATGAACCAAGTCACTTCCACCAGCCCTTTTTTTTTTCCCCAGTATAAATACTCAAAGGCATCCTCTATAACTTGATAACATGTTTTCTGCTGCAGTGTTTTCCTTTGTCACCAGAAGACAAGCCCTCGCTGTGTCTGTCAGCTTTGGCCGTTAAGGAGCCTGGATGTATTAGGTAAAACCAATCAAAGCGGAAAACTGGTGGAGCTTGTTTAGCCCTGAGAGCCCTTTGCTTTTACAGGGGGCCCTCTAAACATGAGTAATAGTGGATTTCATGCTAGTTAGCAGTCAAACAGTTGAATCCCAGCTACCCATCATTAGTCAGAGGCCTGCTCTACAATTACTGCCTTGGGCCACAGAGAAATATGACGGTGTTGAAGGAGATATCAAAGGATTCTCTCACATCTGTGGTGACCCCCAAAAAGCTAGACTGTCAGGAGAGAGAATGCTGAAGATTATTCTTGGGAAAATTATGAGTCCTGCAGGTGATGACCTTGGCAGCACGAAGCACAGTCAGAAACTCTTTCCAAAGAAGAGGACCTCTTGAGAAAATGCTCGCCTTACCTCTGATATGCTTCTCTCTGTCTCTCTCTCTCTCTTCCTCCCTGTTCATTAAGGCTCTCCATCAGACTTCTGTCCCACATGTCAGCAGCCATGTTTTTCCCCGACACCCCTTTATAACGGCTGGTTTGTTCCCATCATCTGCTGCTGCTGCAGGTTGCTAATGAGCCGCTGCATGTGAGGAGAGCCGCACACTGCTGCCTTTTAGCCCCGACACTGTTTGGCCTTTTCCCTGCCAGTCAGGAGTCATTTCCCATGAAGGCCTCAGGCGGGCCGCACCTCCACAACCTGCATGCTGGGCCCATAATCTGTCTGTTGTGATCAGCTGCCTGTCCACCCCTTCAACCCCCTCTCACCCCCATCAGCCCCTTCAGCCGTGTCAAGACCTGCTGTCACCCCCAATGTTTACCAAGCCGCTGAGCCCCCCCGCACTTCCCTCCAAACTCCAGGGCAGGATGGTGTCAAACGCAGCTCAAACCCCTCCGCACCGCCAGCGCGTCTCCCCACGTGTGGCGATCGGCCGGTTTACCTTAGACGGAGCATTCAGAGAGGAAAGCTAAACATGTTTAAAGCAATTAATGTGATTAGCGCCGTCTAAACTGTTTTCATAGATAATATCAAAGGTAACGTCTGTCCTGTGTGGTTTCAGAAGCCTCAGCCACCACCACCCTCGGTTTATGCCCCTTTAGCCCAGGCTTGTGCTCCGGCTAATTTTAGGAACCTTCATAGGAACCACATGGACGAATGTCATCTTAACACACACATGTCATTTTAGTGCCATGAGTGCACACATTTTTAAGTCCCCAGTGGGCATCGACGCCCTAACCCTGGCTGTGTTAGTGCCATGCTGCTGCAGACTCAAGGGCACGCCTGATTTTGGGGCCCGTGGAAAAAGGCAAGCCTGAATCTCGGCATTCACTCTTTTCAATCCATCTTCTTTACACATGACCTTCAAATACCTGAGCGTGGAGGCAGGAGTAATATTGCCAGCAGCAGCACCGTCAATAGCTGATACTTTTAGAGAAAAAAGTTGAAGACAAAACTTCTGTTTTCCCCTCTCATTCTGTGTTTTTTTTTTTTTCTACGTCACTCGGGTAGCAGTGCTTCATTTAATTTTACCACTCTACCCGAAAATGGAAAAAGAGAATGACACCAAGCTTAAGTCAAGAGGCAATATTGTGCTAGAGGTGAAGTGGAATCAACTAGTGCCACTACAGGTTGATTTTGTAGGGGCGCGGCCTTGACTTGTGTTTCCATGGTGTTTTTACCGTTTGTTTGCCTCCCCAGTGTTTTGCAGTCTTTAAGTGTGTGTGTATGGGTGTGTGTGTGGTGTGGGCAGTCTGCCTCTCTCTTCTGCACTCTCCCTGCACACCTGCCAGTCATCACCTCATCACCAGCTACCGGTCCCTGCTGCATCGCCGTGCCTTCTGTCGTGCAGCCTCCTCTGCCTCGCAAACCATGTCAGCCACATCACGCCAGCTCTGCCATCTCCTCACCTTCCCGCGAGCCTTAATAAATATATACTGTATTTTTTCATCTTAGAGCCATAGTTAAGATTCATTGTAGAAAATGACGTCCCTATGTTATTGATGCACAGTCTGAACTCCTGGAGATCTGGTTGCTAGTTAGTGGAGTCTAAGATGGAAGCAACTATATTTTGAACTATTTTGGGGAATTGCAGAGTGCTGCCGTGTCCCTTGAACCTGTCGGCATATCATACTGCCTCCCAGGTGTTTTCAAGAAAGATTCACCTAACACCTCTCACATCAGTGATACTGTTGTGGACTGCAACAGCCAAAGTAGTTCCAAAATGTATCGTTGGTATGAGCGGAGATTCAGGCGTCATAGATACAAAAATATATTGTATTCTCCTGTGGAAGGCTGACATGTATTCTGGTGAAAGTGAAGTTACATAAAATCTATTCCTGACTTTTCGAGGCCTAAAACAGTGACTTACCATTACCTAATGGTGAGTGTGTCGTGTACATACTGTTCATGTCGAGACTCTGTCGAAGGTTTTTGTTCTTTGCATAACTTCAATACTAAGAGTAATATTCGATTTCATCTGACCAGCACTCCATTCTCCCAAATATCTAAAACCAAATAGACCTGTGACAATCACTGAACTCACTGAAAGACGCCATGTTAATTAACTGGTTGGCTGCGCTAAAACATCTCACTGTAGTATAAACTTTCTCATGCAGGTTTTCTGAGTGGTGCCAAAGCCCAGAGGTGGCATTAGCTATTAGTTTCCCAGCCGGCAGGAAAACCTCATGCTCAGCCGTCTCCCTGCTAGTCCAGCTCCCACAGTAATAATATGCTCTACACGATTAACACGGTTTCCTCCATGGACCCCTAACTATAATTTAGCCTCAAATTTGTATTGCGGGAAAGAAAGCAATGAAAGAGTGATTATTTCCCTTATACATAAATACACACATTTGGCATGTCAATAATAGCCGTGTTTGTTTTGAAAACTCAAATGTTTGGCGCCGTATTTCAGGAGTCGGCGTGGATCGTGTCTGTCAATGAGCGGCTGGTATGGATGTTCCCGTGCGCTGCGATTTTTATTAAACTTTCCCTCGCTGTCTGCCCCTCTCTTTCCACGCTTTACATTTGATTAGCCTCACTCTAGAATAATATGTCTCCTCTGCACATTGTATGCTCTGACACGTTTAGATGTTTTCCATGCCCTCGGGTCGGAGCGCCGTGTGTGCGCGCGCGTGTTGACGCATCAGGGTGGGACGGTCATCACGAACAACAGCGTATCTTATGACGCTTGTGAAATCTGCGGCGTGACAGTTTCTGGGTGATATTTTCCCTTGCACTTCATTCCAGTCTGAAGCCCAACAGCTGCTGATTTGTGAAGTTTGTGTTACTGTCTAGTATTCTTTGTGTCTGGGTTGCTTGTGTCTGCGTCCGTGTGAGCGCGCTGGGCACAAGCAGTCAATCTTTTTCAGCCGTGATCACGTCGGACACTTTTTGGCCGTGGTTCGGGAAGCTCCCCTGGGCGCCAAGTTGAACACGTCTCCGCTGAAAGGCACCACTAACAGCTCTATAGTGCACGCGAGGAAAACCGGGTCTCCATTTTGTTTACATTACACATTCCAATGGGAACAATGCAGCTTATTAAGCTATTATGCAACTTAAGAAAATGTTCCACAATAAGGCTTTTCAAATGTCTTTTGAGGTAGAAAATGCGCTCAACATGTTCATTAGGCCTCAAGGACACACACAATGTGTTTTCATGCGAATGCTAATGGTAAACAAAACCACAAGGAAAACTGCATTGGGTACCTTTAAGCTATGCATTACATTAATCCAAACCCAATCCTTTGAAACAGGCTGTATGTGCTCTTTTCACCCAAGGAGGACACCATGAACCCACATTCTCTTTTACAGTTTTATTTTCAGCAATATCTGCTTTGTGGTTTCAGGTTAGATACTGAGGATAAATAAATCACTTACAATTTGTCAAACTAATGCAGATATAGTTTTCAGAGTTAGAACTCACTGGCTCGAATGTCTCATAGACTCCATTATATGAGCAGATTAAAGGACCATAACAGTGATTTTGCATATTTAGTGTAACATCTACAAAATGCATATAATTCACAGTTCTGATAAGCTTTTCCCAAAGCAAACAGTTTGACATCATTTTTCCCCAGTTTTATCCAGCCATTGGTTTCCATTCATTCCCCTATGATATGAAAATGAACTTCCAGAGAGTTCAAACTTTCTTCACACCAGTATTCCATCGCCATAATGAAGTCGTCCACATTCGTTTTCCTAAAAGCAGCAGTACTGTTGTGTTTTGGGTGGAGTGGAACCATCCTTCTGCCATAAAATAGTCCCCATGGAGTGTTTGTTTTACAGAGGAAGTTATCAGTTTTGTGGTTTATCAATGCTGATGACTTTGTTAGCTGCAGAGGCAGAACATTATAAGGTGGCTGTTTGAACCAAAAATTCAAATGTAATAATCAAAGGATATATATGTTGTGAAATTTTAAGTAGCCCCACCTGATTTGGATAATTTTGCAAAAATGTGGGTAAATTGTAGTAAACAGGCCAAACACTCAAAATCACTGGTATAGTCCTTTAAGACTGTCATACTGACAGATACACACACACACACACACACACACACATATATATACACACACACACAGATCATGCAGGTCACCCAACACGGCTCTACCATGAAAGGCTTAGGTTTCGCCCATATTAAATGGAGCCATGGTGAATAGAAGGCTCTGCCTGTGCTGTGTGAGTGAATGAAGGAGGCCAGGGATGAACATTGAGCCCAGATGAGGCTGAAGGCCCATTAGAGGAATGGTGTCACTCTCTCCTTAGCCGTAACCTGACCTGTTGTCAGCAGGTTTCACTAAAGGTCAGGGTCCAGTGGACAGCAGCAACCGCTGTGCCCTTGTAACAGGCTACGACGTTGTGTTTGTACTGAGGTCAGCTTAGCAGTTTACTCACTACAGGTATGAGGGTGGGGAGGCAAACCGAAGAACCTCATTTTTACGTTTCACACATCCATTAAACTACTGTTACATCTTTATTTTGTGAACAACTAACGCCGGAAACAGGTTTTCTGTCCACTGTCACCTCCTCCATCTACTTCACTCTCATGTACCACCCAGTTCTTATAACTGAGTATTTGTCTAGCCCATCTGCACACGTCTTCTCTTGCTATACCCCTTCTCTCCACCTCCACCTTCCCTCCACCTGTCTTCTCCACCTCTCTGGCCTCTGACCGGTACATAAAAGCCATGCATCTGGAGCCCTCAGATAGTATGACAGGTAAGTGGCAGTACAGAAGAAGGGCCTGACGTGAGCCTCTAAGTGGCCACGGGCTCCCATTGTTGTGGGCCGTGGCGCTCAAGGCCGGGTATTGATGTCAAGTTAGCGTCGCTAACGTCCTGCTAAATACCTAAATGGGATTAAGCTAGGTTACACATGAATGGACTATGCTCTCCATACTACGTACTGTACAGTGGAGCACCCATACACTTAGTGATGCTCTATATAGTAACATGTACAGGAGATCGTGACGGGGGCTGCACCTTGCCAACCAATCGGCCATGTTTTCTGCCTAAGAGCGGGAGTGGATATGCGAGCAGCCTCATGAATCATGCATGTGTTAACAAATCTGTGGTGTTCATTGGCTGAGTGGTTGGGATCAAATGGGCCGAGCTGGGTCGGAGATGAGCTTGTTTGCAGTCACTGTCACCTGCATCTATCTGAGGCACCATACACACACAACTCACTCATCTCATATGCTATGCATTACAACCCATTAACCGCCACTGTACGGTGGACTCCAGTTTCATTCGCAGCCTTGAGGCAGGTGTAGAGGCGTGCCACTGTCTTTCAAGTGGACGTGCCATTCTTGAGCTGATGGATTTCAACAAAGGTCTTTGGAATGGCCGCGTAATTCAAGAACCACGGAAAAAATGTACGCCATTATACCACCCGTGTTCTTGAGCATCTCTCATTTTCCATGGCCCAGTGTAAGGCCCTTGTGCTGAACTTGCGGTGTGGAGTGAACTCCTCCAGCTGTGTGAGTGATCAAGGGACTCAAGGAAAGAGTGGGACAGCTCCTTTCTGAGTCACAGAGGTGCATGTATACAGAGCCCACATTGTAGCAGAATTTACCAGCCCTGCCCTCATTGATCTCATTTTTTCTGTCTGTCTGTCTGTGTGTTTGTGTGTCTGTATGCTTGAGGGCGTTTGTTTATTTCCATGTGTGTTCCTGTGGATGCCTCTTTGAGTGTGCTTTTGTGTGTGTGTGTGTGCATTCCTGTGTCTGCATGTGTGTGTGTGTGTGTGTGTGTGTTCCTCTGTCCTCCCTCCACAGTTCGAGGGTTGTAACAAGGCGTTTTCGCGTCTGGAGAACCTGAAGATCCACCTGAGGAGCCACACGGGGGAGAAGCCGTACCTGTGCCAGCACCCTGGCTGCCAGAAAGCTTTCAGCAACTCCAGCGACCGCGCCAAGCATCAGCGCACTCACCTGGACACGGTCAGCAGCTAAGTCTCTGCTCCTTCTCACCTCCCACTGCCTCACCAGGTTAGATTAATGTTTAACCTGCCTCGCTGGGCCTGAAAACAGCCTGGAGCTGTGGGTAAAAACTCTTGACTGTACTGCAAGAGAGATGCACAATAGTTTGGGCAAAATTGTGGATCTTCAATTTGTGTGCATGCTTTTTTTCCCCTTCAAAATTGAGGTATTAAAGAACTCTCCCATTCAACAAATGATTTTAAAGGAATGATTTTAGTTACTGAGAATGCCACTTTATATATTTTGATTGAACTAAGTCTATATATTGATATATTTAAGCAGCAGGTTTACTGAAATGGTTAATGTAAATATAGTAAATATTAAAAACTTACAACAGGCCATAGAGTTTCTTTTGTATTGAAGCAGCTATAACCGTGAATGCATGCACATGTGCGTGTTTATGCCAGAATATGAATAACTGTGCTAATATTTCCTCTTTTGCTGATGCTTTCACACCAACAAGAAAAGCCCATTGCCTTCCAAGCCTCAATGCCCATTTCCACGTCTTGACAGTGTTACACTTTAATTTTCTGTCAGCCGGTGAGTAGTGTGGCATTCCTGCTCTCCCCGCAGTGACTGTGACACACCGCAGATCATTAAATGATCAGTTCCATTAGGCCAAGTCACAGCTCGGGCTATAACAGACTTGGACTGGGGCTGCGCGCTCACACAGAGCTTTGCCTGTTTCTCTAACCTGTGGAAAAGGAAAGAAAGGAAAGCGTGAGTCAGCCATCACTGCCACTCCTCCTGTGTCAGTAACCCCACCAATGTCCCACTTTATCAGTGCAGCCGAGGTGTTTGTGTTGTGCTTGAGTATCCCCACATTAGGAAGCTTTACTTTTAGTCCCCTGCATTTTCAAAGTACATATCCAACTTTTTAATCCCATTATTTAAACATAAGCACCTGCTGTTATTATTTATCTGTGGGCTTGTTACTTGATACTTTGCAGAACAAATAAAAAATGAGTTCAGTTCCAACAAATTATGCACTTACCCACTTCAAACCAACCAACCAAAAGAAGAACCAAAGTGTTAAGGATTTAAGAAACCCTATCTGGAAATCTGGCAGTCTGAAATTTATCACAATGTGCACATTAAAATTGTAAACTGCAGATCATTAAACATTAAAAGTTATTCATCAAAGCTATCCCAGTGTTTCTGCACACCCAGAGAAAGTAATTTAACACTTTTACATAGTGTTGAGAAGCTACAAGCAGGACAAAAAGCTCTCCAATCAATACTTGTCAACTCAAATTAATTGTTAGTGAGAAATTAGGACTTAATAGCATTGTTTAGATCAAAAACACATGCAATCCCATCCTCAAAAGCATTATTTCTCTGTAAGCCTTGAAACTGTTAGCAGGTCCAGAATGATCACCAGTATGCTGATCTTTTATCCCTGCAGTTCGGGAGAGAGGGTGACAAACTTTGAAATGATGAATATAAGTCTTCTCTGACACTTTGGCCTCCAAAAAGACTCGCTGTCACTTTGTGTTAACCAGTGGAGACTCTAATAAATAAACAAAGTTAATTTTAGGTTACTATATTCGATTCAGAGTACCACTGAGCATGAGGAAAAATGGAATGAATGAAGCCCTGGGTTGGTGACACTGAGCTGGAAGAAAGGGAGCTGTTGAAGAACTAAAGCAGAAGCTGTTGCATCAATGACTTACTAATATTAAGATTTATATTTAAAGAATATTTTTCCTTATGCAGTATACTGGCGAGTTGCCACTGCTTATGGTACATGCAATAGTAAATCCTTCAACTTTTAACTGTGCGGTTTGAATAAGGACTTCTGTTATTCGATCAGTTTCCCTTAATTTTAACTATAAAATAGGATTTTTTTCCCCACCACTGACTACCACCCAGTCTTTCCACAGTAGGCCAAATGATACAGCCAATCTGGGTCCCCGACATGTATGGCCTCGCATTAACGCCCTGCTAAGGCCTTTCGTTGTCCCGGCCCAGCTGCCGGCCCTGCCAGAAACACTTTGGGGAAAAATCATTTTCAAACTGTAATGGTATTTATTTTAGACAGACGTTGTGCTTTATTTTTTACTCCAGGTTCTGCACTGTATTGGGTGCATTGCTTAGCAAAACAAACATGGCAGAGATGAGTGGCGCTGCGAGCGCCTTGGAATAACAATGTGTTATTTACAGAGAAGGCCAAGGTATGGAGGCAGAACTAATAAAGACGTGTATCCCCTTACACTTTAATGGCCACCTTATATTCCTGGGGATGAAAAAAAAAAAGCCAAGAGGGGAAAATCCCTCAATCAGCGAGCTACATGCTGTATTTGCTTGGTTAATGAGAGCAATGTGAAACGATGAGGAAAGTCCATGACAGTGCAGTTACTTTTATACGTCATTTCTGTAACATTAATCTGCCTTACTCCCCCTCACTACACCACCACCGGCATACTCACTCACATGCACACTGACGTTATGGAGAACCCCCAGAAAATATTCCTTTACGAGTCCACAATATGCAAATTACTTCAAAGATAGATAATATTAATCAAAGAGTGCTCAAATGCAGCACAATCAAATATGTATCGTATGGTATCTCTGATGCCCTTATGTATATATATGTATAATATTTGGATAAGCTGCACCATATTCAGGCACGTATGTTAATCATGGAACTTGGATGCTGTCAGCACCAAGAGAGTGGGCTTTGGTTACCATGATGACACGAGAAGAGGGTGTCGACCAACATGCAGCAAAGCGGAACAGATTACATACCAGCCGGCTCAAAAATCATGAATTTGAAAAAGAAAAAAAAAAAAAAAAAAAAAAGCAATGGCTGGCTGCTTTAAAATCCCCACCCTGTAGGGCATTATTTTGGCACATTCAAATAATTTATAACTGATCTTTTTTTCTTCTCTCTTTTTCCTCCTTGCTCTCTTCTTATTTCCTCTTAACTTCGAATTCTGTGCCTTTCTCAGCTGAAAGGTAGGACTTTAACTTTGCCTTTATTTAAAAAAAAAAAAAAAATTAAAAATTCAAACACTGTTTACCTGTCCGTTAACCACAGTTTTGCTCACTCACATCTTAAATTTCCGTTTTCCTCTGGCATCTTCGTTAATCGCTGCCTTGCTGTAGTTTGTATTGTTTTTTCCTGTTACAGCAGAAGTGAGTTGGCTTGTAAACTCTGCGCAGCCCTATAAACTGATGTGGGATACGTTCTCCCTTCCTGCAGAAACCATACGCGTGTCAGATCCCTGGCTGCACCAAGCGCTACACAGACCCCAGCTCCCTACGCAAGCACGTCAAGATCCACTCGGCCAAAGAGCAACAGGTGCGTAGAAAGGTAAGACAACCGGTGCAAGAGTCGGAGAGGAGAGAGAGACGAGGAGAGGGAAGGAAAAGAGAAAAGTTGTCTCAGTGGGGATGAAAAAAGCGACTCCATATAGGAGCTACTGTACATCTTTTGCTTGGTCAGCTTCCAGCATGATCTAATTCATGTCAATATTGTGGGGCTACAAGCTTTACAAATAGTCCTGTAGGTGTAACCTTTCCTGCCCTGTTGCGTATTCTTCACAGCTCCATCTGCTTGGTTTAATTAAGGGGTTGGGAGGCCGGCGGGGAGCTTTGAAAATCATTTCCTCAACAATAGATCAGGTTTGACCACATTTCAGCGTGTTCATGGTCAAAAGCCCATTCTTTCCCTGACTGGAAGAGGGTAAATACGGAGAGAATGGGCTCATTGTTGTGGAAGGGGCTGGATAGTGGCAGGCTGGATGATGTGTTCCTTTGCTTAGCGTCGTAAAAGGAAACATGTGTGCTTGTAGCATTGTTAATAAGCTGTAGAGCGGAATACCCCAGTGGCCAGATGTTATGGACAAATGTCAAACAAACGCTCTCACTCCCTCTCTAGCAGCGGCAGAGAGAAAAACTGTTAGGGGTGTCACGGCAGGGAAAACAGAGCCCCAATTACATGTGATGAATGGTTTGCAGGGCACTCAAGGATCCCCGAGACAACATGCGCATACACACTTATTGACATGCGTCAGTGAAATCATAACAAGGCCGATAGCCATTGTCAAATCATGGAGCATAACGTCTGAGAATTCATTTGCCTGTAAAGTCAGTGGCCAGATGAGCCGAACGCCCGTGAGGATCTAGGTCACTCACAGATAAAGTTGTTATTGAAGCCTCTGACAGTTCACTGTGGGAGTAATCAGAGGGTGGAGTTGATTGTCATGATATTTTTGAAGAAAATTTATGAAAGTGCACCACAGCCTAAACTCACATTGTGGACATGATGGCTAGTCCAGGATGGATGAATAGCTGAATGGGCAAAAGCAAAAGATGGATTGATGGTGAAGAAAAAACTGCTTGGCATCATCTTTTTAGATAAACTGGATACAAGTGACTCACAAGAAATGCCTCTTAACATTACAAAGTTATGACGTCTTACAATTTAATAGTCTATTTCTAAATATGCATCAGCCTGCCTGGTTGATATCATCAGCACGATAACAAAAATACACGATCGATGTTTACATTTGGTTCACTGATGGTCTAAACCTACATCGCCTGGATGGAAACAAGCTGGGGACGAGTGTGTACCCGATTAAGTGCATTTGTTCCCGCTTTCTCTCTGGTTCACCCACATCTCTCCATATGCCTCTATTCAAAACCACGGAGCTCAATCCAGTTCACACAAGCAAGCCCTTTATTCTCCTTGTATGCAGCACATTGTCATTTTAATGCACTGTGAGGAGCAGTATTCAAAATGCACGGAGAAGCTGGAGGTCGCAGGCTGTGCACTCAAGAGTCGATCGGAGGGATAAAGTCCGATCCAACTGGTTGTCAGTACTGTTCAATATCATAGTCAAGCCAAAGAGGATGTCATCGATCTTTTTGTTACATTTCTCCTTTTCCAGCATTTCATGCTGTGCTGAAGCCCAATGCCTTAAAACCCCTTTCTGTTCCTCTACCTCAGAAAAATCACCTGTGCACTGTGGCCGTCCCTGTCCTGATGTTACCATGACTTTCAAGCTAAATCTCCAGACAAAAGGGAAGATGCGGTTGTTAGCATAGCGCTGGTGTGTACCTTGGT
Organism: Myripristis murdjan; assembly: GCF_902150065.1. Classification (NCBI taxonomy): domain Eukaryota; kingdom Metazoa; phylum Chordata; class Actinopteri; order Holocentriformes; family Holocentridae; genus Myripristis; species Myripristis murdjan. The sequence continues at coordinate 8,931,092 of NC_043983.1, read as the reverse complement.
GACTGTAACATTTTATTACAGAGCAGTGCGCTGATGTATAAAGCAGAAGTCAGCTGTTCCACTGATCTATGCGCCAGATGTCCCATTACTCCAAAAGACACCGGTCTCCTTTAAGCAGCGCTGTGTGGCATGTGATCGACTCTCCAGTTGAAATGTGTCTTCAGTTGCCACTAATGCTGTTGGCAGAGACAGAAACAGAAGCAATCTCGCATTGGCTTGGAGAAGGTATAATAGTCGTTCACCCAAAACAACCGAGGCCAATGCATGACTCAAAAAGGAGAGTATGATCTTTTCTCTTGTTCTCCCTCAGTGACAATTTATTCTCATTCGCTAGGTTCCTGTTTTGAATTAACACTAGAATCACATTGCAGAAAGAGAAACCAGAGAAACGAAAGAGTGCCACAAAGGTTCTGACTTAAATATGGACAAAACTGAAGCTGGGTTTTGCTCAGAGGTTGGATAATCTCGCAAGCCGTGAATGTCATTTCTTTTGAACAGCATTTCATGAATGTTTGTGTCTTTCTGGTTGACAGCTGAGGCCCTGTCCCCACCTGGAGCAGGACGTCCTAGGTGACTGTCTGTCCGTTCAGCACCTCCAGAGCTCCACTCCCTCCCAACATCTCCATTGCCCCACCACCTCCCAACACCTCTACAACGGCAAAGATGGCCGCTCTCCTGGATTGGGTCAAGACATCTTCACAGGTACACACAGGAAGCCACTCTGTCACCCTGATAACTAAGGAAATAGTAAACCCAGTTAAAAACAGGGATTTTTTAAATTTAGTACTATTCTTGTGCGCTGTCTTTAGGATCCACCAAGATTTGAGAATTCCTGAAAGTCACTAACAGTAGTAAAAAAAGAGCTGTAGGGTCTGCCTTTTTTATAGTAGTACATTCCAACAGTGATGGGTGTGTGTTCCCTTAGGGTAAAGATATTGCTGCAACTCTGGTAAGACTAAGACTGTGGTGAAAATATCATGCTTGTTGGAACTAGCGTTGCAATAATATGTAGCAGGTGCAGTTGAAGAGTCAATCAAACTGGGACAGGAAAAACTGAGGTTTGGTGTTCTGATTGGCTGGCCCACACTCTTACATGTGATAGTAACTTTTTAATTCTGCCCAGCAAAAGCGTTGTTTTGACTGGTCGGCCCTTCTGTATAGAGAGGATGGTTTCTCCATCCAGTGATGACAAAAGAAAACATTTTAATTAGAAAAATTGATATTTCAGTTTACCATGCCATTAAATGGACATTAAAGGACCATACCATTCATTTAGTTTGGCTCACTGACTACAATTTACATTACATTGTAACGAAACATTTTTCAAATCATGCAGTCGTCAACATTCATTCACCACAGACCTGATTATTGGCTATATAAAGCAAACACTTCCCCCAGGGACTAGTTTCCCTGGCGGGGGGACCTTTTCACTCTGTTTAATTTCAAGACATCAACACAACAGTGCTGCTGCTGCTAGGAAAACTAACGTGGATGACTTTAATACGGTGATGGAATACTGGCGTGAAGAAAGTTTGACATCTCTGAGAGTTAATTTTCCTATCACAGAGGAATGATTGGAAACCTATAGGAGGAAAAATGATATCAGACTGCTTGCTTTGGGAAGAGATTAGCAGAAATGCAAAGAATATACATTTTATAGATATGAACATGCAGAATCACTGGTATGGTCCTTTAAGTAATGGGTGAAGACCTTGACAACACTCTTCCACCGCTTTTACCCAGCCAGTCCCTTTGACGTACAGTGGCCTGTCATAACCCTAACCCTAACCACACAACCAGTGAGGTTTCATTTTGACAGCAGAGACAGGTGAAGAGGCAATACAGTACTTCGTGATTCACAATACTGGGTTTTGCTTTGTTGAGTTGAGAATAAAACGTCTTGCTCACTAGCAGCACCATCCTCCTTAAAAATGTGAGTCGTGTGTTGGAGCAAATGGGGATTGCCAGTGGAGATTATCTTGAAATGCCAGTGGGTGGGGGAAACAGAGCACTGGCCTGAAAGTGCATTTTGAAAGCCAGAAATTGGGAGCTGCGGGGAGCCAGAAATCACAGCGCCTGAAGAAGTATCCACTGAGTCACAGCTATTGATCAGCGACCCTGTCAACACCCCTGCAGGTACACTCTGGTCATTTCGTGCAATGACACAGCAAAAATCTTATTTGTTGCCCTTTCAATCTCGAGCCTAGTCAAATTACATCGTTATGGTCTTCTATATTTACATTAGTGTAATCAACTGTAATCTTTTATTGCTTTAAATATTAGCATTTTAGTTGTTGGACGACTCAAGATTATTTACTTTACGAGCCTCTCATTCAGTTTGTGTTTAATAGCCAGCAGCTTGACAAAAACGTCCGTAAATAAACAGTCATCAAATCACATTAACCTCTCATCTTGTCATGCAAAAAAAAAAAAAAAAAATGACAGAAATCGTATCAGCTACAATCTGGAAACATTTATCCATCATGCACGACCCTCTGCTGCAATTTCTCTAATTGATGAATCCAATCGTCCCCAAGAGTCAACAACACAAGGGCTTGCAAATGAGGGGGAGATAAATAGACCAGAACAATCTAAAAGACAGGAGAGATGCCCCACAGCGTCCCCACTTTATGGACACATCTGTCATTGTTTGCTGCCTGTTCTCTGTCCAGGCTCCCCGTTGCTCTGTGTTATTGTTGCTGGAACGCAGCGCACCGTTGACGACTGCGAACGCTCAACTTGTCTTTGAATGTTCAGCGGACCCCTGAATCTTGGCTTCTTACCCTCTGCCTCCCTTTGTTTCTGAGTGGATGTTGTTCGCTCTCTCCTTGTAAATGGTTTCTAGCCTTGAGGAGCTCTCGTAAGCCGATTCCACGGCGTCCAAGGATGCGGTGTTATTCAAGGTAAACGCCAGCAGAGATGTTGCAGATTGGTATTCAGGATCTCCATTACCATGAGTTCCACTTTGTTCTGGGGCCAATAGGATGCTTGGTAGAGGTTGGGCAAAAGTGGGCAGGCGTCCCACCATTAACACTTGTGGAGCAGAAAATGACTCACGCTTCCAGTCAGGGCAACGCTTGTTTCCTGTTTGCCGGCTGTACGTCTGCTCTTATTCATTTAAGCCCCGGCTGCAGCGAGACTTACGAGAAACCCCTCTCTGTTTTATAGAGCGTAATTAGAGTGTTCCCTGATTAACCTGAGAGGAAAGACATATCACAGTTTGAGTGCAGAGGTTTAAATGTTCCTGCTGTGTTTAGGCTGAATGGCTGCAATCCGCTCTCCGGCTCTTTCTTACACACTGATGTCAGCGCTGAGCACTTACAAGCATGCACACATGTGCCACAAACTGCTCCCAACATGTTTAGCGCTTTCTCCTCTAACTCAACGGGAAATTTTTTTGGAACCGATCCACAACATCCACAGAGCATAATCTCCCTCTAAAACACAAAAAGCTCCATCACTACCTCTCTCGCTCTCTGCAAAGAGCTAGCGATGAAATTGAGGCAATCACTGCCATTATTTGTCGAATGCTCTGCCGGTCTGGTAGCAGATGTTGGGGCTAAAGGGGAAACCATTTAAGGTCTGTGATTGATGATTTGGGGGTAATGAATCAAGCTTGTAACCATTTCAGAGTGCTGTCAGATCAGGCCTCGGCATGCTTCCACTTGAGAACAGCTGGGCCTGGAAACGGCAAAACCAGGAGCACCGATCTTTTCTCTCCCCTTCATCTCCTCCTGTCTTCTTCTCCTCCTCGTTGGCCTAACTGCCCCAGACAGTTAGCGCACCACTCTCCCTGTGGATGCTGGGAAAGAAATCAGACGATAAAGCGAGAGGATGGAGAGAGTAGATTTACTGTGCTGAGGGATGAAGTTTAGCCTCTTAATCTCCAAACAGAACTCGGTGTCTTTCACATGCGGCCCCTGACAGAACATTCAGATGTCCCTGTGATTTGTCACGAGTCTCTCCGCTGCCACGTTTTGCAGCGTTCACGGAATTCAGCTGTGCAGCGGAGCGATGGGGCTTGTGCATGTCAGTGACACTGATGGAAAGGTCAGATGTACAGCAGTGGAGTTGGAGGGTGACTCATGTTTTTCAAAGACAGGCAGACACATGCACACCAGGATCAGAAATTAATTAGTGGTACAAATGAAGTGTTTATTTGCCAGTATGGGACACAAAAGTATTATTTCATAGTTTATTTATTTGCCGTTGTTAGGAACAAAACTCCAATAAAAAAAAAGTTCAAAAAACTTGGTTATCCTCATGCACATACACCCACACGCAAATACATCTCCGTTGCATATACTGTATGGGAAAAAAACATAAATCTGAACGGATAAACACTCAAAATCATCAAGAAATAGACACACACACGCTCAAAGAGGCTATGCAGTAACCTTATTCCTCCTATTAAATGTCCTACTGTTCAAAGTCAACACATGTAATGTTTTAGTTCATTATTGTATAATAAGAACAAACAGCTGAGAGGACAGGCCAAGCCAATCCCCGTGGCAGCACAAACAATGTACCCTAAATTACAAACAGCGCAAACACAGAACATTTCATTTTTCAAAGCCCTCTGATTGGATGGAGGTTGTCAAAACAAAATCTCGTTGCCATGAAATGGCGTTTAATTTGCTCAAAGGGGAAGATGGAGCGCAGGGCCCTCAAGTTTATTTGGCACGTTTACTGAATTAACTTTGTTTGTCTTTCAGGCCTGTACGCTGGCTCCAGCACCCCCCATCACGGTGCCTCGGTGGAGCTCCTCTCCCCCGCCCCCGCTCCCGCTTCAGTCTCCACCACTGACCTGCCGCCCCGGCAACCCCGACTGGACCGGGACCTCAACAGCCCTCATCACCTGTCCCCGCTGGCTGCCATGGACGGCACGCGAGACGGGTGAGTCCCGCACACATGCAAAATATGGATGAGTTCAGCTCGAGAAATGCCACACTGCTTTTTGTCTCTATTTCTGTCTATTTATGTATATGTGGGAAAAGTACAAGTAAGTGTGCCAATCTACAAATGGGACAGTAAATGTAAACATATCCTGGTTAATGTGAGTGGAAAAAGTCACAGGCACTTGAGGCTCTAACACAGTCCTGTCACTATATTTTCTTGTGGGTGCAGTGTAGCTTTGACTTCAGGAGCACATAACAGCCACATGTGCTCCTAAAATGAGCCGTGGGACATTCAGTCATACGGCACTACTGCCTTACACATAATATAATATAATATAATATAATATAATATAATAAAAGGTAAAGCTTGCTAAGCATTCTAGCTAAAGGTATCAAAATCCTGCGTGGGAAAAGATGAACAAGAGCAACATCTTCACAAAGACTCCTGATTATTTTGTCTTAAACTGAAATAGAAATACAGTGACAATCAGGTGCAAACCCCACTTTTACTTTTACACATCAACTTTGTGTCTGTTTTGGTCTATATGTATCTATCTACACGCATAAATGATTTGTTTCTCTGTTTTGTAAAGCGTCCTTGGGTATTTTGAAAGGTGCTATATAAATCTAAGTTATTATTATTATTATTATTATTATTATTATAAATGACTTGAATGTGAAATTCAAGCTTTCACCTTTGTCAGTGTCTTTATTATCACACTGGCACTGATGCAGCATGGATCCAGAGAGGCACAGAGCAGTGTCAATACAAGAAATCCCTCCGAATAGTGTTTTTCACCTATTTTCACTCAAAAGCTGGGGAGAACACTTAAATTATGTTGGGTTGCGGCTCGAGGTCCTGCTGACATTCTCCCTTTTGGCTGTGTTACTGGAAAGAAACTCAACTCCACAACCCTAAGACATCCCTCATGGGAGAGGGGCGTGCTGGTCACTACAGGGTCAACATGACACATCGCCGGCTCTATTTCTGGCACTCGATGCCGTGTGCACAAGGTCCCCCATCTCTACTGGAGATGACAGCATCGGCACGGTGACGCAACGGTTTGGCCGGACATGACTCACACTCTAACGAGGATGAACTGTCAGAACAGCGTGATAGGATCCTCTGGTGGTGTTTCTCTAATGTTTTAAAAAAGCACTCACGCCTTGTGACGTACAGTGTGTTGTTTTGGACTCGGAAGACAACCAGCGTGGCACCGATCGACGGATTAAAGGTGCACTATGCAGCTTTGAATTTTTAAAATAAATTCAGCAAATCAAAAGAAAAAAAATCATTTTTGAGTGCTCTAAACTAAAGAGAAGCCCACAAGATCCTTTTTAATAATAAATTTGTATCAAAACAAAATTGCAGGCCCTGCTCTTGTAAACAACAGTGAACTGACTTTTCAGTGTCCCAGAGACACATTTTTCCCTTGAGGATAGTTTATTTGTTTGTTTCTGTAAATGTGTATAAATGTAATATTTTTTAGAATTTTTTTTTTTTTTTTACTTCTCTAAGTTTAAAATTTCTCTCAAACCTACATATTGCACCTTTAATTCTTCCTGAAAACAGAAAGCATTACCAAGCAATTCATACTAATTGGGTACTCCGTGTCTGTTCATGCTTATTTCACATATCCTGTAATATAAACTGCTACATCACAAATCCGTTAGAGGAGGGTAGGGAAGTTCTTGTAAAAGCATTATACTTTATGAAAAAAAAAAAAAAAAAAAAAAAAAAAAAGTTGCCCCTAAAAAAATGCATTCAAATTGCATATACTTAAAGGAGAAGATAGACTTTTACTTTTTAAGTGGGGGCAACAACCAGAGGGCGATTCAAAAATAGCAGGTGCTCATTATTTTCATCTGTATAAAACGTGTCACAGCATAAATAACAGAATTAAATCAATGAAAATGAAATAAATTCCCTGTTCTTTGTCATTTGTCACTGGTTCTTCATCCCCACAAATCAATCAATCGTCAGTCCACGTATGAATGTATGTGTGTATGTATGTATCTATCTATTCTATCTATCTATCAGATATCTATCTAGCTATCTTCTTTTTGCGTAAGAGTGTGTGTGTGTGTGAGTCACAGCATGTTTCCTATTAGGGTCAATGATTTCCCCAGGGAGCCAGCAGAGCACAGTTACAGAGCCTGAGTGTCGTCAGGAGGCACAGTGTGTACTGTACTCAACAACGTGCCGAAAAACCAGGGAGGTAGAAAAGGAAAACACTCTTTTACAGTTTCATAACATTGAGAAAGAGCGCACAGAATCAAGCATCATAAACCCTGTGTTACAAAAGTGATCGCGTTACGTAAACATGGTTTCGTTTAACTCTTGTGGTCGGCTCTTCGGGTGTCTGTGTGTGTGTTTGTGTGTGTGTGTTTGTGTGTGTGCGCGAGTACACTCACAGCACATGCATGTGACAGAATGAGGTTTGATGGTTTTCTCACTGTATCCGCTTGAATGTGCACGCACTTGTGTGTGTGTGTGTGTGTGAGTGAGAGGGGTTTACACAGAATAATCCAGGAAACACACATGATTGCGTGTGATTGGGGTGCGAGGCGCAGCAGAGCGGTCGTCTTCCAGCACAAACAGTGCAGCGGGCAGACCGTCGTGATGTAAACGTCCTCGAGCCGCTCGGAGACATCAGGTTGGCCTGGAAGCTTCTGGAGGGTGATGTGTTGTTTCAAGCCTTAAAAGCGGGAGGAGAACGCTGTCGAAATTACCGTGCGGTTTCAGGCCCTCTTTCTCCGCGGCATGCACAATTACCAGGACTAGGAGAGGAATGGAAAGTGAAAAGGACCTGCGCAGGGGATCCTGTAACAGCAGCTCCACAGGCAGGGTGACATATTGGATATGAGACAGGCCTGTGTTCTGCAGGCCGCTTGATGAGGAACATCTGAACCATGCTGCGTGTGTCTGTATTTCTATATCTGTGTACTATGTGGGTGTGTACAAGTGTGCATGTACCTGTGTGTGTGCAAGTAGTTAGTGGTGAAAATTCCCATTTCTCCCACAGATGTAGCTTAAGTACCCGTTAGACTGAGTAAGTAATCCTCCCTGTTCACGTCAGTCTTTGTTCGCCTACCTAAAGCTCCTACATGTTTTGTGACGTGACGACAAGATTGCATTAGGAGAATTGCAGCAATTTGCAAATTTACAGATTTCATGAAATCGAGACGCTTGAACCAAAAGCGCATACACATGCACTCGTGTGTACCTCAGTGCTATATCTCTTCATCAAACAGAAACAGGGGGCGTGGGGGGGTTGGTAGTGAGTAAAAAAGCGAGCTGTGCCAGGACCTACAACAAGCTGGGCATGAAATGTCTACTTACATTTGCCTGAAGATGGAGCATTTGATTTACATGTTTAAAGCCTTGAGTATACAGGCTGCTGCCAAAGTCAATATCAGTGCAGCACTTGTTTTTCCCAAACGGTTTAGCAGGACATTAAACATTTTGACAAAATTATCAAACTAACCTGCCTCTACTGTGGCAGCCTCTGACCTCATAGCTAAATGTGTTTACCCTGGCTCAAATGGGCCATTTAGACTTCTTTTACTTTGTAAATACCAGTGTCATTTTTCTGAGGCTAATATTAAAATATGCCAGTTAAAATACATTTGGCGATCAGCAAGGCACGCGTGTGTGTACGGCCCGTGCTAAACACTCAGGGCCTCTCTCACAGACACGGCTGTTCAACCATGGCGGCCGGGGCTTACAGAGAGATGGGTGGTAAATGTTGTCATTCACTGCCTCGGACATATGTGGTTATATAATTGCAGAGGGGAGAGTCCACTGCGCTTTTCCTGCGTATTGATATTAGAGCCCCTCTGTAAATATTAGTCTGAGGTGGTTTGATACCTAGGCAGTGATTGACACAAGCTAATTGAATTAGAGTGGAGGCAGAGACAGCACAGAGCTACATTAAGAGATACTGCTCTGAAGGGGGACATTCACAGCTCGTAACTCGACACTGTCTATCTTCCAGCCATTATCATTCTCCAATGATCCGGAAAACGAGTGTCAATCTCGCAAGTCAAACAGAAAACATTCCGAGGTAGTCGCTCATGGCAGCGACTGGTCAGTCAGTCATTTTGTGCTTCATGCATAACGAGGTGTAGTCTTAAATTAACCTTTCTATACAAATGGTTATATTGAAGGAAAAGGTTCAGGTGATTTACTCTCAAAAATTCCTAAATAAGGATGGTGATTTAAGATGGCTCCTCCATGGTTAGAGCAGTTATCTTTCTGGGACTAACAGAAATCTTTCAGGGCCCCAGAATAGCCGGAGCCCTGGCTGTGCTGCTCGCACTGGGGCCTGCGGGGCTGGTTTAGCTTTAGCTTAGGTTTAGCCAGTATGCCGTGGCCTGTCTCTGAAGCGCAGCTTTAGCTTCCTAACCAGAACCAGAAGCGTTCCCACCGCTTTGCGCCAAAGAAGCCCCTACCATCCATCAGAGGGGCTTAATGGTCGGCTACAAAAGGGGAGACGAGAGGGGAGGGAGAGGGTGTTTGTGGAGAACCGAGGGTCTGTGGAGGAGAGGATCTGATCCCTGGTCCCTGGTGGGACAGTAAGGGCAGGTGAGGGAAGACGAACGAGGAGCAGAGCAGGACTGCTCATGAATCTTCGATCCTTAGCTCTCTTTCCATCTCATCATGCTTCTATTCAAAGAGCCAAGACGATAAGGTCAGCTTTTCTTTAACACGACAAGACTGCATCACTCGCAGTCTGCACTTGCTTGAAATTGTGGACAATCCTTGCGATCCAGTAGTGATGACTTCCATGTCCACATACCTGTTAGTGTTGCAGGAATTCGAGTTATTTTGGCTGGACGGTTGTGGCCTAAAGGCAGCATGAGAGTGTCCACGCTGGAATGTACTCTTGATCTGTCTTGATCTGTTTCAGGGCTTCTGAAGCCAGGGTTCAGCCATGAACTCTATTTACTGAATCAAATCTCATTCCCAGACCAATGTTAACTTTCCCTTTGCTCAGATTCACTGAGCCACTCAAGTCAGAGTCGCTGAGCTGTGTCCACTACTGGTACCAGTCAATAAAGAGTTTGACCTCTCCAAACAGTGAGGTCACACAACCTCTTGGCTCCTTTGTCTTTTTAAAACTTACAGCCTCCTAAATCCTCACCTTAACATCTCCTCCTAACGTTACCTTCATGCATCAGAGGTCAGTGGTCACGCCACTCTTTCATAGTGAGCAAGAGTGTCTTTTTGACCTCTTGGAACTCTTCCAAACCTGTTGACCTTCCAGGATTTTTTTTAAAAAACTAGGTTCATCTCTGAAACCCTCTTTCTAAAACCCCTTTCTCTACCTCCATGAATCACAGGTCAAAGGTCAAATCACTCTCTCATAGCAGAGAGACAGGATTGGGTGGGCTGACTGGAAAAAGTAGGTAAAGGAGAGTATGGGATGGTCAGTGAAGATGAATACCAGGGGAGAGATTTATCTGGCGAATGAAAGATTCCCCTCATACCTCGAGCCTGAGTAGCTAGCTAGCTCGAGAGCAGAGAGAGTGGGGCTGAGGGCAGCTGGCAGTGATTAGCTTATGATTCACTTTAGCTGCACATAGAGGCTGCTTGTAAAAATATGAACAGTATAACTGTTTCCTGAGTTTGCGCTGACAGCAGCTCCTGGGGGAACGTTGCTCTCCGCAGGAACACATGGCCGCACGCTGGGCCTGTGCCAACCCATGGATTAGCCACGCTCGCTAACGGCTAGCCTGTCCAAGGGTTAAGGCTAACACAAGGTGCTACACACATGACACACACTCTGACAAAGCTTCCTCAATGCTGCACAGGTAGCCTTGACAGTCAGAGGCGATCTCAGGGAGGGAAAACCTATGGCAGTGCTGAGCGGTTCTCCAACTTGCAGTCACACCCAAAGACATCACACATAAGTTAAATTGACGTTTTGACCCTGCAAACCTTTGCACCTGGCATCAAGCCTCTATCCATGTTAGTTTCATAGTATGGATAAGAAACGATAATCATTGGAATGGTGAAAACTCCAGCTCCATAATCACCACCAAAATGTAATAAATTGTTTCTTGGCCTAAGGTTGCTATGTGTCCATTGAATTTCATGGAATGCATTCATGGGTTTTTTTTTTTTTTAGACAGACAAAACAAACCAGCAGGGACAAAAACATAACCTCCTTGGCAAAAGTAATAAGGCAGCCCAAAATGTATCTGTTGTATACTGTTTGTAATGTTAATCTTAATTTAAACTGACAGAAACCCTGTGAGCCCCGAGCACTGTCCAACAGCTAGCAGGAAAAAAAATGTAAAATAAATTCACAAGCCGGGGCACCGTTTTGCGTGCTCTCCATCAAGCAGGCTGTGCAAACTGCCCTGCTTGGAGGCAGTGCCCGCTGCTGAGTGCTGGGTGGTACTTCCCAGGCACAGCTCCCTCATACATGGAGAGGTAGGTCATATAGCCGGCTCCAACCAGGCCAGAAATGAGCAGTCATCTAAGGGCTCGGCCGCCTCCAGCAACACTCTGTCATCACATTTGTATAGCGCTTACTGCAAACCATATGCTGCCACGGCACAGCGGCGCATAGTAACACAGCAGCAGTTTATGTGTTGGCATTCCTGATACGCAGTCATGAGAGGGTACTAAGTAGCTGTTGAATTTTTGGGGAGGTGATTGGCCAAGGTATTTTTTTTTTTTTTTTTTTTTTAAAAGGCAGCACTGTTGGCTATCTATCTGGCCTTGGACCGAGTTGCTGTTTCATTAAGTAAATGTCAAGTGTGCAGGTATTAAAACAGCAGTCATTTTGAGTTTCTTCTTAACACCCGCATGAACATTTAGGTGTGTGAATGCATACCACATGCCGTCAGACATGGTTCTAGCTTTTGGGCAGCATTTGTTATTGTATCAAAATGTTCTGTAGATTTAGGACATTTAATTACATGATGTGATTCTCAAAAAATGTTCCTTTGACATAATGATAATAATGGGAAGAAGAACAACAACACTACTGCTACTACTACTACTACAATAATAATATCTGAGGATACTGGGCAGTATATTGCAGCCTGGTCTCACAGGCTTTGCGACTTCATAACATTTACTTCATTTTGCAGGTTTTTGTAACCAGTGTTGACCAACCTGTGGTTTTAAGCAGTGTAATAGTACATCTGTTGGTTATAATAAGCAATTAATCACCAATTTTTTTTTTTTTTTTTTTCACTTTTCCTGTCTGAATGTGGTTTGTTCAGTGCAAAGTCTGACCCTTTCATCCTGAGGCTGAAGAGGGCAAAGTTATTATCAGCTGGGAGATACGCACCTTAATAGCATCTTTAAAATGTGAATAGCCCCATGTGTCCTATAGCACATACCACTTCATTCACAGAAGGCTTCATTTAAAAAAAAAAAAAAAAAAAAAAAAAAAAAGATCCAAAAATGCTGAACAGGAACCTTCAGCTGTCCTCTGGGCCGTAGAGTCCACTAAGTCCCCGACATGTTCATGCTAATATTCCTTCTCTCAAAAAGTCATGAATGTAAACATGACCGTGCTTTCTTCTCTCTAGGCCACAAAGCATGGAGTTACTGCAATGGTGGGTGTGGGGGGGACTCGGTTTCACTTGAATGCACGCTCTGGTGTTTGTTGACTTAAGATCATAATATGTGGTAGAAGGAAGATTACGTGTGGGGAGCCAAAATTCCACACGGCTGGACTGTTTCTTCTGTGTTTTTAAAATCACTAAGTGCTCCGTTGGGTTTGTTGGATCATGTGGTTAGTGGGTCTGCATGTAGCCTCGGCTTTGATCGGAATGCCATTTTGTATGATCCATTTTTTGCTGAGAAATTATTCATACAATGCAGAGGGAATAATACATCAGTGTGGAGAACTTTACATATATAATCCCCCCTCCTCCTCCTCCTCCTTCTCCTTCTCCTCCTCCAGGGTGTCTGGTCCCCTTCTGTCTCCAGGGATGAAGGGAACAGGGACGCCTCCTCCTCCACTGGAGAAACAGCACATCCACCCTCACCAAAAGTCCTACTCTCACTATCACCACCATCAGGCTGCCAACGATGGTAAGACCGACACGACAGTAACTTTGTGCTGTGAGACTTGATGATGTGCACTGGCCTATCCAGCTCATACCCTGAAATTTTGTATGCAGGACGTGATTCAGTAATTCTTTCGCAACTCCCCGTCATAGAAAATTTTGCACCAGATCATTTGACCATATTTCAATGCATGACTCTCTGAACAACCCCTTGTCACTCTCCAAACCCTTACTGTACCACCAGACCCACATGAAAGGACACAAGGAGAGGAAGTTGTCTCTTAGAACAGATAAAGCCCTGTGGCTCTGTCAGAGTGTTTTTAGCACAGAGAGAGATTAGAGCTGTAGAGACAGAGTGGGGAAAACCACATGCCGGAAGCCTTTTCCCTGCACTGAATTAGCCAACAAAATGCTGGCTCATGTATCCAGCTGTCTCTCAGCGCTCTAACATGGCAGGCTCAGCTGTCACTCCCGAGCCTTTTCCTAATGCCTTAACACTGTTTTCCCTGTTAAAGATCTACGCATGGACGTCTCTCAAACCACGCTGTGGTCAGGGAGTTGCGTAAAAGCGCTCCAGGAAAGGCTGCTTTCACATTATCGTGACTCCTGCGGTCGTTTCTGAGTACAAACTGAGAGGATGGGGACAAATGCTACAAACTATAGGATTGGCAGAGTTCGCGCAAGCACAAATATAGCATTGTCGTAATTTGCAATCCACATTAAGTTTCAACCGGATGTAGCGGATGCTGACCTTGGAAATGCAATCACCCGTAGACACTGGTGGCAGTCTCTCAGCTTTTGCTTCTATTTTCTCCTCTCCTTCCCCTCACTCCTCTCCATGCTCCTTCCCCTCCTAGACTACCAGGGCAGCTTTCAGAGCTGCTTCCATTTCGGAGACTCCTACAGAATGGAGCAGACGGTCAGCAGCGTCCACGTCCCAGCAGATTCTCACGCCTACACTTCCCATCAGCACAATGGCTTCCACATGTCAAGTAGCAACAATGGCTCTGCAGGTGAGCCCATGCTTTTGCGTCTCTTTATTTTTGCTACTCAGGGTCCGTATTATACAAGCACACAGCAACGCACCATCTTTGTTTCATTACTCTCTGATCTTTGCATTTGCCTCCACCACCCCCCACCTTTTCTGTCAAGATATGTAAAAAGGCAATTTAAAGTGTCATCCAGCACAAAGCTGACTATAATTACCACCCAGCTGCCATAATTGCAATAATGATAAAAGGCGGGCTGAATAATTTCCTTTGCAAAATACTGCACTTCATCATGTCTACTCCAGGCTTCAGCTTGACCCAGGAGCTTCAAGGAGGAGCAGGGTGCCAGTTCTCTTCAAGCCCAGAGGAGAGCATCTTCTTCCAGGTGGGGAGCTTCGACCGCAGCCTGAGCCACATGTCGTCTGTCTACACCGAGACGTAGAGCAGCAGACCAGACCAGGGCACAATTCAACCCCCCTCAGTCATCTCTCTGCTGTCCAGCTCCTTCGGGATGCCACTCAACACTCCTGAATCACCTCTTTTTCTAGTTCCTGTTTCCTTTTGTTGATACAAGACCTGAGTCAAAGAGTATCTGCAGATCATTTTTACAGCTTGTTTTGACCTACTTGGGTGCCAGGTGCGTGGGTGGGTTTCGTCACACGGGATAATGAAATGAGTGACAGCGACGTTACCAAAAACAAAGCATTTGTAAGTCATGTGCCTCAATTGCCGTGATGCATACTGCACCCGTCTCATACGGTTGGAAGAAGCGCTAAAAATATATTTGTAAATACTATTTGATTCTATTGATACTGTTTGAAAGGACATAAATGAGATTAATTCCGTTGGATTCTTTCATTTTGCCCAGCCATACTTGATTTCATACTACATGGTAGCAATGAGGAATACCTTTAAGTTCTCTACATGGATTTAAAACACTCCAAAACCAAATGGACTCAAAAGAAATGTGCTCTCCCTGCTCTCATCTTTTTATCCTCTCTCTAATCTACATCATTCAATCTATTTTAGACTGAAGTGTAGAAAAAATATATCATTTGCTGTGTTGTTTTAGCAGTGGAAAAAAACCTGTTTGCATTCCTTTATTTTGTTGTTAAGTGTTTTTTTTTTTTTTTTTTGGCTTTTTTTTTTGCTTTTGGATTTATTTCTGGAGGAGGTTTTGGGCTCATTAATTATGCAATATTGCCGAGGTGAAACCAATGTACTTTATTATGTGTATAAAATGTACAGTTTGTTTAAAACCTTCATTTGAATGTTTGTCATTTCCCAGTTTACGAAATAAATAATTGTACAATCACACAGTGTTTCTTTTGTTTTGCTTGTTTTTCCAAATGTGAATTTGACCCTCTACGTGAAATATATAAAACATAGTGGCAACTTGAATTATTTGCATTATTTATTGACTGTATATTTATTCACATCATTTGGAAAACTCATTATGGGTGACTGAATTAACAATGTGTGAGTATACAGTGGAATGGATGTGGCAGCAAAGAACAGCATTAGGAGCACCAATCCCATTATGGGCAGCTTGTGCCCTCTAGTGGATATTAGCAAGTACTGCTGACACCAGTGGAAACCCTACACAATATGTATAGGACATTTTGTCACTTTGCTGTTGTCAGCTCCCCTGGTAAAGCCACAGTGTGTGTGATTGTCTATAAGGTTGCATGTTGCACCACAGTCTTATCTCTGTTTCTTCTTCTTGTTCACGTAGCTCTGGTAATAGAAGTTGCTGAAGAGGACGATGAGGCTGACACAGTAACCAAACACGACCACGTTCATGGAGTCAGGGAAGTCGCACTCTGTGAACAGGTTGTAGCCCGTGTGTGTGATAAACAGCAGAAACTGCAGCTGGAAAGGGAGCAGAGAAAGTTCAGGTCGACTCGGACTTAAATTCCCAACATATGTGCACATTTCCCGTCGTCCAAATGCGGTGGAAGCGAGAGCCACTCACCAGCTGCAGAGATGTGAGGTAGCGTTTCCACCAGAGGTACTTCTGCATGTGAGGACCGAGCGCAGCCAGGCAGTAGTAAGAATACATCACAATGTGGACAAAGGTGTTGACCAGGCCAATGAAGAACGCTGCACAGTGTGGTACAACAGGAGAGAGCAAAATAATTAGGGTGGCGTTTAAAAAAACAAACAAAAAAAAAACATTATATTTGGGGTATTAATTCCAGATGCCAAAAGGTATCGAAAAGTCTTCAAGACATATGATTCATGCAACAGGATTTCAAGATTTTAATTAATTTAGAAGTACTTCTACTTAACGGTGAATATTTTGGAGCACTTTCATTGGCACGTTTCAAAAAGGAAGGAAATTGTTTCTTTTTATACCTGAACCAACACACAGTACATGTATGCATTTCACTAGATTAACTAAAGTTAAACTGATATTGGGCCAGTACTGGCCTTTTAATAAAAAAAAAAAAAAAAAAAAAAAAAAAAATCAGGCATCAGCTTGTCAGCGTCGCCCCCTGCAGATTTGATGGAGGCAAGGAAAGGACATGGTTTTACTCAACAGTTTCAGAGGTGGCAGAGAACCGATGTTGTTCTTGGATCAAAACATCTCCTGCTGTGCACTTCTTCAGTTCTGCACTTTTTGCACCTCACAAAAATAAATGTCACTGCGTTCGTTGTGCTGGATTTCCTCCCTGTTGAAATCAATGCGCACACTCTTGCTGGATTTTTTGGGTCTTTCATTTTTGAATCCACGCACCCAAAATCAATCCGCTCTATGAAAAGGACTTTTTTCTCGCTCAAACGGACTCTGAAACCACAAGAGAAACCTGCTTCACCTACAGTCCATAAATAAGAATTTCATTTACACGGGTTTGAATGGATGGCCCAAATGCTGTTTCAGAGGCTGCATCCTTGTAATTAGGAAGTTTGTGACAAGAAAATGATCCAAGATAATGAATATTAGCTCTTGCCTGTGCCAACTGAAAAATTCGCTCTTCAAAGCTCCATACTGGTCAAACCCAAGTCTAGCATCTTGCTTAAGGCTGTTTCTTCAGGGGTGGACAAATGTTGCAGTTCTCTCTAGCCACAACGCCATGCTCCCAACCTTTTTTTGGATTCTTCAATCCCTGTATTACATTTGGTGACTTACACTGTCCTCCAGCCACATACTTGACTCCCGCCCACCAGTTGAAGATCATGGTGCCGTGATGATAGACATGAAGGAAGGTCAGCTGGCTGTTCTTCTTCCTTAAGATAAAGAAGACCTGCACATGCAGAGGACGGGAGGAGACTGTTACCCAATTTCAATTCAGAAAAAAGATTCTGTGAAAAAGAATTTCCCTTTGGGACAATAAAGGCTATCTATCTATCTATCTTCAGCATCCCCTTAAGCTTGTGAATTTCAGAGATGCTGCGAGTGTTTTGATAAGGCTTTACCGTGTCACTGAGCTCAATGACCTTGGAGAAGAAAAACCACCAGCAGACACTGGCCATCTGGAGGGAGTAAGAGGAGGAGAGAGGTGAGTTTGTTATGCAGGCTGGGGTGTAAAAGTGCAATATGAAGAAACAGAGAATGCATGAAAGTAGAAGTTACTGCACCCAGGGAACGGTCAAGGATTGCAATTTTTTTTTTTTGACATTAATGGTCACTGCATATCGAATATTGCATGTAGTTTTCACAACAGAGACGATAAAGTTACAAATGTAAATGCCAGCCGCTCCACCCAGTACCCCCACCCAGTACAGCACTCACCACCACAGACACTGCACATGTATACACAAACAGACACTGTACATCAGAGTGCCAACAGATATCATAGAGTTAAACAAGACATGTTCAAGAAAATTTTAACAAAATTTAAAACTCATTTTTGGAAAAATCTTTTTTTTTCTTATTGAAATGAGAATTGCAGGAAAGTGTAAAGTGCAGTATATCTGGTCTTGTCCCGAGGTCAGTGTCAATTGAAATATGTTTGCTTATTGACTACATGCCTCTAGCAGACTCTTTTAGCTCAGATAGCAAGCCACTGATGGAAAAAAAATCCAATTTATTTGTTCACTATGACAGAGCGAGGCTAATGACTTCCATAGACTTCAAGTCTTTATGCTAAGCTAACAGGAAGTTCTACCCATAGGAGTGAAACCACTGGACACACAGAAGTGAAAATGGTATCAAACATCTTGTCTCAGTCTGGGTCAGTCGGGAAAGGGGTATTTTACCCAAAATGTTGGAGTATTCCTTTAACATAACCTGCATGTGTGGGGAGCAACAGCTTGTTGGGCTTATATAAACAGCATGTACACAACGATATTGCATACGTACTGTATATACTTATTTTATAAATATTATTATTTTATTATCTGTTGTTTTATTTAATTTTGTACTTATTTTTTTGATGTATGGGCTTTTGTCTTTGGTGTTACCTAGATTTCCCTTGTGCTGCTGCATCAAACTGAATTTCCTCTACAGGTAATCAATAAAGGTGCATCTTATGTTAAATAACAGTAACTTACCCTCATTGCCAGTGGACTGGTGCTGTAATCAACAGGCTGACACAGGTAGCTGTAGTTTGATAGCCATGATGTGACCAGGAACTGGGAATATTCAAACACAGGACAAACTGTTTCGGTGATTTTTTTTTTCAGCACCATGAGCCTGATCAAACTGAAGTAACTAAAACAGAAAAAAAAAAAATGCACAAAGGAGGAGGCCACACACAAAGCAGCACACACACCTCATGGAACATGTAGGCAGACAGGCACACCATGGCCAAGTTGTAAACAATGAGGAAAGCTTTGAGGTCAACGGGTTCCCTGTGTTTCATCAAGCGAGGGCCAGCCCAGACCACACAGAGGTAAGCCAGGAAGATGACTAGCACCGGGACAGGCGAGTACACCAGCAGCCATGGGTCTGTCCTCTTGTCTGCAACATAATCAAGTCCAATGTTAGTGACTCGGTGAGAAAGAAGTCAAGGCAGGGCATCCTTCACTAGTTTATTGAGCAGCAGGGGAGACGACATTGTTTCCAGGGGTGTAGCTGAGCACTATCTTGACAGCGCTGATTGACAGTCATCGCCCTTTCAGATTCTGTTTGAGGAGTACAATTTTGTTTTAGTCTGCCCAGGGAAAAAAAAATGAAACCAAACTTTACTCCTGTCTATTCCAATTTGTCTCGGACAGCACTGCAATTGCGGTTTATGATTTTGAGGGTTTTTGTTTGCAGTTTTGTAAATTTTAACCAAATCCTGTTTCAAAACAAGAGCGGTGTGAAATAACAGCATAACATATTGATAAATGTACACTGGACGACCACAGAAGGCATTTTAGTCCAGCCTTTTTAGAGACTCTCTGTCAGCTTGGGGGCCTGGGTAGTCAGCAGCCTACTGCGATTTCCTCCCCACTACAGTCCAACAGGCCCCGTTCATGTCCCAACAGAAAGACGCCTGCACTGCACTGTAATGACATAATATAATTTAAAAAGTGCCATGTCTTATGATATGTGTTGTCTGCCTCTGCTACAAAGCAAGTCATTGTGAAGGCCTGGGCTGGGCCGCAAGCTGGGAGAGACATCTGCATTTCCCCACTCCCACACACTGAACAGATTGGTGCCTGTTGCGTTTTCTTCTCTGTAACCACGCAAGAAGCAGATAAGACTTCACCGCAAAGCAACAGCATGGCTTTCACAAGCTGTAAACTTTATGAAACATAGTTAGAAAGGGGGGGGGAAAAACACAAACCTCCATTCTCCACTATCCACTGGTGCAGTGACAGGACGTTTTGCCATGCAGAAGCCATAACTCAAGTCGAAAACGTCAAAGAAAACAAAAGACAAGAATAAACACCGACGGTGATTCTTCTGCGACTTTTCTCAAGAAAACGCGCAGCTTTTAACGTAAAAATCAACGTGCAGAGGCGCACTTTGTAAACACAAGCCACAGCGACGCGCCTGCAGGCAGCTCCCGGCCACGGTTTGGAGTTTGGACACAATGTGGAACCTGTCTGGCAGCTAAGTCGTGTTCTGCAGGCGGACAGCGACTGCAGCGGAGATAAGGGGACTTTTGTCTTTGGTTACTGTGAATGAACTCACACAGAGATCAGCGGCCTCAGCAGCTGCGCCAGTCACCAGCTCGCAACCGGTTTTCGAGCGGCTGCTGGATCACAACACCGCAGCGCCGGCGCGTCAAGGCCGGAGCACTTGACCTGCGCGTCTGCCTGCTGTGTGTGGACTGAGGCTTCCTGTGCAGAGCTGCATACAACTATTTTTTTTTTTTTTTTTTTTAATTATTATTATTGTGGTCAGCACTCGACGTTTGACAAAAAACAAAACAACACGGCAAGGCATGAGTGTATTTATTTTGCATCAATAGTTCGCTCATTTCAATGAATTGATGCTTTAAGACGTTTTAAAACATTGCATATATATTCTGTTAACAATAATAAAATCCTCAATTTCTCAAGTATCTCCACAGAGAAGTATGTTCAATATTCTGTTAGCTAATCAATAGGATGTATTAAGCTGATTATATCATTATAAAGTCATAATAGAGCATTCACAATAAATCAAAACAGTATTTTCCAATTTTCTCTCTGGTGACATTCAGATCCCCTGTCTATTCCAATGGACATTTTTTTTTTTTTTTAGTAATCCTGAGTAAAAGCTACACATATTTCATAAGATATTTTCACATGTATAAGTAATATAACATTTCACGTTTACTGTAAACAGTTTAAATTGTGTTCTTAATCATGATTATTAATGCTACCTCCTGCCTCAGAGCTGTCAATTCCTGCTGAAACAGAGGGTGTGGCCCTGCTGCAGTCCAGTTTAGGACATGTGGAATACTGTTTGGCTTACAGACATCCAATCAAACAACTCTGTTTTTGACAATTATCATAGAGCTACACATCCTAGAAAAGTTATGTCCATTGGAATAGATGGGGTATCTTCATGAATTAAATGAAGTCTGTAGGGTACATAATTGTAACTGTAACTATAATCCTGCACCTGTAGTATATTTAAGATACCATACAAAGGTCATGACCTAAGTCCCTACAAGACTATTAAAACGATATCATGAGCTACAAATGCCATAAACTATAAGATTAATAAAAAAAAAAGGCACTACAGTGTACATCAGAGTCAGAATAGTGCCGAATGGGATATTCTAGGGACAATATTCAGATTTTTGTTTTATCAATATTTTTCATGGTTTCACAGTGGTCTACTATTCATTGTGTCTTTAAATCTAACAGAGTCCCAGTTATTATTGTGTGGCCCTGTGCTAAAGCACCATATAAGGCTTTCATCTATATAAAAACAATCATGCAAAGTTGAGTGAGTCAGGATTCTTCTTTAACTGTCTTGAAGAAGGAGCTGAGGTAGAGCTGTCTGGTCCCGCTATTTGCTGCACTGAGTTTGGCCTTTTTCGAGGTCTGCGGTTTCTTGTCGTCCTTCACACCAGTGGTTTTCTTCCGCTTCCCATCCTAAGTGAGACAACAACCCGAAACAAAGGAGCACAGCTGACATCAGTTATTACCACAGTATAAGCAAGAGTCACAGATACAGTACACAAATTACAAGAACTTGCCTTTGAGGGCCGTTCCTCTTGATTCTCCGCGGAATCATAAAGCTTCAGGATCTGCAGAAGAGTTGACATGTTGATCCCATTCATGGCTAATTCGCATAAACTGCACATGAACAGATGTGGGCACTCATTCACTCCTGCCATCGTCTCCCTCGCAAACAAACTGTACCACCAACTGCACTTTGGACTTATTTTACATTTTCTTGCACGCGATTTAATACTCAAGACGACGGCGATGTGTCTTTTCTTATGGTTTTTAAAACTGCCACTAGGCAACTTAGCACCTTGGTGGCTCCAAATGACACCAAAAGGTTAAGTGTTTGAAATTAAAATAGCAGAAATCATGGAACATTAAATTTGTACACACACACTTCACATCTGCCAGTGTGCGATCGCCTCGATTATCTCTCTGAAAAAGCAAAAAGGAGACCAAAGGGATATGAAAGAGAGAAGAAATCTATTATTGATGAGTCAGCCCAGCTCTCTCTGGACATAGCACTCACTTGCTGCTGTTTTATTTATTTTTGTATTTTTTTAATTTCACCCCAAAGTTTCTATTTGGCACTTCCTGTGGGAGGAGAAGTGACTGTACATAACAAAAGAATTTCATTGGTGGATCTACATGGTCTCAATAAGCAGGGACGGGATGTTCCTCTCCTCTTTTCCAGCAGCTCTATTTTTTTATTTAAGCTGAAAAGACTGGTCAATTGCAACATAAAAATCTTAGTGCAACTTTAAAGAACGGGATATCTGTGTGCCTCAGTCTAATGTAAATTCGCTGTTATGAATCCATGTTGGGTGTAAAAAAAAAAAAACAAAACAAAAACCTGCTGCTGCTAAACTCACGTGGGCAGCAGGGAGCCACATACAGTGAGTGTGTGAGCACAGACAGACCTTTTTGACTCCCGTGGACACAGCAGCTTCCTGCAGGGCCGACCTGGTGAGCCACTGTGTGTTTTCAGGTGTTTGTGTATCTGCACCCTCTTTCAAACACACATGGTACACCACATATGTCTGGTGGATGTGGGAGAAGCTATGAACCACCTGCAAACACGAATAGCATGTAAACTGTCAAGTAGGCAGTCACACTGTTATAGAAAGAGTGTATTTGTGGATGAAGGTGTTTGTAAGGTACTAAAGGTACAGTACATCAAGTTTACCTCTCCAATGTATTTAAACAGGCTTTGGTTGACCTGGACCCCAAGCATCCTGCTGATCTCAGCACACAGCGCCCCCTTCTGCTTCATCTCGGAGTTTTCCTCCTCCAGCAGCAGGCTAGGGAACTCCCACATCCCCGCCAGCAAACCTGTCAACACACACACACTCTTCAGCGCATGTACACATACATGTACAGACACACACATAGAGCGCAAGAGTGAAGAGGTTGTGATGGATTTTTTGCATCTGCTGACCTTTGCTGGGCCTCTGTGTGAGCAAGTACTCGTCCTCTCCGTCCTCCACAGATCTGACCACCACGCAGGTGAGCGTGCGCTCGACGCGGGGCGGCTTCTTTCCAGGCTTCCTGGGGAAGTTCTGAACACCCAGCTCATCATCCCAGGGCTCTGCGGGGCACAGCGGGCACTTTCCACCGCTCGCTACAATACGTGTCCACACGATGGGTCATTTGCACGCTTCCCATTCATTGTCTATGTAAGCAGCCATGTAATACATTCTGGTAGCGTTGTATCACGCTGTTGTCTCCTCATTTGCTGGAGGAGTTGAACAGTCTACTCTCTGCAAACTAGGGGCGTCCAGCGCGACTTGCCGCCTCTGGAAACTCCTGAGAAACTTTTAAACAAAGACACACATTTCGGTGAACTGTTTTCATAATATAAGACCCAGAACACTTACTGCAGTCCTCTATATCAGGCAATGCGGAAGATATCCTGTCCAGCTTCCCCAACAGCCTCTTGGAGTTCTTCTCTTGTTTGACACAAACCTGCACACGAGGAAGTACATCATCATCTGCAACAGACTGGACACCTGCAGCCCTATCCTCCAAAACTTTACTGATGCTCGCACTTCCTTCATTTTGTGTATATGTGTGTGTTTTAAATGCACAAAAGGTGCAGTAATGCTTCATTTTAGTGGGCCACAAATTTTATAAGTAGGTTAATTAGGATAATTAGCAAGTGATATATTTGAAATGTCTTTGAAATTACCCCCACAT
Source organism: Myripristis murdjan (assembly GCF_902150065.1). Taxonomy (NCBI): domain Eukaryota; kingdom Metazoa; phylum Chordata; class Actinopteri; order Holocentriformes; family Holocentridae; genus Myripristis; species Myripristis murdjan. The sequence goes on along the minus strand of NC_043983.1, from coordinate 8,907,430 downwards.
TATGTCAACATTTGCCTCAAAATTTATTGACAACCCATATTATAATATTCCAAATGCATTTGATCATAAAAATGAAACTAGGCTTGCCACTGGTCATGGAATTCCTGGTATATCATGAACTTTTAAGACTGTCTTTACATGTGCAACTTAAATGCAGCTTCAGTCCTTTGTAGTTTAGTTGTATTGGTGTTCTACAAAAAAAAAAAAAAAACAGATAAAAATCATAAATTCAGTTTGCAACATGTGATGTTGCAAACTGATTTTATGTGTTCTGAACTGAATGTGTTTTGTGGCACAGAAAAAGTTTTGGTTTTCAGTACATTCAACACATACACCAATGAGAATAAATATTAATTAGCAATATAGTCAAGCCTCAAGAACATTTTCTGTAATTGCATAGAGCATGAATCATGACCAGGCTTCCCACAACAACATTGGTTAAGCTTTTTTTTTCTTTTTTTTTTTTTTTGCTGTGTCAAGGTCTGGTTTCTACCTTGCGATAAGAGCGGCAGTGAGACTGTATGGGACACTGGCCACAGAGCGGACTTTTAGGGGTGCAGACGCGAGCTCCCAGTTCCATCATGGCCTGGTTGAAGTCCCCTGGTCTCTCTGGGTCCACCAACGTATTGGCAAGACCCCTGAAATGAAGAGCCGAAGCAAACCACATTCAAAAAGGTTGAGTAAGAATAAGTATCAAGTATTTATCATTTTATCACTGTGGAACGCCAAGCATGTTCGGGGTGGTGGCCAATACTACTTCAATACCATTCCAAGAGATTGAATTCACATATATTTAATACTTGCAACAAATGGAGGACTGGAACAGACAGAGCTGCTATCTGGCTCTTAACAGAGGACTGCGGTCAGCCAGCTGAATACATGGCAACTGGATCAAACAGTCGACCACTAAATTCCAGTCCAACTAAACTGGCTGACATAACTGGGACCAGAACCAAAACATGGAGCTCTTTCACACAGAGAGCTGACTAAGACAGCCATACAGCCCATGCATCAATTCCCCTGTGCAGAACTTGTAAGAAACATCTCCAACTCAAGTGCAGTGACACGTCGCTTGATGGTTTTTGTTTAGTGTGGTATCACAGAAGCACCTCGTTTTTAGATTTTAAATACAGTATTGGTTACAGAATCAAAATCCTGGTATTCTGATGAAGGTATACTGGAGTGTAATCTCACCAAAGTGCCTCTGTCACAGCAGGGCTTGTGCTGTCAGCCCCAATGGCCCTCGTGCGACACAGCACCCGAATCACATTGCCATCCACGACTCCTGTAACCTAGGCAACCGGGGTCATTCCAGTGCTCAGTCACATAGCAAAGTAAAGCATCTGTCAAACACGGCATCAGAGTCTGATCTGGGCTTGGAGACAAAAACACTACTGGTGTGTGTGTGTGTGTGTGTGTATACAGACCTGCCCCAATGCAATAGACCCTATGGCTCCAGCGGTGTAGCGTCCCACTCCAGGCAGCTGCTTCAGAAGGCTCTCAACTGTCCGCGGCATCTGTCCCTTCAGCTCCGACACAACCTTACAAAAAACAGTCACACAATTAACACCCATTATTAACACCCTATTATTTAGCCTCCTTACTAACTATAAATAAGTGGTAAAACACTTGTGGTGTGTTGACTGATATCTTGGCGTTGCTGAAGACAGGAGACAGAGAGCCTCATGCAAAAACATTTTTGTTATTTTCATTTTAACTTTGGCTCAATTTTTTCATGCGGTGCACTTTTTTGAGTCTGCTGTGTCAGACCCTGCAAATGGTCATATGTTCAAACTTTTGAGATCTATCCTAAATGACCATTGTGCATATGATGAGGGTCCAGAGAAGTCATAAATTGTATGTGTCCCTACGAGAATAGTGGGGGATATCACTCCTATGTGCCATTTAGAAAATAATTGGTTTGTATGAGAAGTTCTTACATGAGGTCCAATAACACTCAGCATTATCTCTACACTTTTTTCAGTTTTTTTTTTTTTTTTTTTAAGTAGGTGATCACTGGATGGTTTTGCCTCTAATCAAATCACACCATGTAATATACCTCTGGGCAAACATACAATATATTTACTACCATCGACACCGGCACTGAACCAGTCTCAGTTCAACACAGTGACTAAGACATAAGTATATCCACGGGGAAACATAAAATGCAGGTATATGGTGTAAATTTTGTACTATAAAGCATAACACAGACCTTCTGAGCTCCTTCATGCAGCCTCTTGCCTCGGGAGTAGTAGCCAAGGCCCGCCCACATCTGGTTCACCTCCTGTCCGTGAATTAAATCAATTTGAAATCATTGAAATCAGCGTCATTTTAGACTTTAGGCACATTTTCAGTGTCTACTTTTTAAAGAATCACCTCAAGTGTAGCGGCTGCAAGATCCTGCACCGTGGGCCACCTCTGCAACACAGTCCAGGATGATTTACAGTTATACTATATTCTTTGTAACTTAACCACATAGATGTAAACATGCTGCAAGAACTAAAATATCAAGCACTTTGACTCTGCCAACCTTCATCCATTTGTTGTAGTAATCTATTACAGTGGCAACTTGGGTCTGCTGCAGCATGATTTCTGAAACCCACACTAAAAAAGGAGGAAAATCTGACATGAAAAAAGTGTCAACTCACGTTAAAACCATGTAGAATGCATCATCTTACCTGCATATGTCCTAATGTTGAGGTCGGGCTCTGTCATAGCCTGTCAGAGAAATAAAGGAAGGCCCTGTGTTGTATTAGTAGGGCATTTGCTGTATTTGGACTTGAGTGTGCTATGTTTTGCACTGCCCTCTTGCACAAAATATTTTCGTTTAGTTCATTTCCATAATGGCAAAATGAAGTGATAAAACCACAACGATGAAACACGATGCTATGAGACAGAAAAAAGAAAACACATTTGTAATTTGTGTGGGTGAGACAAAGTTAAAAATCCCCCAAAAAATGGTGAGTTTCCGTTGTCTTTGTAATGTATCACTGTGTTATCTGGCTACTTTGTAGGTCTCTGCATTAATATTGCCAAAACAACTCCAGCGTATTTATTGTACTTGGTGCATAAAGCTATTTTTATTCTGCTGCAGTTGTCTTTTGCAACTCAAAATGCGCATAAAAGGCACATCAGCATGCCAAAACCAGAGCAAGAATTAATTCACTTTACCACAGTCCTCCATGGCAGCTCTCTCTTCCCCTTGTCATACCAGTGCAGGAGCTGCGACCGCAGGAGCACAACATCAGCTCGGTCCTGGAAAGTGTGGTATGTGGACGGAGCAGGATCTGTGGTTTCCTCTGGGGGGTTGGCGTGGAGCATAGGAGGTGAAAGAACACCCAAACCCAACTTTAAAAAGAACACCATTGACTTTCAACTATGAAAATATTTATCGAATACCCTGCCATGGTCTGGGCTGTTTTGGTGAGCATTTAATGTGGCGAGGTCAGAGGCAGAGGAATTTGACATGCCCCTTGATAAGAGACATTCGCCCCACAGAGAAGTGACAGAGAAGGGACTGGAAATACTACAAAGGCGAATAATCACAGGATCATCAGTATGTCCAAGCCCATATCTAATTTAGGGCTACTAGAGCATGAAGCCTGATTTGACTTCAGTTCAGAGCCCACAACAGTCTTGCTAATCTGTAAATACAGAAGTTAGAGTGAGAGCAAAATGCGGAGTGTCATAATGCGTGGTGTCCCTCTGCACTAAAGAGAGGCATAGTGGATCGGGTTGGTTTATTTGGATCATGTGGCTACAAGCAGCAGCATCATCCCCACAGAATGGGCGGGTCAACCGGCTAAGTTAGGGTCCACACGGTGAGTCAGACTACCTTCTTTCACAGCGGCCTTTGACCGCTTCCGCACCGCTGTGGTCGTGTCTGTCATTTCCAGGGTGGTTTTCTTGCCTCTGTACAGCGCGGAGCGGAGCCTGCTCATGGCGGCGGCAGCAGCGGACAAACCCTCAGCTCTCCCCGCACGGTGTGTCCTGTTCGCCCCGCAGCAGCTCACCGAGCGTGAAGTTAGTTCCCGCCGTGTGCAGGAGCAGCAAATCGCTCGTCGTCCAATCGGCTGGGAGAAAACGCGGCACGTGATGTAACGTCATTACATCACGTGGGCGTGTCACTTTTTGTCACTAAAAACGTGTGTGCGTGCGTGTGTGTGTAAGTGGTCCTGGGAGAAAAAACGCATTGCAATATAGGCCTACTTATGCTGTTACTACTTCTACAACAATAACAGCAACAACAAAACGACAATAAGAAAATAATAATTTAGAACGATGTAATATTATTAAATGTGTAATATTTGTGACAGTTCTCTTATCACCTTGTCATCATTAGGGACCAGGGGCCTCATGTATTCGTGAATGTTCTTCTTCTTCTTCCTGGCTGGTGAACAGGAAGTCCTTCTTCCCATGCACGAAAAATCACCAACCCTGCGTTCCAAATCGCATACTTATACTTTTTACTTTTAGTATGTACTGCAGCTGCCCTTAAAGAGTATGTAGTTTAGTATGTATTGGGACATACTAATTCTTTTTTTCCCTACTAAATAGTATGGTAGTATGGGTATTGGAACGCAGGGACACTCTCTCTGTCTCACACACACACACACACACACACACACACACACACACACACACACACACACACACACACACACACACTAACATATATACACACCACCTGCTTTTTGTCATTATGTGAGGCATGTTGTGTGTTTTTGTTGCCATGGTTTGTAGCAGTAAAAGCAGAAAGAGCACAGTTTCATCAACTATTGAACTTGACATTTTTTTGACCGACAGTTTTATTGATCACTAACAGCAATGACTTGGAATGAAGTTCATTCAATATTAAAAAGCTACATGATGTAGTTAAGCTACATGTTGTCGTTATATTGTAGCTTACTTAGCTTGCTACATTTCTCTGGTGGGAAGCTTCAGTGTAGTGAAGCTTCATTTAATGTACAGTAACTGGTAGCTTAGCTCACTACATACATTTTTACAAGTAGCTTGCCCAACTCTCTCTCTCTCTGTGTGTGTGTGTGTGTGAGAGAGAGAGAGAGAGGGAGAGAGAGAGAGAGAGAGAGAGAGAGAGAGAGAGAGAGAGAGAGAAACCCTGCTCAATGACAAGTGCCGTGGGATGCTTTGTTTATTTATTCATTTATTTATTTATTCATGCTCACGCTCAGTCGTGCATTTTTATTATTTTATTTTGTTCGGAGCTCCGAGGGTCTTCAGAGGATCCGTGTGCTGGTAGATAGTGATTAAATTCGTTTTCTTCTGGACACAAGAGTCACAGAACCAGTAGTGAGAGTCTGGGGAGAGGGAGAAAAGTGCACATTACAACAAACAGTTATGATCATTACACACGCGCGCGCGCGCGCACACACACACCAGGGCTGCTGCCAGGAATTTTGTTCCCCATGGAAAAAAAAAATGTATTTACTCGATGATGGTCTTTAATCTTTATTGCAGACTAAATGTCCAAATAAAATAACAACCATTCATACATGAAAAAAAAGAAAAACAAAAAGATACAAGATACAATACTGTGCATATTTAAAAGACATGTAGACTGTTGTTCCAGTGTCTTCTCAGCTTTGAAGTGAAACGATAGCAGCTCTTTAGAGGGTTGACCAGAGCCTCTACTATAAAGTTCTCAGACTTGTCCAGTCGACACATAAATCCATACATCAGTTGCCTCAATAGTGCCTCACAGGTAGACACACCTGAAGATACAAACAATTGACTGGCACCATGCCACCTAGGTATTCGAAGCAGCAATCTCAAAGCATCATTATATGCTACTTTCAGCCTCTGCGTACTCCTTTTCTTGTAATTAGACCACAACTGAGCAGTGTGTACAGCGGCATGACATAAGATGTGAACAGGGAACATTTTACAGAATCTGAACACATAGAAAACCTTAGCAGCATATTGGCCTGAGAGTAAATTTTACAACGCTGCCGATAAATATCTTTGTCATCTGTCCAGTCATTACATAAAACATGACCCAAGTATTTTATTTCTTCACATATGCCAAGAGGACTGCCAGATAAATAAAAGTTACGGAAATTTATCTTCCTGTCCTGATTGCTTCTGACAATCATTATGCGGCTTTTCTTGGCATTATATTTAATATCATGATCTATGCCATACTGTGAGCACACCCTCAGCATCTGTTGCATCCCAGCACTATACGGGCTGAGAAGGACCAAATCGTCCGCGTACATAAGGTGATTGACAATAGATTCATCTACAAGGCAGCCTATATTAGTCGCATTTAGCTGGTTAGATAAGTCGTCCATATAAACATTAAATAACAAAGGAGATAAAATTCCTCCTTGTCGAACTCCATTACTAACATGAAAAGGAGCTGAAACAACATTGTCCCACATGAAAAGTTTGATGGGCATACCAGAACACTAAGATCCTCACTAATGGTTTAGGGACTCCTCTAGCTAGCAATTTTATAAACAGTTTTTCATGATTAATTCTATCAAATGCCTTGGATGCATCAATAAAACTTAAAATTACAGATGAATTAAGACTTGTGTACCTAGAAACAATCTCCTTTAGAGCATAGATACAGAGATCAGTACCATGTTTTCTTTTGAAACCAAACTGATTGTCAGCAGTGAAAGCAAACATCTCTAATTTCACCAACAAAATTCTTTCAAATACTTTAGACAAGATACTGGCTAGTGCAATTGGTCGGTAATTGTCTATGCTGTTCAGTTTACCAGCCTTGTCTTTAAGGACAGGCACCAACAGTACAGACATCATAGAGTTTGGTAGAACACCATGAACCATAAGTCCAGTAAAGCACATGGCTAATAATGGGCTAAGCCTATAACTGGCATTTTTAAGATGTTCTGCAGTAATGCAATCCATACCACAGGCTTTGTTATTGTCTAGCATGTGGATGGAATCATACACATCTGCTGATCTAACTATCATGTCTGCAGAAAGACCAGTACATTCAGAATCAGTTCTAACTGTGCCACTTTTAACACAATTAAATAGTTTACAGTAGTGCTCACGCCATAGATCAGCTATTTTCTCTGGGCTACTAACCCCCTCAATATCAGAGGGCAGTGGCGTTTTATTATTATTCATGACCTTGACCTCTTTCCAGAAATCAGTAAGATTTGCATCTGCATCTTTCTGGCTAGCGAGTCAGCCCTCATTGTGTTTTCATTTTTCTTGATAAAACGAAGTGCACATTTAAATCTAGCATTTGTGAGTTTCTTATTATCAAGCAACACCCCCTGTCTAGGTCTGCCTGCCCCTAACCAGAGTTTAAAGGCCTCTCTAGCAGCGGCATGTTGCTCAGCCACAAACTCACTTCACCCAGGTTTGATGTTAGGTACCTTTCTCTTGTGCTTTAAAAAAGGTACACTGGGAGCATAAACACATTTAACAATATCATCATACATGTCACAAAGTTTATCAGCATGATGCATATCCTTGCAATTCATATCCGAACACATTAGCGCCTCTCTGGGCAATTCAACATCACTTAGTAAATTGTCAGTTAAGAGAGAATATCTGTGCATGTCCTCTTGGGTCAATTTTGATCAGTCCAGTTTGACATTACTTGAAGAAGCAGCATTACCATAGCTGGCCAGCAGAGGTACACTCTCGATGCTTAACAGCATAGCAATTGGAATGTGATCAGATGTGGCCAGCCCATAACATATCTCTATGCTTTGCAGTGAGGCATGAGCATCAGCTGTGGTCACAATATGGTCTAACCAAGAAGTTGTATGCCACGCTTCACTTACATAGGTAAAACTTGTAGCAGGCAACAGAGCTTGACTGGACAGAATTGGATTAGTATCATTACAGAACTGCTTCAGATGTGCAAATAGTGAGTTGCTATCTGACATGTCAGCATTAAAATCACCCAAGACATAGACACAAGTTGAACTGTTGTCCTATATGAAGGACTGAATAAAAGCCAACCTGTTTAGAAATTCATCTTCATGGTCATATGATTCATACGGTGTGTAAATATTTAAAATAGTAAATTTGTTTTCATTAAGATTAAACTCCAACCCAATGGCCCAGTCAACATTTAGACGTACCACCTTCACTAATGGGTCATATTTTATTTTCCACAATATCGCTACACCACCAGCTATTCTACCTTGAACCATTCTCATGCTGAGATCTGTAGTGGACTGTCCAGCACCATGAAAGTTCTTGTGTAGGGTGTTCAACTTGTCCAGATCTTGTTTGGCCATCCAAGTTTCTTGAAGGCACAAAATGTCACATCCGTCCAGCAGTGTTTCCAAATGTATGTAGTGATAATTGTATAACATTTAGTAACACTGTCCCAGATGTCCAAAACATTGCACTGGTCAGTCTGCAGCGCTCTTGCCATCTAGAGCTGAAAAGCAAACATTGAAGAGGGAAAAAAGAAATATTTCAGCATCTAATAGAAAAAAAATGATTAGGTGGATCTCTATTCCAGATATTACAGTCATTACCTTCCAATATGTTCACCTTGTTAGACAGCAGGATTTCTGCCTGGACTTCATCCATATACATGTGCACTTTGTCAGCTGTGTTCTGTAAGGAAAGGATAGAGCTGGCACCATATTCTAGCAAACACACACATTATCCTTTTCACCTTCCCTGTTATGCACTGAATAGCTTGAGAGAATAGAAAGCATTATGTTGATACTTGAGAAAATTAACAATTTTGCATCACAGTAATGAGTGTGGTTTCCCCCTCCTAGTTTATTGAGCTTACCATGAAGGCTTCAAAAAGCACACTGCCCATGCACCTGTGCACATGTTCTGCAATACCTGAGTACGAGCTGACAAAATGCTACATGCAAAAATACAAGAAGAGGTCAAGCAGAGCAGTAATTGAAGACTACAGTTAAGGCAAATGTACATTAAATAAATTAACTCCTCCGATCATCAATTAATAATCCAATAATAATAAGTCAATTATAAATGCAATCCACCCATGAAAATAATCAAGATTATCATTTGATCAAAAACTGCACATCCCTGCACAATGTTTCAGGCGTCTGTACAGTCTCTTGCACACTCACCCAAGAACCTTCAAGTAGCTGTAGTAAAGAGCATCATCGGGTGCTTTGATGGTGAAATTGGCAAGTGTATATGCTGTATACAGTTTGGATGTGTGTGTGCACCTTCAGGGCCAGGCTGGCCTGTATCTGGGCCTCAGTGTGTTCCCTGTTGCCCATAGCGTACAGAAGATGGTGGATCAGCCTGAGAGAGAGCAGCTCCTCTGAGAGCTGCTGACTCCCCTGGGCCAGCAGCCTTCAACACATTCAACAAAATAAAAACATCACCAGCTTCATGTCAAGGCAATATGAACTGAAATATTTGTGTTCACAGTATATTGTCTATTAATTATTGCCATACCGTACAGCTTTGGCTGCAGCAGCTTGTTGGACAAACACTGGTAGTGATTCAGTCATCTTGGTCATCTCAGGTTCTGAGTTTGAAATCACAACATATTTGCTCAAAGCTTGCTACACTTTAAAAAAAAAAAAAAAAAAAAAAAACAGGCCCAACCAAAAATTTGCAAATGACACCTTCTAGGAGCTGATGCTGCTGAACTTCTTCCTTGGTCGGCTTCAGCAGTGCCACCAGGCCACTGAGCAGCATTGGCCTCACCTCATGCTGCCCCAGGTCCAGGATCAGACTAATAGCTGCCACAAAGACAGACAGGAAAAGAGCAGCGTCACATAAGGTAAATCACAAAGCTCCATGAACAGGTAGTGATTTTTCCATTAGCCATAGTGGCTAAAGAGTCATTTAAATCCATCCAGTTTAACTGGTAAGGACTGGCAGCGGCACTACAGAGGCAGAAACCTTACCTTCATCCTGTACCTCCAAACGCAGGGACCCGAGCATATTCAACAAAGGCTCTACAATGCTGGGATGGGCGGACTTCATTTTGGACTGTTGGAGGTTAATAAAGAAACTCTCTTTTGTCTCGTATGTCAGACACATCCAGTTTTACCAGTTGTGTTGTATCCAATACTTTGCTATGAAAATGGAGTTTGTGAGGAGGAGCTTTTGTGTCTGAATACATGACTTTGTGTGCACTCTGGCCGTACCTGCACAGTGTGTAGGGTTTGCAGGACCAGCTGCTGTGCCCTTGGAGAAGTACAAGGCAAAAGGGCGATCAGGCCTTTGTATACTTGGTTTTGGTATTTGGGGTTCCCATGCGACAGGGATTCCAGCAGGGCCCATGCGGTCTCTTGGTTTTCCTCTGTGCGTGCAGTGGATAGGCACTCGGCTATGGCTCTCATGCCTGCAAACATGCAGAGAACAGAAGAGACCAAGCAACCTCAGGCGATGGGTCATATAATGGATCCTTTAGATCTGCATAAATCTTGCAGGGCCAAATGGTAAATGTCAAAAATATTTTAAACAAAAAAGATGATCTGGCTTCACAGCTATTAAGAAACCTGAGTGTAATTACTGACTCATCTAAATTTTAAAGCACACGTGGCTAACATAACCAAGACTGTTTGTTTTCAGGTTTTGCAGTTTTCCCTGCCAGTTCACTGTTTATTTTTTATTTTTTTTATCATGTAAGGATTGGTGCATGAGTCAAACATTTTGTATTATTCTAAAATTGGTAGAAGTAGTAGTTTACTTGATGTTAAGACATAAGATAAGAAATGAGAATCATGTTTCAAGCAGCTTTTTTGAGATAATTAAATACTGATTTACTCAAAATTGCCACCATATAGCAGTTAGTAGTTCAAGGGCTCCCTCTGTCAATAGATTTAAAAAGTAGTTGAAAATGCACCTATTTATAGAGAAGTATGATTTTTATCAACATTATTTATTCCTAGTATTTAAATTTTTAATTTGTTAACTTTTTTCATTTTATGTATATATTCATTATTTTGCACTTTCATACATTTTCAAAACATATTCCACAATTTGTACATCACTATATAGTGCATGCATGTATGAAAGGTATACTGTATATTCAGTACACATTATAGTGTAATGAATACTGCACTGACAGACCATGTAAGGGTATTCTGAGACCTATAAAAAAAAAAAAAAATCTACCATGGCATTCACAGATGAACTCTTTGAACCTGCGGCCAGCATTAGAGAAAATGAGCAGCAGGCGGAGCGCTTCTGCCTTGTCCTCCTCTTTGATCTGTGTCTGGCCTAAAATGTCCAGGAGGGTGAGAACACCTCCATCCTGCAGGAACTCGATGAGGTACTGATCACTGAGGAATGAGAGAAAGATAGGCTAGTGGAATAAAAAAACAACAACAACCTGAGGATTCACAGATTGTTTACACATTATCATGCAACATTTTATCTCACTCACTGGCTTGATGCTGAGAGGAAAACTCCGACTGCTTTCAGCTGGAGTCCCAAGCATGTCCCAAACATGTATCTGAATTTTCAGTGAAGGTTTCCGTCTCAGTGATTTCACACTCACTGGTGAATGTTGAAGCCAGTGGAGAGTGGCAGCAGAGACAGCTCCACTAACGCCATCTAGTGGTCAAAACCTCTTCTACCTCTATTAAAGTCATTTAAACCACATCAGATTTTTATTGCTAAGACTGTGGTCAATTTTTCCCCCATAAAAAATTGTGGTCCAAGTGGCATATTTCACTTCTTATGTGTGTTCTTATGGTTTAGGCTGTGTTTGCCTAATCATTGACAGGTCACCATAACTCCACCTTCAATTCACTGGTTGCTCTGGCTCTGAGAAATGACAACATGGTACCATCTGTTACCACAATCCTCTGACTTCAAAATGTCCATTAGAATAGCCAAAAGGTGGTGTCAAAGTTCAATTCCTTCACAGTCTAATACCAGGTGACTTCTGTGGTCCTGGCGTGTTCTAAACATTTTTATTTCACACTGCTTTGGTTTTGAAATAAAGCTTGGTTGAAATCTAAAAAACAAATGAACAAGCCTGAAACCCTCTCAAAAATAATGCCGTGACTTTTCTGTTCAGTTGGAAAGGACTGCCATCAGAATCAATGGTGGAAACTGCTACTAAAGTAGAAGCACTGTTTCTTTGCTGATATTCTACTTAAGTAGAAGTAACGCTGCAAAAATCCACTGAAGTAAAAATAAAAGTAGGTCATTTAAAAAGTACTCAGAGGAAAACTTACTTAGTTACTTTTTCAAAGCAGCAACTGTGTTTGCTGTGATCTTTTCCATGCAGTTAGAAAAGGATAAGAGAACACACTTCAAACAAGATTCTTTTAAAGGTGCATTGCACAAAATTGCCGAGGGTTGATTAAAGTGAGGACCCTGTAGACTCAACTGCCAAAAGTGGAATAAACACATACACTATATTACCAAAAGTATTCGCTCACCCATTCAAATGATCAGAATCAGGTGTCCTAATCACTTGGCCTGGCCACAGGTGTATAAAATCAAGCACTCAGGCATGCAGACTGTGAAACAAGACATTTGTGAAAGAATGGGCCGCTCTCAGGAGCTCAGTGAATTCCAATGTGGAACTGTCATAGGATGCCACCTGTGCAACAAATCCAGTCGTGAAATTTCCTCGCTCCTAAATATTCCACAGTCAACTGTCAGCTCTATTATAACAAAATGGAAGCGTTTGGGAACAACAGCAACTCAGCCACGAAGTGGTAGGCCACGTAAAGTGACGGAGAGGGGTCAGCGGATGCTGAAGCGCATAGTGCAAAGAGGTCGCCGACTTTCTGCACAGTCAATTGCTAAAGAGCTACAAACTTCATGTGACCTTCAGATTAGCCCAAGTACAGTACGCAGAGGGCTTCATGGAATGGGTTTCCATGGCCGAGCAGCTGCAGCCAAGCCACACATCACCAAGTGCAATGCAAAGCGTCGGATGCAATGGTGTAAAGCACGCCGCCACTGGCCTCTAGAGCAGTGGAGACGCGTTCTCTGGAGTGATGAATCACGCTTTTCCATGTGGCAATCTGATGGACGAGTCTGGGTTTGGAGGTTGCCAGGAGAACGGTACATTTCAGACTGCATTGTGCCGACTGTGAAATTTGGTGGAGGAGGAATTATGGTGTGGGGTTGTTTTTCAGGAGCTGGGCTTGGCCCCTTAGTTCCAGTGAAAGGAATTTTGAATGCTTCAGGATACCAAAACATTTTGGACAATTCCATGCTCCCAACCTTGTGGGAACAGTTTGGAGCGGGCCCCTTCCTCTTCCAACATGACTGTGCACCAGTGCACAAAGCAAGGTCCATAAAGACATGGATGACAGAGTCTGGTGTGGATGAACTTGACTGGCCTGCACAGAGTCCTGACCTGAACCCGATAGAACACCTTTGGGATGAATTAGAGCGGAGACTGAGAGCCAGGCCTTCTCGACCAACATCAGTGTGTGACCTCACCAATGCGCTTTTGGAAGAATGGTCAAAAATTCCTATAAACACTCTCCTCAACCTTGTGGACAGTCTTCCCAGAAGAGTTGAAGCTGTAATAGCTGCAAAAGGTGGACCGACATCATATTGAACTCTATGGGTTAGGAATGGGATGGCACTTCAGTTCATAGTATGAGTAAAGGCAGGTGAGCGAATACTTTTGGTAATATAGTGTAATATGATGGCTGAGTGTACATGGGTCTCACAGTCAGGTCAACTCACTGATTTCTCTCCTGCCTCTCTCTTTGCTGACTGAGCTTTTATTGTGAAAGACCCCACAATCTGTTATTTATCATTTGCTCTCTGTAATGGGTGTGATTTAAAAAGGACAATACTCAAGCAAAAATGTATGCTACAAGTACACAAAAAGCTTACTCAGTTACACTCCATGAATAAATGTGATTATTTCCACCTCAGTATAGAATAAAGGTGGTGTGGGGAGAAGATGAAGGTGGAGGGGGTCCACAGTCACCTCCTGCGCACACAAGGGCACATCCCGGCCCACGCTGCTGCCTAGCGCCTTTACAGCCCGAAATCACAGAGGAAACAAAGGATACGTCAGTTTCATCCACGTGGAGATCCGACCCAGAAAGAGACTGGCAGCCTGGGCAAACTCCAGCTCCAACTCCACCAAGGTCTTCCCGCTACTCTGAACCAGAAAGGCGTTCAACATGCGGCAGCGCACTGTCGTGTTACCACAGTCCCACTCGTGAAAAAAACTCTTAACTTTGCTAATCTTCGCTCGTTCCTCGTGGGCTGACATCCTTATTTTGGTAACGTAGCTTGAAAGAGAGTCCCGGGACAATCAGTTGAAGCGGCACCATCGGCGAATCTCTGTCCCATGAATAAAATTAGAAATCTCTGATACTTCACACACACACACGTACACATGTCCTCGACTGAGTTTAGTTTACCGTTGCCTAGTAACGCCTCACTCCACCCTCTTTATGCCTGGCATCCAACAGTTAGGCTACTATTTCTAGCTAAAATTAATCTGGCAACATTACTCTAAGTATACTTAAAATTAGGTCATTTTTGCTTTGATTTAAGTAGGCCTAGATTTATTGATTACAAATGTTCATTTAAAAGACAAAAAAAAAAAAAAAAAAAAAAAAAAAAAAAAAAAATCAACATAGAAACTGAATCAAACTAGCCCTAAAGTAGCATACAGTCTCACCAAAATTGTAACATTAAGAAAGTGAGGCTAAGTCTTGCTTGATATTAATCTATAAGAGGGTGGCATTTCACCCCACAATCCATGGCTTTGTGCCTAGTCACAAGAGGGCGCCAAACCTCTGACCTAGCACCCATAATTGCCAATGAAAAATTACAATATAGTGTAAACAATAAGTGGAGGTACTTAAACCCAACCAATCTTATGTTTCATTCAATAATAACTTCTTGCAGGTATAATTCCAACTGTGCCATGTACTATGAACATGACAGTAATAACTGAATCAAATACTAATGCTTTGTTTTCTTTAGTTTAGTGCAGTTTAGACATCAAAACTGGGAGAATAATTTGGATCGTTAGCCCAGGCCAGCATATAATATTTGTCTGTTACTACACAGGCCCTTGTAACTGTGTTTGCAATAAGCAGTCATATGTCGGCTAATCAGCTTAATATATTATGATATTCAGTGCATTATGATTAAGTAGAATGTTAAGTAATTAAAAACACATATATCTATAACACCACTGAATTTTGCATATAGAATGAAATGGCCTGTTCTGCGGCTCTGGACAACGTGGTGCATGAGAGAGAGAATAAAGATTATGAGCCACAACTGTCTGATTTATTTTCTGCCTTTTTAGGTTTGTCAGTCAAAGAATGATTAGAATATACTTTTAAAAAATATACAAATAAAATCAGTGTTGCTTTCAATTTCTATTCACTTCCCAGAGAAGGAAAAATACTGGTAGCAGTAGCAGTAGTAGTAGCAGTAGCAGCAGCAGTATTACCAGCACACTGACAAGAGTGGAAGCTCAAAACTACAAAAGACACTCTCTCTTTAGACATGTTAGACATGTAGAAATCTGCTTTCTTGTGCTGAGCCTCCAGGTTGAAGGAGACATTCGTCTGCTGGGTGGCAGCTGTTTCCTCACCAGCGACAGTGGTTGCTAACACCACCCTGCAAAGTCGAAAACTCATATTAATATGCTCAGACACTGCTCCAACCAACTTTGATTCATTTTGGTCAGATATATGGAAAAAGTGAACTTTTCAGATGTAGTTGAGCCTCCCTGTGTCTGTCCTCACATTCATACACGACCCTTGTCCTTTTGGACTCTTGTTGTTTGAACTCCAGCTGACATCAAAGGTTATTAAAATGTCTTGCATGTCAACAGTCAGCAGAATGAGATGATACAACACAACACAACGCCAACCTGTTGCATCAACATGGAGTCTCTCCTTTGCCTTCTTGACAGAGGGCTGCTGGTTCAGTGAAGGCTCTGTGGATGTTGGATGTTACACCCTCAGTGGGTGTTATATGGGCATCATCGAGCTGCAGCATCTCCTTCTTTAGATCCATAAACCTCTGTTGCTAAGGGACCACTGCCATGTCACCACTTACTTTCAGATGACAGGATAAGTTGAACCACAAAAAAAAAAAAACTTGAGAAAAAAAAAAAAAAACATTATTCTATTCAAGAATTTGACACCTCCCTGCCTAAGCTCATCCAGGCAGCTGTTTGAACCTGGTCTCCTGAGACTGGATCCCAGTCTCGCTCACATATTCTGCTGATGTTTGTAAAGCGTTCCAGTTAGCTCATTTATCCTGAGGACAGTGAACTGCACAGCGTAGATACATGTAGTGCTGTGACACTGCCTTTAGTTTCCAGTGATGCCCAGTGCAATAATTATCTCTGAGGAAAGACTTTGAAAAAAACTTTGAGCTATAAAATCTAGAGTGGAAGCTGACTCTGAGTATAATCTATATATCCTGGAATGCAAATTGAAGAAACTTTAAGGAAATGTCTACAAACAATGAAATATTCCACAAGGAGATATTTCATTTGTAGTAAGAACACTGTCACTGAAAAGTTGAATGCAGGAGCTGTTGCAAACTTTAATGGAATACCAAGGACCATGTCATATTCACAGCTGGCGGGGTAGAGTGGACATGCAATGAAAAGTTCAGCAGCCATACATTACAGAGACCACATTTCTAGGGCCAGTGTGAAGGGCAGCTCCACCAGGACCTGAGAGGGACCAGTTCTTCCTCTTCCAGAGAACTGGAAGCCTCTTATACATGACAAGCGAGCGGTCAGTGATTTTGATTTAGGATTAGGATTATAAGGTTATTGAGTTAGGATTAGGGTTATGGTTAGGGTTGGGCATGAACTAGTTGTGGCTAAGATTAGGGAGAGGCTGTAGAGCAGAGTTTTCCCACTGGCAGCGTGCCAGTTACCAGAGGGTTGCTGCCTGTTTCTCAACTGCTCACCATAGCTTTTAAAATGTACAAAATGTACAAAAAAAGACCTAAACAATTCAGTGAGTCAACATGGACTTTGAAATGAACTTTGGAGCTCATTTCTCATTTCAGTCCAATGAAATACATAGGATACACCCCTCCCAACCCTGTAGGGCCCTACTGTACCTTCTACTGGGTCAGAAGGCTGCTGTCATCTATTCCTCTTGTCAGTTGCTCTTAACCACTCAAATGTTCTGGCTCAGGGGTCCCACTCGACTGGTTAAGATGGACCTACGATAGGAAGATGGTAACAGTCTGCTGACCCACTAGAAGGGACAGTAGTGACCTAGTAATCCATACCTGTGGGGGTGATTACGACCGATAATGTCCATTTAATAGTGTGATAACATTCAAATTGGGTGGTCCCCATGTTGAAAGGGGGCTAAGGGTTAGGTACGTAGTCATTATGTTTGGGGTTAAGGTTAGCCTCCGGGAAATGACAATTTGCAGTTCATTTGGAATAAACAGGACAGTCACTATTTACAAAAGGAGTAGGAGTCCTCTCTTAGGCACGTAGTCATTTTGTTTGGGGTTAAGGTTAGTCTCCGGGAAATGACAATTTGCAGTTCATTTGGAATAAACAGGACAGTCACTTTACTATCCTGTCAGTCAGTCAACTTACAAAAGGAGTAAGAAGCGCTGCAGGTTCTTTAGTGGCTCATAGGACATGTGCTCTTTAGTTGGGCAGGTAAAAGTCTGTTTAGAAACAAAGTCCTCTCTTGTTCGATATCAATCTATAAGTGATGCAGACAACCATGGGAAAAAAAACGAAGGCACCCTGTCTTCTTCTTCTGCTTCTTCTTCTTCTTCCTCGTTTAAGTGTACTTCCACTTATTGTTTCCATGTTATTGTATTTTTTTTCCCTTGGCTATTATGTATATATGGGGGTTAAAGTATTGGGTTGGTGGCCTTGGATTGTGGGGTGAAATGCCACCCACGGCTGGATTACAATTCCACTTGATGATGTTTTTGTCAGACCCCAAAGAAGACTGAGAGTCGATACGTGTTGGTCTGCTTAGCTGTCTTGCTCAAGCAATTATATAACTATTTTGCTTAATTCAAAGACTGAGTGCCTTTGTTTTTTCCACTGAGTTACTGAGTGCTGATGGCATTAATGATTCACTCTTTATCTTATCTTGTGTTACACATGAAATAGTTTCTGTTATTTGTTGTCAATATTTAGTCAAAGTTTATTTAGGTTTTGAACCCAGATTATCCAGCTGTTGGACTACTTCCTTTTGCACAATCATTTTTATATTGCACTTGGGATGTGATTGCATTTTCTTACATTCCAATGTTTAATGTTGCTATTTGATTCAACTTACCAAATGGAGATCAGTGGACAGCTCTGCCCCTCTCCTCAGTTACTTTCAAAGTTAGTTATTTCTCAACACAACACAACAACACATGATCCCTCACTGCTGTGTCAGAGTCATTTGTGCACGAGCATGTAAATCACTACATATTGTACTATATTAAGCAGAAAATATGATCCCAGGTCATTCTTAGGTGACTTTGGCATTAAGTGGCCCAAAGCTGATTGGTTTGTCTCTCACATGTTCATTGTCACTAACAAAGACAAAATTGTAATTGATGTAACAGTGGTAATGGTCGTGGCGTAGACAGCAATCTGGTAAATATTGTAAAGGTATTACCCAAAGGGTATTCACTCAGTTTCCCCGTGGGGATCAGTACAGATTTTTTTGATTCTGGTAAATATTAATGAGGAAACAGGTTCCTGGAAAATTGTTGTGCAAGACTTCTGCAGCTATACTACTGTTGGAGAATTGAACTCAGACACATCTCTTCAGCTCCTACTCCGTCCAGAGTTCTGGTAAGTTCATTCTCCTTTTCAACAACAATGAAGAAAAATGGTTGATCTACAAGTATAAGAAATCTGATATACCTATTATTACATCTCCTATGTTGTGAAAATGTCTTGAATATCCTTTATATAAAAATAGGAGTCCCAGTATCTTATGTGTGGCTGTGTAAGGAAGGTAGTCATACTGACTTTTATTTCTGAAAATAGAAATGAAGTGGTATGTCCCTGTTATTCCTTGTTTTCCTTTGGTTCCCCAGTTTATAACAACTGAAATGAAGGCAAAGGTTTTTGGCATCCTTTTGCTAACTGTCACCATTTCTGCTGGTGAGTACATTGTTTATTCTGTGAAGCTGCATTCACTCAGTAGCATTTTTTTCCCATTACTGTCACTAGTGTAAGTAGAGCTTTTAATTAATTTAATTCAACTGAAATGGTATGGCAGTTTACAAAACACAATGAACATGAGAACAACTTGATGGTTTTCCATAAACGTCCCAATCAAAGCCATCATCTTTCTTCATACCAATGTCTTTTGCAATCATCCATTAGACAGAAGTGATTTCTCATTTATCAGAACAAATGTTTTTCTTATCTCTTCATGCAAAATAAACATTCTCAGTTTAGGACTATTAAGTGTAGTCAGTAATGTACTTACAAATATTTTCATTACTGTAATTTAGAAGCATTTTCATGTTAATCGAATTTATGATATTACATATGTGGAGGAAACTTGGTCAGCCAGACTCAAATAATTATAAATTATTTGAAGTCATAAAATCAAGTGTTTTGTAATATAAACAAACATTTTATAATGTATTATCTTCTTGTGAAAATTAGCAAAATTCTAGCATCAGGTAATATAGCACTCAGAGATTATTTGAGTGATAGATATAAATAATTTTTTTGTGAAAAATAGCCTGAATCTCACCTTGAACAACCTTGGTTTTATGATACATTCTAATGATCCTGTGATAATCCTAATAATCTACAGACTGCCCAAGCGAAACAATGGTTTTATTCCAGAGTTTACTGGGTTATTATCCCATTTTATGTCACAGTATGACAAAATTCTTATTTTAGGAGATTTTAACATACATGTCTGTTGCCCTTTTCAAGCTGATTTTATTGACACTTTGTAATCTTAACCTCACTCAGGCAACACACGAACCTACTTAGACCAGGGTGGCCCAATTATGTAATAATCACATGTATTTTATCATATATGGAAAGATGCAATTATGAATTATCAAAAGGCAGTTAAAAAAAGCAAGAACATCCTCATTCTCTAATATTAGCTCATCACTCTAATCCCAGAATCATTTTCATGGTTATAGACTCAGTCATCACTCCCTCTACCTGTTATCTTACCAATGCCTCACAAGAGACGTGTGAGAATTTTTTTTATTTATTATTATTTTTTTTTTTATGACTACAGTCAAGGATTTAAGGCAAAAAATTTCTCCCCCATATTTCATTATGCTTTGTAGCTGAAATCATATCTCATATGAAATCATCAACTTGCGGCCTTGATATTATTCCCACAAAATTTCTTAAAAAGGTTATTTAAACAGCTGGGCCCAGTATTGATAATTATTAATAGCTCCTTAGCCACAGGAATTTTTCCATCTATTTTCAAACATGCTGTGGTCCAACTTTGATCCCTCTGTTCTTGACAATTTAGACCAATTTTCAAAGTTCTATTTTTATTGAAAGTTTTAGAAAGAGTGGTTTCTGCTCAACTTTTAGCTTTTATGTGTCACAATATCATCTTTGAGACGTTTCAGTCAGGTTTTAGAGCTTTACATGACACAGACAAAACAGAAACAAACTGTTCTCCTCAAGGTAAGAGGAGGAGAGAGCAGTTAATTCTTTCAGACTTCAGATTCAGATTCAGATTGTCTCAATATATGATTGACACAATCTGTGATAGAGACAATCACTGGAATGGCACAAAATTATCACAAAATTATCTTCAACTCAGTCCCCCCAGTTATCAGTTTCATTGCAAGTGGCCTTGGCCCTTTGTCTGCAAATGTAAACCCGGTTGCCAGAAATTTGGGAATTCAGTATGATTCAGACTTACACAGTCATGCTTCCTTTGGATCAGAACTATCTCCAGAATTAAACCAAAGGTCTCACACTCTGATCTGGAAAAAGCAATCCATTAAGCTTTTCTTGACTGTAGATTGTAACTCCTGTTTTCCTATTTTAATCATACTTTGCTTTTTGCCTTAATTTTGTCTTGCTCTTGTTTGGCTGTCTCATAATTCTGCTTTGCTCTGTCTGTCAAAGCACTTCGTAAACTCTGTCTTTTAAGTTGCTATGTAAATGAAATTATTATAATTAGTAGTAGTAATAGTAGTAGTAGTAGTAGTAGTAATTATCAACAGCTGATACTAGGTTGTAGGTCCGGCATGGCTGAATTGCTACAGAGAGTCCGATGAGAAGTGGCACTGTCACATCCAGAGTGGGCGGGCTATTTCTTATTTGACAGCTTGACTCACAGACACTGTTCTCCACACAAGCTGGTTTATTTACCGTTCAGAATCAGGGTGGTATACATATGTGTGGCTCTGCAACATATGAAGAAGTCAAGCATATGTGATCACACAAGGCAAAATACTGGGCATCCCACCCCAGTTTCTAATCTTTGGGCACCCCAACTGAATTTACTATCTTTGTCAGATCCGGCAGCCTGCATTAAACCTTAACTTGCAGTTGACATACTTATATGAAGGCAGCTAGAGGCTTACTCTTCACGAGCCAGTCAAGGCAATCGACTTGTCAACAGTCAGTAACTCAGTCAGTCAGTACATATCTCCAGATCTTAAAGAGGAAATGACATTCAAAGGGTATAACACTCTTTACATTAGGCTACAAGGCAGTTAGCTACATGTAGGCTAGTTGTTGGTCAGTTTCAACAGTTGTTAAGAAAGTAAACATTCAAGGTAAACTCTCTTATAGCACTCACACTATAACACACCACCAACTCAGCAACAGCAACTTAAGGTCCTACTGCTGACTGTCTAAACTTAGTGGTTGGTTGGATTAACACTGTCTGATTGGATGAGGCAAGTGTCACTCAACACGCTACATGTTAGAACTATCACTAGCAGTCTGGCCATCATATGTTGGCCTGTGTTATAGTGCCAGGCTTGGGAAATTGATTATATCTTCAAATTGTGACTGACAGTTACAGCCTAAAACAGATGTCTAACAATAAGTAGGTGTTACATATTTGAAAGCCAATTATTGGATTTGGTCATTTGAGGTGACTTTGTTCCTGTACATCATGTTTAACTGATTTCTGTTGCATCTCTTCAGGGTCTAGAGAAGGGGACATTAGGCTGGTTGATGGTCAGGTTCCCTCTGAGGGCCGTGTGGAGATCTACCATGATGGAAGTTGGGGAACTGTGTGTGATGATAGCTGGGACCTCAGTGATGCCCGAGTGGTGTGTCGCCAGCTTGGGTTCTCTGGTGCAATACGTGCCACAGAGGGAACAGTATTTGGTTCAGGTAATCTCTGGGATAAAAAGCAGGATGTGCCAACTCCTCAGTATGTCTGACATTCCTACATCGAGGGGCAACCCACAAGCTCCTTGAGCAGCTTGTGTAAAGCTGTAATTTAGTATTGACTATTACAGAACTGTAAATCACAATACTGTTACTATAAGTTTGTTTCTATTCATTTTATCTTTTGTGGCTGATGTCTGTTGTTAGGGCGTGGCAGAATTTGGATGGATGATGTAAGCTGTGACGGGACAGAGAGAAAGCTGTCTCAGTGCACGTTCAACGAGTGGGGAGAGAACAACTGCAGCCCTACCGAAGATGCTGGTGTTATATGTGAAAGTGGTAAGACTTTACACAAGTTTTGGGAAACATGCCTGTACCATCAATTTTACATACTAGTGGTTTGCAAAATTATTTTGACATATAAAACACAAACAGTATGGAATCAGATTTGATGGATGCCACAGACTTGTTACACAAAGCTTAATTTAAAAGGTTTTGAGAGACATTTGGATTAAGAGGAATATTTCTTTCTTTGAACATTTCTCAAAATCTCAATGTAAATGAGACCTCTCTGCATGGGATAGAGCATAGGTCAAAACCTAATGTAAGTGTTGCAGGTGTAAAGTGAGAGAGAGAGTGTGAATGAGCAGGCAAAACACTTGAGCTTGACAAGTCTGGTATAAGACCTTTCCTTGACCTCTACATCAGCTGATTGAACTCTGTTTTCTGTACCTGGGAAGACCTGGACCCCTTTCCCAACTGACCAAAGGTCGTGTGCCAGTTGTCAGTGGACTATGATAACAATGTCCCCAGTCTGTAAGTCCGTTACTTCAGTTCTCCATAAAGTCTCAGCAAGTAGCATCTGATTAAGTGCCTACTAAAGTGATCATCCAGAATCTGGCTGTGTCTTCATCAACATCAGGTGCTCTATTTTCGCAGACCGGGCGAGGTGGGGGTGCAGCACAGCTGCACTTCACCATCTGGGTGTGGCCAAGAGGATTTTGCAATTTTGGCACGCCATGCGCTGTGGCGCAAGTACTCCGCCGTTCCTCCTACCGACGCAAGGGAGGAGAGAAGGCGTGGAGTGGGTTTGACACAGCCGATTCACTTTAAACCAATCAAATGAGCCCCTGTCCTCGCCTTTAAAATGCACTACGCGAAGGCGTAATTAACGTTTAAACACAACTGACAAGGAGGTCTACTGCCGCAGGTGAGGCGGAGCCGGCGTAGTGGAAGTTTGGCTGACCGGCGCACAGTGCGCACACGTCACCAAAACCTCACAGGCAGGTTTCCGGAATGTCAGGCACATTAACAATGCAATAAATACCAACAAAAAACACTATGCCACATAAATTTATCTCCATATCGACTGTCCCGTCACAACTGATGTCAGATCAAAGGAGATTGGCACCGTTTGTGCTGATTGTGAGGTTTTGGTGACGTGTGCGCACTGTGTGCCGGTCAGCCAAACTTCCACTATGCTGGCTCCGCTCCGCCTTGTGCTGAAAGTAGATGTGGTTTCAGATGTCGAGCTTTGGGCGCACCTCGGCGAAGCCTTTTGGCACAAAAATGTCACTCTGAATCTGTCAGCACCTCCCCCTGCTGCGCCGCCACTCCCATCTCAGCGCACGTCGGTCTGCCAAAATACGAAACTGTGTGCCCCTCGGGTTGCGCTGGTCGAAACTAGCTCTGTGCGGGGTTCGCCTCACTGCGCCACCCTGTGCTGCGCCAGGAAAATAAAGCCCCATGTCTCCATCAACAGTTTAGAGTCCCTATAAACCATGTGAGGTAGTGTTGAATCCCACCGCCCCTTGAGGAGGCAGTTTGGGGTGATGGAGTTGGGGTCAGTGAGGAGACCTAGCCAATAGGCTTTGAGTTCCGTATGCTCTCAATCTCCACAAGCACTGTCCTCAGCACTTTCTCAGTCACTGTCTGTGCTCCAAGAGTTGTCTGCAGAGCAGCCCTGTGGGAATGAATCTCACGCTCCCAACAATCTCCAACATGGGGGGCGCTTGGTAGGCTAAAGACAAATCTATTGATCTGTTGGCTGGATAATTGTGTTTGTTGGTAATTCTCCAGGGCAGCAAAGGCTTTCTTCAATTCTTTCTCTCCTCTCTGAGGTTTGTGCCCTGGATTGACAAAATCTCAAAGGGCTTTCCATGTGTGGCAATGAATTACCTCAGAACAAGAAGGAAGGAGTCAGAACCAATCCCTGTGAATAGATCAAGGTGGACTGCCCAAGATGTCAAGCACTTAAAGAGTATTCCCAATCTTTTCTCATTTTGTCATACTTTGATGACATATGGGCCGAAGCAATTGACTCCAGTTGAGTAGAAGACTGTTTTAGTCTTGCTGGGGGGAGTGTAACGAAGGTAACTTTGTTACTAGTGACTGACAGCTTTAGCCTTGTAAATATTGTACAACTTGTTCTGGTATAAATTGCACTTTAAACAGACAACTATGCACTTTAATAATGGCACTTTGCACTTTAGTTGCGATATTTGCACTTTATTGTTTGCGCTGAATATTTGCACATCTCATATTAGCACATTCTATACAGACTATTTATTGTTTCTATTCACTGAATCATTCATAGCATGTGTATTCAACAGTGGAAAAACGTGAGCGATGTGTGTCTTCTGGTCTTCTGGTGGAGGCGGGGAGGGGGTTGTAGTCAGTGCTTGGCTCCGCCTGAAAGAACTGAAATTGAATCAGCCTCAGACACTGCGCTTGCGGGGGTGTTTGTTTGTAATTGATGAACGGTGTTATAAGTAAGTTAGTACGTTCTACGGCCAAAAGAATCCCGGGTGGTACCAATACCGACATAAACGTTCTGGGAGGGATCAAGTAACACGACGGGAAAGGGGGGGGATTGGTAGTTGATGTACTCTATAGTTATTGTAGTTTTGTTTCATTTGTAATTGTAAATAATAGCTGTAAAATTATATTCTATATTGCTTATCTATGATAACTTAGTATGAAATAATTTATTAACTATACCTGTTAGTGTAAGCATCCAATTTAGCCTACCAGGGACACAGTATTTAAGGCGTGAATTTACATCTGTCTGTGTTGCTGCTAGGTCTCACTGCCTGTGCTGCTACCGTGGTTTTGTTGTGTTGCTGTTTGTTTGCTTTTGGTGAATAAACACCACTGGCATTGGTACACCTCGTCAAACGCCTTGGCATCTGTTACTGCATCATCCAGCCGCATATGGTCATTCTTATAGAGAGGTTGGCCATCTTTGACGGATGAGACTTGGCCCGCCAACACTGACATTTGTTGCACTTTTGTGGTTGTCCACAAAGTGCCTCTCTTCCTCTATGAAGAATCCAGTATTTCCTGCGTAATTCGGCATATACTCTTTCTGGGCCTGGGTGATGCAACCTTTGGCTGTAATCCTTTATGACAGCTTTGTGATCGGGTGATGAGGGTCTAAGATGATGGAAGATGGTGGATGGTGTCTGGGTCTATGTCTTTGCCAGCTCTGAACCAGCCACCCACATGGATCAACTGCAGGCTGATGTTGTGGAGGTTGTTTAGCTCACTTTCCCAAGTGCACCATGTACTGAGTAGGTCCTCTTTTAACATGTGGTCACCCCATTTCCACTTCGTGGTCCACAAACATTACATGTTGTATATCCCAGGGGATCATATCAGCTAGCAAGAACTTAGTAAATGGTGCAAATTGTAACCAGCAGGGAATTCATAGGACGAGATTTTTGAAATTTACATGTGGGGTGCCGCAGGGTTCAGTACTTGATCCATTGCTGTTTCTTTTATATATTAATGACCTAAGTTTGGTTTCTAAGTCTCTGAATTGTATTTTATTTGCTGACGGTGTTCTGTAGTGGGGATCATTTGGGACAGCTTCTGGACATGGTGGAGAAGGAACTGCAGAAATTCAAGCAATGGTTTGATTCAAACAAATTATCACTTCATCTTGGTAAAACAAAATGCATTATATTTGGAAATAAGCCTGTGAATTTAAGCAGAAACATAACAATAAATAATACTGAAATTGAAATAGTATCTGAAAACAAATTTCTTGGAGTCATTCTGGATGACAAACTGAGTTGGAAATCGCACATAAGTTATGTCAAATCCAAAATGTCAAAATTCATTGCAGTTTTGTACAAAGCTAAAGATTTCCTCTCTCAAAATGCATTAATCACTTTATATTTCTCATTGATAGTTCCATATATGACATATTGTATTGAGGTCTGGGGAAACACATATAAAACATATACTAATTCAATATTTTTATTACAAAAGAAAGCCATAAGAATCATCAGTAAAAAACCTTTCCGTGAGCCAACCAACCCACTATTTATCTGCTTAGAAATTCTGAAATTCAAGGACCTAGTTGATTACATCACAATACAAACCATGTACAAAGTTAAAAACAAACTTCTACGTCCACATGTCCAGAATCTGTTTAAAATGAGGGACACCAGATACAACTTGCGAGGAACTTTATTATTTGAAAAACCAAAGACTTGAACCAATGCAAACACTGTGTATCTGTCAAAGGGGTGAACATCTGGAACAACTGTCCCGAAAATATAAAATTATGTTGCACATTAGTCAGCCTCAAAAGACTTTATAAAAACAAAATCATTTCTCGTTATAGTATGGAAAATTAAGTTTGTTAATTCTGTGCTGTTATTTTTGGGTTGTGCGCTATGCGCTATTCTTTATTTTGCTATGATGGGAAATTTAAGTTTACCGATACGCTAAATTTCAAATTCTTGCGCTTTGCTCTTTATGTATTTGTTATGACGAGTGTAACTTTGTAAGGTAAAAGGGGTCGGATTATATAAGCTTTGCTCCTACCTACACCCTTTCGGTTACATAATCTAACTGAGAAATCAGTCTTTGAAATGTACCGAAATAAACTAATTGATTCATTCATTCATTCATAATTGTAGGACATTGTGTCCATTTGGCAATGCCATTGTAGCCCAAGTGTGGACAATAAACATAGATGACCTGTGACCGGCCTTGGCCTTAACCATGCACCCCCTTGCATCATGGAGGAATATATGGTGAGGGTGCTCTGGAGGAACCTCAGAGACCCTGGTACTCCTGTATTGACACTGTAATCTACTAAGTGAGCAGGGAGACTGCTCACTAGTCTGCCTTGTTGCCTGGGTGCTAGGGTCTGCTGGATCTTGATGTGACTGCAGATTACTGCAGTAATCCACTCTCTGGCTCAAAAGACTAGTGGAAAATAGCTTGAATTATCAACAGCTGATACTAGGTTGTAGGTCCGGAATGGCTGAATTGCTACAGAGAGTCCGATGAGAAGTGGCACTGTCACATCCAGAGTGGGTAGGCTATCGCTTATTTGACAGCTTGACTCACAGACATTGTTCTCCACACAAGCTGGTTTATTTACCGTTCAGAATCAGGGTGGTATACATATGTGTGGCTCTGCAACATATGAAGAAGTCAAGCATATGTGATCACACAAGGCAAAATACTGGGCATCTCACCCCAGTTTCTCATCTTTGGGCATCCCAACTGAATTTACTATCTTTGTCAGATCCGGCATTAAACCTTAACTAGCAGTTGACATACTTATATGAAGGCAGCTAGAGGCTTACTCTTCACGAGCCAGTCAAGGCAATCGACTTGTCAACAGTCAGTAACTCAGTCAGTCAGTACATATCTCCAGATCTTACAGAGGAAATGACATTCAAAG
Source organism: Myripristis murdjan (assembly GCF_902150065.1). NCBI lineage: Eukaryota > Metazoa > Chordata > Actinopteri > Holocentriformes > Holocentridae > Myripristis > Myripristis murdjan. The sequence continues at coordinate 8,879,498 of NC_043983.1, read as the reverse complement.
GGAATAACACTCTTTGCATTAGGCTACAAGGCAGTTAGCTACATGTAGGCTAGTTGTTGGTCAATTTCAACAGTTGTTAAGAAAGTAAATATTTGACGTGAACTCTGTTATAGCTCTCAGTGTCACTCAACACGCTACATGTTAGAACTATCACTAGCAGTCTGCCCATCATATGTTGGCCTGTATTATAGTGGCTTGGGAAATTGATTATATCTTCAAATTGTGACTGGCAGTTACAGCCTAAAACAGATGTCTAAGAACAAGTAAGTGTTACATATTTGGAAGCCAATCATTGGATTTGGTCATTTGAGGTGACTTTGTTCCTGTACATCATGTTTAACTGATTTCTGTTGCATCTCTTCAGGGTCTAGAGAAGGGGACATTAGGCTGGTTGATGGTCAGGTTCCGTCTGAGGGCCGTGTGGAGATCTACCATGATGGAAACTGGGGAACTGTGTGTGATGATAGCTGGGACCTCAGTGATGCCCGAGTGGTGTGTCGTCAGCTTGGGTTCCCTGATGCAAAACGTGCCACAGACGGAGCAGAATTTGGTTCAGGTAATCCCTGAAATAAAAGCAGGATAAAAAACGGGATGTGGCAACTCCTCAGTATGTCTGACATTCCTACATCGAGGGGCAACCCACAAGCTCCTTGAGCAGCTTGTGTAAAGCTGTAGTTTAGAATAATATTGACCATTACAGAACTGTAAATCACTATGTTTTGTGGCTGATGTCTGTTGTTAGGGCGTGGCAGAATTTGGATGGATGACGTAAGATGTGACGGGACAGAGAGAAAGCTGTCTCAGTGCACGTTCAGCGAGTGGGGAGAGAACAACTGCAGTCCTACCGAAGACGCTGGTGTTATATGTGAAACTGAAAGTGGTAAGACTAAGTTTTGGGAATCATGCCTGTACCATCAATTTCACATACTAGTGGTTTGCAAAATTATTTTGGCACATAAAACACAAACAGTATGGAATCAGATTTACACAATCAGAGTTACACAAAGCTTAACTTAAAAGGTTTTGAGAGATATTTGGATTAAATCCCAATGCAATCCCAAAACCTCAATGTAAATGTGACCTCTCCACATAGGACAGAGCATCGATAAGTAAGACTAGGTCAAAACCTATTGTATGGTTGGGCCACAGCTACATTTAAAAAGTGTGTGTTTTGGCATCAGTTCTGTGAACAGCAGCTGTACTGGACAGCGTTTCAAGCCCTGATTATATCTACAGTTGATGAGCACTGATGTACTCTCACTTTTAGTCTAGTCTTGGCCCATTTTCTGAATGTGTTGAATTATTATCTATTATGTTGCTCTGTTATGTTATTATTGAAGGAAATGAAATTATAGTTCTTTATGCTACGGTTTTCCACTAGCCATTATAAGATGTTTATTGTTGAGAAGTACTTTAAATGCTTTCAAACATTTTAATCAACTTTAGTAATCTTCTTCTATGGAACCAGATGTTCTTCAGAATCTCAGAGTAGACATTCAGACTGCATGCACATGAACATGCAATCACACACACACACATAGTATATGTACATATATATGTGTGTGTGTGTGTGTGTGTGTGTGTTTGTATATATATAAAATCCACTTTTTAATGCCCGTTTTCTAAAAATAGTCTAAAGCTTGTTACCAGAAAGCTGTTTGCTCACATCCCAGATTGTCCGGGAAGGGAGATTGAATGAAAAATGTTCTTTACTACTTCCATGATAACGTCTGATAGCTTCTGCTGAGATGTTCTTGAGCAAGGCACCCAGAGGTGCTCCAGTGGAACTGCTTGGGGGCAAACACAGTACACTGTGGTTTAGCTTAACAGCTCATAGGTCAAATGTGTGTAACTGTGTGCGAGAGTGAAACAGTGTGTTTCTCAAGGACTATACACAGACTGTCAACTTTCAGTGGTGAAATCAGATGTAGACCTTTCAGTCACAAGGCATTTCTTGCTCACGTATTACTCACCATTTCAATTTTTTATTGTTTCAGTTCAATCTGAAAAAAACCACTCTCACCCACCATTGGATATCAGTGAGAATGTCAGTCAGGACTATCCTCTGGACCACAATTCAAGCCTCTCATTTCAACTGGGGGAGCTGTTTGATAGTGAACGTGATTGTGATGTGGACATTGATGTGGTGGTGGACAACAACAACACTGTGGAGACAATATGCGCCCACAGGCTCATCCTCTCTCTGGGCTCTTTCCTCAAAACGTCACAGGAAGACAAACTAACAAACAACAAACTCAGCATTCACGTCACTTCCAACTGCAGCCAACACGTCACAAGCTTCGTCAGGTAAAAACGAATTTGTGACTTTGAACTGCCATCTATTTGTTTCTAATTTTGTCAGGAAAAGCTACAACACTTTATAATTCTTTTTCGTTTTTTTGTTGATTAGCCTGGCTTAGCAGTGTCTCTAATATTTCAACATCACAGAAGCAGTTTCAACAAATCTTTGCATGTGTTGAATGAGTGATACCTAAACCTTGCAAATAAAATTATTTAAATTCCAGGTACCTCTACACACGACAGATCAATATCACGCTGTCCTCGGCCCAGTGCATTCATAAGATGGCATCTGACTGGAGTGTGAAACCTCTTCAGCATGAGGCAGCAAATTTTTTCAGCTGGTTTCTGCCAGATGACCCTACTTTTCATACTCCCAGGTCTTTCTATGAGTATGCTGTTCTTACAGATGATAGGAGTTTGCAGGAAACCTGTCTTCGCTATTTGGCTTGGAACTGTGAGGCACTGATCCGTTCCCCAGTCTGGCGCAGTCTCTCCCTGGATCTGGTCAAGGCTCTCCTGTCCCGCTCAGACCTGGTGGTGCCCAATGAGACCTACCTCTTTAAAGGCCTGAAAAGTTGGGTTTCGGCCCAAGAGAACATATCTATTTCTGAAACCCTTTTGGAGCTCATCCGGTTCCCCATGATACCAGCTGAAGACTTATTCAAAGTTAGAGGCTCGCAGTACCAGGCTAGCAAGTTGCAGGGTTTTCAGTTCAATGCCCTGCCCTTTGGGATGCTGCATGACAACCTGGCAGAGAAAGAGGACGTTTACACATCCAGGATTTACACTGGCAGTCCATGGAGCTTTACCTTCAATGCACAGGACATCAGTGATTACCAAGAGTTTGGAGTCTACACTCTTAGCGGCCAACGTCATCACAACCTGAGGTCCAGTTTCAAGACGCCTGTGCTTAACAGTGCCTACTTTGCCTTTCACAACATACTCTGGAACACAAAGATATATATGAGTGATGAAGATTGCTCAAACAGTGGTGTCACATGCCCTTCCCTGCCTGCAGTCAGTTTGGAGATCCAGGAAAGGATGAGTAATTTACCCAGACATCTGGAGAAAAGCATTATGTACAACAACAGGCTTGTTGTTATGTGTGCCAATAAGTACGTGTTTCATGTTGAGGATTTCAAAGGGTTTGATGATAATAATCTGGCATTTGTTCCCACCAACAACAGTGCAGAACAAATCTATCCATGTCACTCAAACCAGTTCTCCTACCAAGTGGTGGTACGTCCTCAATACATAACAGACTAGTTTAAGTCATTACTGGGAAAAGTCAGCCAAAAAAAGGTCGGAAGGGAGACAAAAAAATAACCACTTGGTTTCATGACACTAACATGACACATACACTAACTATACATATTTTATAGTTTACACCAAGCACAAGTTATCCATTTTTTCATCTTAATCCCTGACATATCTCATGCCAGCCACATTTGCTGTATGACTTAGAGTTATTGATGGCTTGTAACTGTGTTTATTAGATAGTTGCCTTGTTTTGTTTGTTTTGTTTTGTTGGTGTGACTGGGCATCCAGACATGTCATCAAATTGAAATGGGGTTGATGTTGCAACAATTTTTAAAAAATTTTGTGGCAGTTTGTATGAGTGAGGAAAGGTCTGGAGGAAGGGTCCTGTCAACCACTGCAACCTTGCTTATGTTGTTCTGATCTGACAATTCACTGAAATGAATAAAAATCCTGATGAAAAACCATGCTTGATGCTTTGCAATTTCTACTTTTTTTTTTTTTTTTTTTTTTTTATGTCTATGAGTATTTGAAATTAACATCACCAACTGTTTTACCAGGTGTTTCCAAAAGATAATTCTTCTTGGTGGACCCATCACTAATAGATGCTTGCCTTGTGAGATTCTTGGCTTGCAATCCCAGGTTAAAGGAAATTCCAAGCACTACGATTGATTTATTTAACCCTCATGTTATGTTCAAATTTACTAACATCTTTTATGTTTGAGGTCAATTTGACCCCAGAAGTTTAAACCTCCACAAAATTATTATAATTAAAATTGTTATCAAAGTTTATGAGTCAGTTACTAAATGTTTTTGTTGACAACCTAAATAGCCCTTTAAATAAAACATATCTTCCACCCTCCCCCACTTATACATCCAGTATTCCTATTACGCAAATATGAAAAAATATGCAAATCACCATAAAATCTCACCGATTGACCTAAACGAAAGAAATTGATTTTTGGTGTTTTAACTGCTTTATATTATTTCTAAGTACAGATTTTGTTATTTATAACTGATGTGTTACGAAGTGTGTACAGGACATTGGAAACCTATCATCATGTGAATTTCATGTTTACCTGGTAGGACCCATTAAATTAGGAAAATCCATTAGATATGAAGCAAAAAAAAAAAAAAAAAAAAGACGTTTATCATTTATTTAGAGACATTAAACATTGACTGGTGTCAAATTGACCCCAAACATAATAAGAGGGTTAAATTATAAAACATTAAATGTATGCCTAGAGCTCCACCGGGGTTTTACAGAACTTATCTGTCCTTTGTTCCAATGTAGTTTTCTTGGCACATATCATCCGTACTGGAATGAATCTACAGAGAATGGGGCATGTCCATGACATTTTCCAGAATTAGAAAAAATATTAATTGGCAGTTCTGATGCCTGTGCACTTGGTACATCAACATCAGTGTATCCTCTGCCCACTACATTTATAAGGTGGCATCTGACGAGGGTCTGAAACATCCTAAGATTCCAAATCTCTCTTTATGGGTAGCGACTTCACTCTGGTAACCAAACATCATCTGCATGGCTTGTAACAGTGAGACACAGATCCTGACACAAGATGTCACTGCAGCCACATGTGTTAACTTGTTACAGATGACTTGGAGAAGCATCTTGAGGTCTAATGCTACTTGCTGTGCAATTAGGATTCCTCCAGCCACACTGTATGGAAAGCAACATCAAACTAACTAAATTAAAACAATAACTATGTGTTCATAAACTGTTGTTTTATGAATTGTTTTTAAAGTTCCCCTTTCCTCTAACTGCTGAAATTCACCCATTTTCACAGACCTGTCTGTATTTTTTTTTACCATAAGTTTTTCCATTAAGCTTGAATTCTGTTTTTCACATTATACTTACACATTGCATGGTGGTAGATAAACAATAAAAACATAATGACAGTTGAGCTTGGCATCGGGTACTCCTATTACTGGAAATCAAATCTATGCAGGGGAGGAGACTCCTGGAGGAATAATCATAAAAGGTTTGCTCACCTGTAATCTGCAGACACATCTCGCCAACTCTTACTTCACTGTCAGTTTCGGTAAGTTTATTCTGCTTTTGAGCTATGGAAATCATACAATTATAGCACAATTTAAGAAAAGTTTTGATCTCATTCGTAATTAAGTAAAGCAATTTATTATCACATTTCCTCTCTCTTCTTTGTGTAGACAAAGGGAGGACAGTTTTTCATTACAATTAATTATTGGATGCACTGGATAAACAAACAAACATTAATGCTAAGTGATATACCTATTGATGATAGCCTACCTGTATGTTGATATACACGGCCACAGTTAGTATTTAGATATCTTGTCAGGTGCTGCTCTCATATCTGGCCTCTGAGGTGTTTTTTTTTTTTGTTTGTTTGTTTGTTTTTTTTTTAATTATTTTTAGCTGTAAATCAAAGTAACATTAAATAAGAGGAAGGATAACCATATGTCTGTCACTGAAAGGACTGTGATGAATAGTCACCATATTACTGATGTATCCCGGAGAGGTGATATAGTTATAAGAAAATATGTTTGAATACAGCCAGTTTGTGAGATTCCCTTTTTATTAATTATTTTCTTTTAGCTTCCCACGGTGTTGCAAGAGAAATGGAGGAGGTGTTCTTAATGTTGTGCGTCCTTTTGCTGACGGTCAGCTTGTCTACTGGTGAGTGACAGCAACTTTTAATAGCAATTTGCAAGTGCAAAATGAACATGACAGCAAAGTGACATTGTGCAAAATGACATGCACAATGTGGTTGAACAATTATGCTTTGCTATGTTTTACATCTCGTCTATTACAGAGTATAGATTTTAACTGCTCTGCATTAGAACTGTGTCAGAAAGTCATACATATGGCAAATATGGAGCCATAACACTCAGGAACCCAAGAGGGGAAGGGTAACGTGGCTTTGTTTTTTGTTTTTTTTTACAAGTTAAAATAATTGCACTCTGTCCATTTGACCATTTATAATAGATAGAAAAGATTATAACAATGTTTCCTTTGTAAAAGTACTTTGTCTCTTTCACTCATAGCTCACTTTAAATTAACTACTTTTTGTTTTTACTTTACTTTGTTCCCTCACAACTAAGTGAATGTCATCACTGACATACTGATTTAACCAATTTGCCATAAATTATAGGGATACTGAAATACCTGAATCTGGGGGCCACTTTAGGAAAATGGCAACGGGCCAGGGGCCATTTGATAAAATGACAGCATTAATGATACTTGATTACTTCTCTCTTTCATTTGTTTTATTTTCACAAAACATATCAAAAGGTAAGTCATAAAAGGTCTTTTATGTCTTGGCTTTTCATTTCTATTATGTCCACGACACAGTTTGCAATCAAACGAATTTTGAAAAATTCTGTAAGTGCAATTTGCACATTCAACACAAACAACTTTTTACATGAACAACAAATGTACATCAAAAGCTTTCTGTCCGTCTGTCTGCTGTTAAGTGGGTTAACACTGAAGATACCTGAGCACATCTCTGTCAACTGCTTCAGAGACATGTATGACTTGGCCCATATTCAACACAAATCTTTTGAGTGAGGACAGTTTTGCCTGTTTAGATGAGTTATTAATTATATATTAGTAATGTAATTAATGATAAGATACTATCTTTATTACCATTTAAAAATAATAATAATCTTAATATTATTATTTAGTATTTTATCATTTTACTTTTATTTTTTATTGATTGCTTGGGGGGCCAGTCAAAATCGCGTCATGGGCCGGAAGTGGCCCGTGGGCCAGACTTTGAGTATCCCTGCCTTAAATGCTTCTCTTGCTAATTTAATGTCCTTGATCCATACCTAATAGTGACAATTTCGTTAATTGTCCAGAATAGATAGTCCGTGAAAAATGTGTTTCTCTTATGAATATTTGATTTAATGTCTGATGTATTATTACTGTTTTAAGCTGTCACAATCATTTGAATGAAGATGTGACTGTTGAAAAGCACATTGCTTTTATTTTTGGTTTTGTCAGAATATTTTAGAGACAATGACTGGATACAGTGTGACTGAATTTGTTCTTTAACATTGTGTTTCATTCCTGCTGTGTCTGTGTAGAGCATAGGGAAGGGGACATCAGGCTGGCTGATGGTCAGGTTCCCTCTGAGGGCCGTGTGGAGATCTACCGCTATGGAGTTTGGGGAACTGTGTGTGATGATGGGTGGGAACTCAATGACGCCCATGTGGTGTGTCGCCAGCTTGGCTTCCCTGGTGCAATTAAGGCCCTGGAATCAGCAGCATTTGGTCAAGGTAATTTAGTGCTGATTGACTGGGACTCTGTCAATAAAAGCAGCACAAGTGCGAGTATATTATATCATGTTATATCAAGTGTATTATATCATGTTTGTGCCAGATCCTCATAATGTCACATTCAGAATTAACTCACTCAAAAGGTATTTTATAATGTCACTGAGTACAAGCCTTGTAATTTAGAGCAAGAGCTATTATTAGTGTGCTGTAAATGTACTGTTATTACAAATGTGTGCATAATTGTGTTTTGTTATTGATGACTGTTGTTAGGAAGCGGCACCATTTGGATGGATGATGTAGACTGTGATGGAACAGAGACAAGCCTGTCTCAGTGCAGCTTCAATGGGTGGAGGAAGCATGACTGCTCTCACTCAGAGGATGCTGGCATTAGATGTGGAAAGGGTAAGATTCAGGGCAACATGTCTGTAACATCATTTTGGAGCACTAATGTTTGCTGCAATTATTTTAACACAGAGTGAATGGATGTCACAGACCAGAGGGATACCATGTTACACAAAGCATAGTTGTATAATTTTTCTATATTTGCATGACATCCATTATCTTTTTATACATTTGAGTAAGGCAAATGTAAGAACGATGTGCTCCTCTGAATAAATCCACCTGAAGAATTGTACAAAAACTGTACAAATTTTATAGTCACTCCATAAGCATCAGAAACTGGCTAATCATAAATTGGCCAAATGTGGAGGTATTCATGGTGAACAGGGTGGCTTTACATTTTGTAAGTTTTTTTCTCCAACTTTGGTTTGAAATCTTTCCTTTTATTACTGAATAGTTAAAAGCAGAATCAGGAGAATGTTCCTGAAAAAAACAAAACAATGTATAGAATAATACGAGCTCTGAAAGAGAGGATGAGGATCTACAACGATACAGTGCTGGCCTGTTTTCAGTTGCTGCCATCCTAGCAAAGGAAAACTCACTGCTGATGGCTAGGTTAGTTAGGGATGAGGGGCCAACTTTGAATGTTGTGTTTACAAACTGCAACCAACAAATCCTACTCATTCTTCCTTTAATCCTAATGTACTTTAATGAGCCCTACTTATAGGTCAAATTTAAGCAAATTAGTTCCACCCTTGGAGATAATGCATATCTCAAGACATTTCCATCAGCCATCAGAAACAGTGATGATTCATGAGTTACATTTTTTTTTTTTTTTTTTTTTTTTTTTTTATACAAAGAAATTTTTTAATGGCTTATCATCTATTAGAATGAACACAATTCTCAGTATCAGGTGACATGGGTCAAGAGAGGAGGCCATCAGCATGATAAACTGACTTGGGACACAGATTATATTTACCAGCTGTGACAGAAATGTAACTGTACATTTGTCTAAAACAGGTGTTGGTGGTTATCCTTATATTTGTGAAACAATGATTGAAGACGCAGTGACTAAATTTGTTCTTTAACATTGTGTTTCATTCCTGCTGTGTCTGTGTAGAGCATAGGGAAGGGGACATCAGGCTGGCTGATGGTCAGGTACCCTCTGAGGGCCGTGTGGAGATCTACCGCTATGGAGTTTGGGGAACTGTGTGTGATGATGGGTGGGACCTCAATGACGCCCATGTGGTGTGTCGCCAGCTTGGCTTCCCTGATGCAATAAAGGCCCTGGGATCAGCAGCATTTGGTCAAGGTAATTTAGTGCTGATTGACTGGGACTCTGTCAATAAAAGCAGCACAAGTGCGAGTATATTATATCATGTTATATCAAGTGTATTATATCATGTTTGTGCCAGATCCTCATGATGTCTGACCCTCCCACATTCAGAATTAACTTACTCAAACAGTATTTTATAATGTCACTGAGTACAAGCCTTGTAATTTAGAGCAAGAGCTATTATTAGTGTGCTGTAAATGTACTGTTATTACAAATGTGTGCATAATTGTGTTTTGTTATTGATGACTGTTGTTAGGAAGCGGCACCATTTGGATGGATAATGTAGACTGTGATGGAACAGAGACAAGCCTGTCTCAGTGCAGCTTCAATGGGTGGAGGAAGCATGACTGCTCTCACTCAGAGGATGCTGGCATTAGATGTGGAAAGGGTAAGATTCAGGGCAACATGTCTGTAACATCATTTTGGAGCACTAATGCTTGCTGCAATTATTTTAACACAGAGTGAATGGATGTCACAGACTAGAGGGATACCATGTTACACAAAGCATAGTTGTATAATTTTTCTATATTTGCATGACATCCATTATCTTTTTATACATTTGAGTAAGGCAAATGTAAGAACGATGTGCTCCTCTGAATAAATCCACCTGAAGAATTGTACAAAAACTGTACAAATTTCGTAGTCACTCTGTAAGCATCAGAAACTGGCTAATCATAAATTGGCCAAATGTGGAGGTATTCATGGTGAACAGGGTGGCTTTACATTTTGTAAGTTTTTTTCTCCAACTTTGGTTTGAAATCTTTCCTTTTATTACTGAATAGTTAAAAGCAGAATCAGGAGAATGTTCCTGAAAAAAACAAAACAATGTATAGAATAATACGAGCTCTGAAAGAGAGGATGAGGATCTACAACGATACAGTGCTGGTCTGTTTTCAGTTGCTGCCATCCTAGCAAAGGAAAACTCACTGCTGATGGCTAGATAGCCAGGGATGAGGGGCCAACTTTGAATGTTGTGTTTACAAACTGCAACCAACAAATCCTACTCATTCTTCCTTTAATCCTAATGTACTTTAATGAGCCCTACTTATAGGTCAAATTTAAGCAAATTAGTTCCACCCTTGGAGATAATGCATATCTCAAGACATTTCCATCAGCCATCAGAAATGGTGATGATTCATGAGTTACATTTTTTTATTTAAAATTTTTTTTATTATTATTATTATATACACAATTTTTTTAATGGCTTATCATCTATTAGAATGAACACAATTCTCAGTATCAGATGACATGGGTCAAGAGAGGAGGCCATCTGTATGATAAACTGACTTGGGACACTGATTATATTTACCAGCTGTGACAACTAGTTTTGAGTTAATAGAAATGTAACTGTACATTTGTCTAAAACAGGTGTTGGTGGTTATCCTTATATTTGTGAAACAATGACTGAAGACGCAGTGACTGAATTTGTTCTTTAACATTGTGTTTCATTCCTGCTGTGTCTGTGTAGAGTATAGGGAAGGGGACATCAGGCTGGTTGATGGTCAAGTTCCCTCTCAGGGCCGTGTGGAGATCTACCATGATGGAGTTTGGGGAACTGTGTGTGATGATGGGTGGGACCTCAGTGATGCCCATGTTGTGTGTCGCCAGCTTGGCTTCCCTGGTGCAATAGAAGCCCTGCAATCAGCGGCATTTGGCCAAGGTAGTAAAGTTTGGATTGACTGCAGCACAAGTACAAGCATGTTATATCATGTTTGGGCCAAGTCCTATTGATGTGTGATAGTACTATGTTGTAGGCCTTGCAGTTAGAATAACATTTAGGTCAACATAAACCCTTTTCACAGCAGTCATTTTGACATAACAGGTAAACACAGGTCTTACTAATTACATGTTTGTTTTTAGGAAGCGGCAGCATTTTGATGGATGATTTAGGCTGTGATGGGACCGAGAGAAGACTGTCTGAGTGCAGCTTCAGTGGGTGGGGAATAAATAACTGCTCTCCCTCTGAGCATGCTAGTGTTAGATGTGAAAAAGGTAAGACTTAACACAGAAATGATATAGCAAAATGCCAGTGCCATCCACTTGAAACACTGGTGCTTGGTGTAATTATTTAAATAAACACAAGGCATGGATACAGCGCTGGCTGGCTAATTGCTGCACAAATAATAAAGGCATGGCAACTACATTTGCATGCCATGACATTTAAGCAATAGAAAATACGAGAAACTATGTATTATAGCCATAGATCATCACATATGTCATTTACAATAACAGACCAAATATTTTGTGCTCTGTTGGTTTAATAAACAGTTATGATTTTGAAGCAGCAATGTTATTTTTTTTTTATCTCAAATAAAACACTGAAATAAAGCTGTGATTATAGTGATTTTAATTATGCTCTGTGAAAAAGTAGTCTCAAAATGAAAATTTGTTCAGCAACATAACCAAAAATTAGGCATACACTGTTTACAACCAACATGCAGCTTCACTCTAACAGTTCTCACTTATCAATCCTTGCCAAGTTATCATAGTGCACCTTTAACTATTAATAAATCCAAAACACAGTTTTAGTCAGTTGTATGCAGCTCTTTTCCTAAATATTGTTAGTTATGAATTAAGTCCCAGACTAGTTTGAAAACCATTGTTACAGATCTTTGACATTTTAGTCAGAAGTTTCAGTTTCTGTTCCCTGCACCCTGCCACTATATCACTCACAATTCCTGTATTGATCTGTCTCAGTGCCAGAAGATGTCAGTCAGAACTATCCTCTGGACCACAATTCAAGCATTTTGTTCCAACTGGGGCAGCTGTTTGACAGTGGACATGACTGCGACATGGACATTGATGTGGTGGTGGACAACAACACTGTGGAGACAATATGCGCCCATAGGCTCATCCTCTCTCTGGACTCTTTCCTCAAAACATCACAGGAAGACTTCAGCAGACTCAGTATTAATGTCACCTCCAACTGCAGCCAACATGTCACCAGCTTTGTCAGGTAAAAACGACCTTGTGACTTTGAATTGACTTTGAATCTGGCAAAGCTACATAACCTCAATTTTTTAGAGTGACAAGTTCAACAAATCTTTGCATGTGTCAAGTGAGTGATACCTAAACCTTACAAATAAAAATGTTTAAATTCCAGGTACCTCTACACACAACAGATCAACATCACACTGTCCTCGGCCCAGTGTGTTCTAAAGATGGCGTTTGACTGGGGTCTCAAAGACCTTCAGAATGAGGCAGCAAATCTTTTCACCTGGTTTCTTCCAGAGGACTCTACCTTCCATAGTCAAAGCTCTTTCTATGAGTATGCTGTTCTTACAGATGATAGGAGTTTGCAGGAAACCTGTCTTCGCTATTTGGCTTGGAACTGTGAGGCACTGATCCGTTCCCCAGTCTGGCGCAGTCTGTCCTTGGACCTGGTCAAGGCTCTCCTGTCCCGCTCAGACCTGGTGGTGCCCAATGAGACCTACCTCTTTAAAGGCCTGAAAAGTTGGGTTTCGGCCCAAGAGAACCCATCTGTTTCTGAAACCCTTTTGGAGCTCATCCGTTTCCCCATGATACCAGCTGAAGATTTATTCAAAGTTAGAGGCTCGCAGTACCAGGCTAGCAAGTTGCAGGGTTTTCAGTTCAATGCCCTGCCCTTTGGGATGCTGTATGACGACCTGGCAGAGAAAGAGAATGCTTACACATCCAGGATTTACACTGGCAGTCCATGGAGCTTTACCTTCAGTGCACAGGACATCAGTGATTACCAAGAGTTTGGAGTCTACACTCTTAGAGGCCAGCGTCATCACAACCTGAGTTCCTGTTTCCAGACGCCTGTGCTTAACAGTGCCTACTTTACCTTTCACAACATACTCTGGAACACAACAGTATATATGAGTGATGAAGATTGCTCAAACAGCAGTGTCATATGCCCTTCCCTGCCTGCAGTCAGTTTGGAGATCCAGGAAAGGATGAGTGATTTACCCCAATGGCTGAAGGAACGGATTTTGTACAACAACAGGCTTGTTGTTATGTGTGAAGGGAAGTATGTGTTTCATGTTGATGAATTTCAAGCTGGTGATGGTGAGAACCTGGCACTGGTTCCAACCAACAGCAGTGCAGGACAAGTCTATCCATGTCACTCAAACCAGTTCTCCTACCAAGTGGTGGTACGTCCTCAGTACATAATAGATTAGTTTCGGCGAGTCCTGGGAATCTCGGGGAAGCTCAGCATAAAGGGTGGGGAAAAGGATGAGTAACGTACATGAATGAATAGAGTGTTTACCAATTAGGGCTAATAATTACATTTGTTATGTTTACCTTGATTTTTTTCTTTCTTTGTGGGAGATTGTGTGTGGGAGGGTAGAGGGAGGAATCTGTAAACACTGAAGATGCTGCTCTGCATAACCTTGATTTTCTGAAAACGAAAATTTGGTCCCATGCTTTAATGCTTTCCTATCCTACTTTTTGAGTATGGGTATTTCAAAATAACATATTTTCATAGCATTAATAATAATGTTTTTTTTTTGTCTGTATTTGCATTTTCATTTAGAAAATAAAACAAATATGTGTCCACAGTTCCACCAATATGAATCTGTATTCAGATTTTATGACGTTTTCTGTAGAGCACATCATCTACATCGAAACTGATTTAAGGAGGACTGTATCCACAGTTTAGAAAATGGACAATTCTCTGTATCTTTCAGGTCTGTACACTTTGCAGATCAAAATCAGAAATTTCTGCACACTGCACACATAACATGGCATTTGGTTACAGTCTTAAAAACCTTCAGAACAATGCAGGAAATTTTCCAGCTGGCTGATAGCCTCTCGGTCTCAAACTACCGTCTTGACAGAGATCTTTCTAAATGAGTACTCAGTTCACACCAGTGACAAAGGGCTGCAGCAAACTTGTCATGGTTACTTGGCTATATCTAATAGTCCGGGAGCCAAAGGGCGATCTTTGTCTGAACCTTGTTGCGTCGGTAAAAGTGTTTTTCTCAGCTGATTCTTGTAGCTTGGGGTCACCTCCTAAGAATTCAAGAGGGTGCTATATCTAATATTCTGGGCAGAGCTGGCCCGTGGCATTAATGGTCTATGTGGTTGTTTAGGGCCACAACCACCAGAGGGGCCACACACTCACTGTGACTGTGTACCACAGACTGTATAAATATACTCTGTTGTGGCTGTTAAATGCTGCTAATTAAGCCTTTGTTAACCTTTCCTGCTTCCGCACTAAGACCATAGTCGGAATGCACAGGGGAGACTTATACTCTGCTCCAGGGCCGAAGTTGGTAGCAAAAGGGGGGCTAATCCCCCTTTTCTTTATGGCTGACTGGCCAAGTAACTCACACAAACCCGGCTTGAGTCTTGAGGAGTTCCCATATTTATGTTTCTGACAAAAGCTCTAAGGGCACACACCTTATTTCTTCTTGTTAGCAGCTACCTTTACAACACACTTGGCCCCGGTTGCCAGCTTTACCGACACACACACACACACACACACACACAAACTCCCGACCACTGTACTATTCCTTAAAGGGGCCACAGTACTTGTATAACACCTCCCCTGCATTCCAATACCCATACTATCATACTATTTAGTAGGGGAAAAAAGAATGAGTATGCCCCAATACAAAGTATGTCAGATGCAGTATGCCAAGAGTACCAGGATGTTCTACTACATCCGGTCAGATTTCGCAGTATGCATTTCAGCATGCTCTTCTGGCCATTCTGACCCACAATCCTTTGCGCTGCGAACGTTACGTCACACTGACTGAATTGCCTCTACAAGCTATGACGACATACAGAAGACAACAAGACACACTCACTTGCTCAGTGACAGCAGAAGCGTCAGGAAGACAGAAGATAAGAAATATGACAGACGTCAGCGCAGTATGAAACAGCACCGGCATTTTGACAACAACATTCAAATGTGGCTATGGACGGCGGTGGAAGTGAGCAAGAGGGTCAGACTTCAGGGATCACAGTGTGTCCAGGGCCAGCTTTTGGCATATGCGGTATAGGCAGTTGCCTAGGGCGCCATCTGCTGGAGGGGCGCTGCTAGTGGCCAGAGGGGCGCCGGCAGCCGTTGTTTCGTCGGGATTTTGTCAGCCCCTTTGTCGGTGGGGGGGATTACAGGCATGGAAGGGCGCAAGGGAGTAATTTTGTGTGGAGCGCCAACATAGGTAGAGCCGGCACTGAGTGTGTCCCAGTAGTAGGCATTTGCATGCATATTGCATACATACTTTGTAAGGGCAGCTGCAGTACATACTAAAAGTAAAAAGTAGTGTGAAAGTACGTGATTTGGAACGCAGGGCTTGATTACAGCTGCAACATTGGTCTTAAATGGAAATTTAGGAGTGGTGCTCAAGGGCATTGCTCATTGAATCTGAAATTTGAAGCATAACATAAGTTAAACAGATATCCACCTTGATTGTATGGCTAGCTTTGATTATTAGTTAAGATAACTTACTTAGCCTACTAATATGTTTTGTTTTTTTCAACATTAAAATTTGTATTTTGATTTTGAATGAGTTTGTAGCGTAGGGATATATACTAGGCATGTTAACGGGCGCCAGACAGGAGAAAGTTAATCCTATCAATTTCTTTTCTAAATTATAAAATGTTTAAAGATACATAACTAGTACAAAACAAAACCCAATTAGCCCTCCTGCTATCCTAGCTACACAAGAATACAAACAAAGGAACAAAACACCATTCACAGCGAACAAATCTGCATACATGAGATGTTAATGAAATTAAATCAAAGGCAAACAATCAAATCAAATATAGGGATGCAGTATATACAAACCAGCTCTCTTGTTCACCTTCCCAAACCAAAGCATAGCAAAGCAAATCTTTCTCAGTTAAAGTTCAACAAACACTGTACACAATAAACCAAAAACACCCAAAAACAATCAAATTAAATTCAGAAGTCCCATAAACAATTTCAGACAAAGTGAAAGGTGTGAGTAAACATGAGTTAAGTCCAGTTCAATTCACTTCAGTTCAAGAAAGTCAGGCAGGCGTGTGTGTGTGTGTGTGTGTGTGTGTATGTGTGTGTGTTTGTTAGAAAAAATATTAATTGGCAGTTCAGATGCCTGTGCACTTGGTACATCAACATCAGTGTATCCTCTGCCCACTACATTTATAATGTGGCATCTGACGAGGGTCTGAAACATCCTCAGATTCCAGACCTCTCCTCTGGTAACCAAACATCATCTGCATGGCTTGTAACAGTGAGACACAGATCCTGACACAAGATGTCACTGCAGCCACATGTGTTAACTTGTTACAGATGACTTGGAGAAGCATCTTGAGGTCTAATGCTACTTGCTGTGCAATTAGGATTCCTCCAGCCACACTGTATGGAAAGCAACATCAAACTAACTAAATTAAAACAATAACTATGTGTTCATAAACTGATTGCTGTAAATACACGAAAAACATTAATTTCTTAATCTCATATTGTAGAGTTGCAGGCTGTAGGTCTACCTTTGGTGTCTGTCTACATTATAACTTTTATTTGTTTTTAAAGTTCCCCTTTCCTCTAACTGCTGAAATTCAGCCATTTTCACAGACCTGTCTGTATTTTTTACCATAAGTTTTTCCATTAAGCTTGAATTCTGTTTTTCACATTATACTTACACATTGCATGGTGGTAGATAAACAATAAAAACATAATGACAGTTGAGCTTGGCATCGGGTACTCCTATTACTGGAAATCAAATCTATGCAGGGGAGGAGACTCCTGGAGGAATAATCATAAAAGGTTTGCTCACCTGTAATCTGCAGACACATCTCGCCAACTCTTACTTCACTGTCAGTTTCGGTAAGTTTATTCTGCTTTTGAGCTATGGAAATCATACAATTATAGCACAATTTAAGAAAAGTTTTGATCTCATTCGTAATTAAGTAAAGCAATTTATTATCACATTTCCTCTCTCATTTTTGTGTAGACAAAGGGAGGACAGTTTTTCATTACAATTAATTATTGGATGCACTGGATAAACAAACAAACATTAATGCTCAGTGATATACCTATTGATGATAGCCTACCTGTGTGTTGATATACACGGCCACAGTTAGTATTTAGATATCTTGTCAGGTGCTGCTCTCATATCTGGCCTCTGAGGTGTTTTTGTTTTTTTTTTTTGTTGTTGTTTAATTATTTTTAGCTGTAAATCAAAGTAACATTAAATAAGAGGAAGGATAACCATATGTCTGTCACTGAAAGGACTGTGATGAATAGTCACCATATTACTGATGTATCCCGGAGAGGTGATATAGTTATAAGAAAATATGTTTGAATACAGCCAGTTTGTGAGATTCCCTTTTTATTAATTATTTTCTTTTAGCTTCCCAGTGTGTTGCAAGAGAAATGGAGGAGGTGTTCTTAATGTTGTGCGTCCTTTTGCTGACGGTCAGCTTGTCTACTGGTGAGTGACAGCAACTTTTAATAGCAATTTTCAAGTGCAAAATGAACATGACAGCAAAGTGACATTGTGCAAAATGACATGCACAATGTGGTTGAACAATTATGCTTTGCTATGTTTTACATCTTGTCTATTACAGAGTATAGATTTTAACTGCTCTGCATTAGAACTGTGTCAGAAAGTCATACATATGGCAAATATGGAGCCATAACACTCAGGAACCCAAGAGGGGAAGGGTAATGTGGCTTTGTTTTTGTTTTGTTTTTACAAGTTAAAATAATTGCACTCTGTCCATTTGACCATTTATAATAGATAGGAAAGATTATAACAATGTTTCTTTTGTAAAAGTACTTTGTCTCTTTCACTCATAGCTCACTTTAAATGAACTACTTTTTGTTTTTACTTTACTTTGTTCTTTGTTCCCTCACAACTAAGTGAATGTCATCACTGACATACTGATTTAACCAATTTGCCATAAATTATAGGGATACTGAAATACCTGAATCTGGGGGCCACTTTAGGAAAATGGCAACGGGCCAGGGGCCACTTGATAAAATGACAGCATTAATGATACTTGATTACTTCTCTCTTTCATTTGTTTTATTTTCACAAAACATATAAAAAGGTAAGTCCAATGATAGTCTTTTATGTCTTGGCTTTTCATTTCTATTATGTCCACGACACAGTTTGTAATCAAACGAATTTTGAAAAATTCTGTAAGTGCAATTTGCACATTCAACACAAACAACTTTTTACATGAACAACAATTGTACATCAAAAGCTTTCTGTCCGTCTGTCTGCTGTTAAGTGGGTTAACACTGAAGATACCTGAGCACATCTCTGTCAACTGCTTCAGAGACATGTATGACTTGGCCCACATTCAACACAAATCTTTTCTGAGTGAGGGCAGTCTTGCCTGTTTAGATGAGTTATTAATTATATATTAGTAATGTAATTAATGATAAGATAATATATTTATTACAATTTAAAAATAATAATAATTTTGATATTATTATTTAGTATTTTATTGTCTTACTTTTATTTTTGATTGATTGCTTGGGGGGGCCGGTCAAAATCGTGTCAAGGGCCAGAAGTTGCCCGTGGGCCAGACTTTGAGTATCCCTGCCTTAAATGCTTCTCTTGCTAATTTAATGTCCTTGATCCATACCTAATAGTGACAATTTTGTTAATTGTCCTGAATAGATAGTCCATGAAAAATTTGTTTCTCTTATGAATATTTGATTTAATGTCTGATGTATTATTACTGTTTTAAGCTGTCACAATCATTTGTATGAAGATGTGACTGTTGAAAAGCACATTGCTTTTATTTTTGGTTTTGTCAGAATATTTTAGAGACAATGACTGGATACAGTGTGACTGAATTTGCTCTTTAACATTGTGTTTCATTCCTGCTGTGTCTGTGTAGAGTATAGGGAAGGGGACATCAGGCTGGTTGATGGTCAGGTACCCTCTGAGGGCCGTGTGGAGATCTACCGCTATGGAGTTTGGGGAACTGTGTGTGATGATGGGTGGGACCTCAATGACGCCCGTGTGGTGTGTCGCCAGCTTGGCTTCCCTGGTGCAATAAAGGCCCTGGAATCAGCAGCATTTGGTCAAGGTAATTTAGCGCTGATTGACTGGGACTCTGTCAATAAAAGCAGAACAAGTGCAAGTATATTATATCATGTTATATCAAGTGTATTATATCATGTTTGTGCCAGATCCTCATGATGTCTGACCCTCCCACATTCAGAATTAACTTACTCAAACAGTATTTTATAATGTCACTGAGTACAAGCCTTATAATTTAGAGCAAGAGCTATTATTAGTGTGCTGTAAATGTACTGTTATTACAAATGTGTGCATAATTGTGTTTTGTTATTGATGACTGTTGTTAGGAAGCGGCGCCATTTGGATGGATGATGTAGACTGTGATGGAACAGAGACAGGCCTGTCTCAGTGCAGCTTCAATGGGTGGAGGAAGCATAACTGCGATCCCTCTGAGGATGCTGGCGTTAGATGTGGAAAGGGTAAGATTCAGGGCAACATGTCTGTAACATCATTTTGGAGCACTAATACTTCCTGCAATTATTTTAACACAGAGAGTGAATGGATGTCACAGACCAGAGGGATACCATGTTACACAAAGCATAGTTGTATAGTTTTTCTATATTTGCATGACATCCATATCCTTTTGTACATTTGAGTAAGGCAAATGTAAGAACGATGTGCTCCTCTGAATAAATCCACCTGAAGAATTGTACAAAAACTGTACAAATTTCGTAGTCACTCTGTAAGCATCAGAAACTGGCTAATCATAAATTGGCTAAATGTGGAGGTATTCATGGTGAACAGGGTGGCTTTACATTTTGTAAGGTTTTTTCCTCCCAATTTGGTTTGAAATCTTTCCTTTTATTACTGAATAGTTAAGAGCAGTTAATTAAAAGCAGAATCAGGAGAATGTTCCTGAAAAAAACAAAACAATGTATAGAATAATACGAGCTCAGAAAAAGAGGATGAGGATCTACAACGATACCGTGCTGGCCTGTTTTCAGTTGCCACCATCCAAGCAAAGGAGGCCATCAGTATGATAAACTTACTGGACACTGATTGTATTTACCAGCTTTGACAACTAGTTGTGACCTAACACAGATGTAACTGTACTTTTGTCTAAAAACAGGTGTTGGTGGTTATCCTTATACTTGTGAAACAATGACTGAAGACGCAGTGACTGAATTTGTTCTTTAACATTGTGTTTCATTCCTGTTGTGTCTGTGTAGAGTATAGGGAAGGGGACATCAGGCTGGCTGATGGTCAGGTACCCTCTGAGGGCCGTGTGGAGATCTACCGCTATGGAGTTTGGGAACCTGTGTGTGATGATAGGTGGGACCTCAAGGAAGCCCACGTGGTGTGTCGCCAGCTTGGCTTCCCTGGTGCAATAGAAGCCCTGGAATCAGCGGCATTTGACCAAGGTAGTAAAGCTTGGACTGACTGCAGCACAAGTACAAGCATGTTATATCATGTTTGGGCCAAGTCCTATTGATGTCTGATACTACTATGTTGTAGGTCTTGCAGTTAGAATAACATTTAGGCCAACATAAACCCTTTTCATAGCAGTCATTTTGACATAACAGGTAAACACAGGTCTTACTAATTATATGTTTGTTTTTAGGAAGCGGCAGCATTCTGATGGATGATTTAGGCTGTGATGGGACCGAGACAAGCCTGTCCGAGTGCGGCTTCAGTGGGTGGGGAATAAATAACTGCTCTCCCTCTGAGCATGCTAGTGTTAGATGTGAAAAAGGTAAGACTTAACACAGAAATGATATAGCAAAATGCCAGTGCCATCAACTTGAAACACTGGTGCTTGGTGTAATTATTTAAATAAACACAAGGCATGGATACAGTGTTTGCTGGCTAGTTGCTGGACAAATAATAAAGGCATGGGAACTACATTTACATGCCATGACATTTAAGCAATAGAAAATACGAGAAACTATGTATTATAGCCATAGATCATCACATATGTCATTTACAATAATAGACCAAATAATTTGTGCTCTGTTGGTTTAATAAACAGTTATGATTTTGAAGCAGCAATGTTATTTTTATCTCAAATAAAACACTGAAATAAAGCTGTGATTACAGTGATTTTAATTATGCTCTGTGAAAAAGTAGTCTCAAAATGAAAATTTGTTCAGCAACATAACCAAAAGTTAGGCATACACTGTTTACAACCAACATGCAGCTTCACTCTAACAGTTCTCACTTATCAATCCTTGCCAAGTTATCATAGTGTACCTTTATCAGAACTTGTACTGCGAGGACTGAACCCAAACGCACGATTCAGACAAGAATTCAAATTAAGTCTTTTAATAATAAAATAACAACCAAAAAATCACTCAAACTGAGGAAATACACTATGAAATATAAAACAATACACTATAAACTATGACAATGGCAAAACAAAGTAGCAAAGGAAATACAAAACCTGACTTGACTTGACGTGACGTGACATGAAGCATGGACGAACACTTGACTAAACAGGACAAAGCAGGACGAACTGGCACAGGACAAAGGGAAACATGGACTATATATACCACACAAGGTAATGGGAAACAGGTGGAAACAATCAGGGTGTGGCAGACAATCAGACCATTGGGAAACACACAAGGGGAACGGCAAGTGACCTGACTCAAGAGGAGAGTGGGATTTCAAAATAAAACAGGAAGTCATGAGACAAGACACAAGAACAAAACCTAACAAAACAAAACATAATTTCGATGACATGACAACCTTTAACTATTAAAAAATCCAAAACACAGTTTTAGTCAGTTGTATGCAACTCTTCTCCTAAATATTGTTAGTTACGAATTAAGTCCCAGACTAGTTTAGGCTGAAAACACTGACCTTTTAGTCAGAAGTTTCGGTTTCTGTTCCCTGCACCCTGCCACTATATCACTCACCTATCCTGTATTGATCTGTCTCAGTGTCAGAAGATGTCAGTCAGAACTATCCTCTGGACCACAATCCAAGCATTTTGTTCCAACTGGGGCAGCTGTTTGACAGTGGACATGACTGCGACATGGACATTGATGTGGTGGTGGACAACAACACTGTGGAGACAATATGCGCCCATAGGCTCATCCTCTCTCTGGACTCTTTCCTCAAAACATCACAGGAAGACTTCAGCAGACTCAGTATTAATGTCACCTCCAACTGCAGCCAACATGTCACCAGCTTTGTCAGGTAAAAACGACCTTGTGACTTTGAATTGACTTTGAATCTGGCAAAGCTACATAACCTCAATTTTTTAGAGTGACAAGTTCAACAAATCTTTGCATGTGTCAAGTGAGTGATACCTAAACCTTACAAATAAAAATGTTTAAATTCCAGGTACCTCTACACACGACAGATCAACATCACACTGTCCTCGGCCCAGTGTGTTCTAAAGATGGCGTTTGATTGGGGTCTAAAAGACCTTCAGAATGAGGCAGCAAAACTTTTCACCTGGTTTCTTCCAGAGGACTCTACCTTCCATAGTCAAAGCTCTTTCTATGAGTATGCTGCTCTTACAGGTAATAGAGGTTTGCAGGAAACCTGTCTTCGCTATTTGGCTTGGAACTGTGAGGCACTGATCCGTTCCCCAGTCTGGCGCAGTCTGTCCTTGGACCTGGTCAAGGCTCTCCTGTCCCGCTCAGACCTGGTGGTGCCCAATGAGACCTACCTCTTTAAAGGCCTGAAAAGTTGGGTTTCGGCCCAAGAGAACCCATCTGTTTCTGAAACCCTTTTGGAGCTCATCCGTTTCCCCATGATACCAGCTGAAGACTTATTCAAAGTTAGAGGCTCGCAGTACCAGGCTAGCAAGTTGCAGGGTTTTCAGTTCAATGCCCTGCCTTTTGGGATGCTGCTTAACGACCTGACAGAGAAAGAGAACACTTACACATCCAGGATTTACACTGGCAGTCCATGGAGCTTCACCTTCAGCGCACAGGACATCAGTGAATACCAAGAGTTTGGAGTCTACACTCTTAGAGGCCAGCGTCGTCACAACCTGAGTTCCTGTTTCCAGACGCCTGTGCTTAACAGTGCCTACTTTACCTTTCACAGCATACTCTGGAACACAACAGTATATATGAGTGATGAAGATTGCTCAAACAGCAGTGTCATATGCCCTTCCCTGCCTGCAGTCAGTTTGGAGATCCAGGAAAGGATGAGTGATTTACCCCAATGGCTGAAGGAACGGATTTTGTACAACAACAGGCTTGTTGTTATGTGTGAAGGGAAGTATGTGTTTCATGTTGATGAATTTCAAGCTGGTGATGGTGAGAACCTGGCACTGGTTCCAACCAACAACAGTGCAGGACAAGTCTATCCATGTCACTCAAACCAGTTCTCCTACCAAGTGGTGGTACGTCCTCAGTACATAATAGATTAGTTTCAGTGAGTACTGGGAATCTCGGGGAAGCTCAGCATAAAGGGTGGGGAAAAGGATGAGTAACGTACATGAATGAATAGAGTGTTTACCAGTTAGGTCTGATAATTATATTTGTTATGTTTGCCTTGATTTTTTTTCTCTCTCTTTGTGGGAGATTGTGTGTGGGAGGGTAGAGGGAGGAATCTGTAAACACTGAAGATGCTGCTCTGCATAACCTTGATTTTCTGAAACTACTAAAATTTGGTCCCAATCTTTAATGCTTTCCTATCCTACTTTTTGTGTATGGGTATTTCAAAATAACATATTTTCATAGCATTAATAATAATGTTTAATAAAGTTTTGCAAAAGATGATTCTTGATGTTTTGACCAAATGTAAGGATGGATGCTGCATGTGATCCTTGCCTGCAGTCAGTGGCGGATTTAAGAAATTTGGGGCCCAAGACAAAGGCAGGCATGGGGCCCTCTGAAATGAGAAGACAACACACAAAACAGAGGCCCCAAGACACATAATACGATAAGCATTCTGCTGGCATTTTAGCGAAAGGATTTTAATCAAAAACATAATTAATGTGCGCAAATAAGTAATAACTGTATTAACCATAACTGTATGAGGAGTTTTATGGGGCCCTCAGGAACTTGGGGCCCTAGGCAACCGCCTAGTTTTGCCTAATGGTAAGTCCGCCCCTGCCTGCAGTCCCAGGTTAACAGAAATCTTTCATTTCCTAAGCCTAAGATTGATTTTTTTTTTTTTTTGTCTGTATTTGCAATTTTATTGAGAAAATAAAACGAACATGTGTCCACAGTTCCACCAATATGAATCTCTCTTCAGATTTAATGTTATTTTCTATAGAGCACATATCGTCTACATTGAAACTGATTTAAGGAGGACTGTATCTACAGTTTAGAAAATGGACAGTTCTCTGTATCTTTCAGGTATCTGTACACTTTGCAGATCAAAATCAGAATTTTCTGCACACTGCACACATAACATGGCATTTGGTTACAGTCTTAAAAACCTTCAGAACAATGCAGGAAATTTTCCAGCTGGCTGATAGTCTATCGGTCTCAAGCTACCATCCAGACAGAGATCTTTCTAAATGAGTACTCAGTTCACACCAGTGACAAAGGGCTGCAGCAAACTTGTCATGGTTACTTGGCTATATCTAATAGTCCGGGAGCCAAAGGGCGATCTTTGTCTGAACCTTGTTGCGTCGGTAAAAGTGTTTTTCTCAGCTGATTCTTGTAGCTTGGGGTCACCTCCTAAGAATTCAAGAGAGTGCTGAGTGATAACCCTTGAGCATTTTTAGTTATTAACCCCTTAATGCCCAGAACACTAAAGTCCCAGAAAAATAGAGATTTATGGTGTTTCATGCAAAATACTTGATCTAAATTCATCAAATATGCTTTCTACAGGTCTTATACATTACAGTGGATGTACAATGGATATGTACAATGTACATATCCATTGTATCCAGGAAATTCTGAAATTCTGAAATTTTGAAGTGTTTATGTCTTCATGTGAAGACTGCACATTGTGTATGCCTCAGTTTACAGTGGTGGTATACAATAATACTTGCACTCTGATACTCTCATGTGGATTCAGTTTTTTATCAAGTCATTCTAACTTTGTGGTTATATAGGAACATGTTGTTGCAAAGGATTTTTGCAGCTGAAGGTGATTTTTCAGACACACTTCACTGCACTTCTAGTCATTTTAATCTTCTTCTCAACAAATCTCAACAGTGAAGAAAGCCTATGACCAAAACACATAATATATCTTGGTTTATCTATTATTAACTGCATCTCTTCTTGGGGAAGAGACTTTAATATCAGATAGATAGATTATCTGGATTTATAGTATTAATTTGGTTCTGCAGTACACCGCCAGACCTGACGGGGGCGAGAGTCGTTTGGTGCGCGGTTTGGGAGAGAGACCGGAAACGGCATCAGCACCGACGGAAGTGGCTACTACCTAACGTCAGCGATAGCTAGAATTGGTATTAATCGTTTTGATAGCCTTTACATTCAGTAGGTGACCCTCCGACGGGTAACTTAATTAGGTAAAACGGTGTTTACTTGCCGAGTTTGCGGCTCTGTGTAAGGTTACCCTGCGACTGATGGCCAATCCCTCAGTTATTGTTAGCCTGCTGCTAGCTAGCTAGCATCACCCGGTGTCGATAACGGCCGGTTGAGCAGCGGACTCAGTTGTACGGTAGCTACACCCTTACCAGGCGGCCGTGTGTTTATATATGAGCTTTATTTCCCCTTGCCAGGTTTGTCCTAAGCGTTAATTATCAATATAATAGTCATGGCTACCGGGGCTGATGTGAGGGACATTCTGGAGCTGGGCGGCGGGGACAATGACGCTCCCATCAGCAAGAAAGACTTCATCAACTCAGAAAAGGTGAGAGATAATCACTAACAACCATGTTACTCAACACTGGTTTTGCTGTGGCTTTACCTTACATTTAAGTGCTAATATCACGACCACACCAGAGATTGGTTCCTTCTTTAAGCGACCATGTCTCATCGACGATCGAGCAAATAACATTAATGCAGTTAAATCCCAAACTGTGTTGTCAAGAAATGGTCGCGATGTTCAGCAGCAGAGTTGATTCCTTTATCGGACACAAGCCACACAACACTGCTTTAGGGTTATGTTATCATAATGTGCTTGGGACTGTCAAGAGAGTCTTGTTACCTGCTGAAACGACTTGTTGATTAGTCGACTAGTTGACAGAAGATCAACTATTCTAATTATGATGTTTAATTAATTTCTTTGATTATTCATCATGTAAAAAATTACATTGCACAGATTACTAAAATGCTTCAAAAGAGAATATTTTTCTCTCTTAATATTATAATGTTTCAGATGTTTTCTGATGGTCAGACTAAGGAAGCAGAGGTCTGATAGCTTCTGATGAACATTTTGGATTGTTTTTGAGTCATTATTAAAATAAATGTTCAGTTGAGTAATCTAAAATAAGTAGTAGGTTTATTGATTGAAGGCCAATTAAAAGTAGTTGCAGCCCCAACTCAGTTAAATGAAGTTAATCATTAACATCTGTCTCTACCCCCATGTCAGAAAAAAACAAAGAAGACGACTGAAACGCTGACCTTCAAGAGACCAGAGGGGATGCATCGAGAGGTCTACGCTTTGCTCTATTCAGATAAAAAGTATGAACGCCTTTGGTTAATCTACATGTTAATTGTTGGGTTTTTTCCCCCCCTCTCTGTTTAGCATCAGGCCTTGAAGTGTAATCACCACTTTACTCCTTGTAAGAGCAGAAGTGAGAGGTAGACACGTTTTGCAGTCTTTCTGAGATAATATAGGCTAGCACAAAGAACGCTGAAAACCAGAAGGATTTGTTATAAAATTGGTTTTCCAAACATTATGCATTCCCCCCATCGGGGTTTTAAATCAACAGTCACAAAAGGTCAGTGAAATTTATTTGTGGCAGATAAAACAATCAAATCAAACTACCCTTTTTTCCCCCCAGACGAAAACATTTGAATGCCTTGGTTATATGCAGTCTGTGCCTCAAACCTTGAGAGTAGGTTTCAAAAAACTCTTTTTATTTGATTTCGGTTGCACTTCTTGGTGAGTTGCCTAGTTTAAATCTAAACACATAGTCCCTGGTTTTATGCATGAAATAGCAGTGAAAATTGGTAAATAGTGTTTGAAAATACATATTGATTAGCTCTCATGTTTCGGTATGTGCTGAATAAATACTTACTGAATCAATACTGCTGAATCCAGAGGTGTCTCTCTCTCCTGAATTCAACAGGTCCGAACATTGCACAGAAAAAGTTGGTCTCATTATTTGGCACGCTTGTTTTAACAAGACCGTCCATTTCCTGTTTCTGGACAGAGACGCCCCCCCTCTGCTTCCCAGCGACACGACCCAGGGTTACAGGACAGTCAAAGCCAAGCTGGGCTGTAAGAGGGTGCGGCCCTGGAAGTGGATGCCCTTCACCAACCCAGCTCGCAGGGATGGAGCCATATTCCACCACTGGAGACGCATCACAGAGGAGGGGAAGGACTATCCTTTTGCCCGCTTTAACAAGGTAAGGAGGACTGTTTTTTCCTTTCCCCACTTGTACTCTTGGCTGATCATTATTTCACTTTGCTCTCAATGACTCCCACTTTCTTGGAAAACTGAGAATGTTGCTAGGTTCAAATACCCATTTCGGCTTTTCAGCTGAAAATAAAACTCAAGTAAATGAGAGCTGGGAAGATTTTCTTTGCTCTCCATTCCAACACATCAAATACTCCCTGTTCTTCTACCAAAACTCTTTTCCTCCATTTCGTTATTTCTCACTCGTCCCCCTTTGTGACATTCTCGTCATTCTGTCTGTCCCTGTCTGTTTGTGCAGGCGGTGCAGGTACCAGTGTACTCAGAGCAGGAGTATCAGATGTATCTCCATGACGACGGCTGGACCAAAGCAGAGACAGACCACCTGTTTGACCTGTGCAAGCGCTTTGACCTGCGTTTCATCGTCGTCCATGACCGTTACGACCACCAGCAGTACAGAGTAATCATGCACTCACTCACTCGTATTCTCTTTCACTCAGGATTTACTCATATAGCACTATGATGCGGCTATATATCTAATACATTACCATTGGAAAGTCTGGAATAACAAATATTTTTATGGTTTTAAATACATTTATTTATTTGGTTATTATTTACAATTAAGATAGCATTAAATTGATTTTAAAAACTACAGGCAATACCTTGGTAATGTTACAAAATAACAAATTACTGTTTAAAATGACTGTTTTGTATTCAGTCTTTACATATTGCAAAGCCATATTTTCAGCAGACCAACTGCAGTATGTTAACAACATACTGGCCGTGTTATCTATTTAATGCTGGATTGATGAATAAAAGCAGCAGTTTCTTTGAAAGACACCAAACCTTTGAACAGCAGCATATAAGTTGCTGTGAAAACTCTTCCATTTGTGCTTGCAGAAACGTTCTGTGGAGGATCTGAAGGAGCGTTATTATAGCATTTGTGGCAAGCTGACCAAGGTGCGTGCACAGTCGGGGACAGAACCAAAGATCTACATATTTGATGCTGGCCATGAAAGACGCCGGAAAGAGCAGCTGGAGAAACTCTTCAATCGCACACCTGAGCAGGTTACTAACCTTGTGACTTAAAAATGTTGTGTTCATGTGCAGTGACAAAGCTTTGCAGACCATCTGCAATAAGAATTTTGTTATAATCACATTGAATTTCATTTCTAAATTTAAAATGGGAAAATATTGAAATAGAAAATATTTAAGAACCTAACTTGGCCACACAGTTGATCATTTGCAGTCTGCAGTGGCTTGTGAAGTGAATTCATCACTGGAGCCAGGAGTGCCAAATAATTAACTCTTCCTTTTCCCTCCTTGAGTAGCTCATGCCATTTGAGCACCTGTGCAAAGTCTGCTGTCTTTGTCCTCAAATACTCAGATTGTACTTCTGTTGTTTTGCCTGCAGGTGGCAGAAGAGGAATATCTTATCCAGGAGCTGAGGAAGATTGAGACAAGAAAGAAAGAGCGTGAGAAGAAAGCACAGGATCTGCAGAAGCTCATCAAGGCAGCCGATACGACTACAGAGCTGAGACGAGCCGAAAAGAGGGTTTCCAAGAAGAAGCTCCCACAAAAAAGAGAAACAGAAAAACCGGTATGGTGCCCACATACACAAAAGCTGTGCTGTAATGCATAATTGAGATTTTTTTTTTGTTGGAAAACTCTTTTTCAAAATATTTTCGCTTGTGCAGCAAAAAATGGCTTGTGCAAAAAAAATATGGCAATGTAATGGCAGTGCTCGTTCCAAGCAGTATTGCACTGAAGTAAGGAAGAACCAGCTCTGAATGTACAGCATATCATCCACTGACCACCTCACTTGCTCTGTGCAGCAGACTGACCACAGCAGTCCAAGTGAAAGCTATGGTCCTTATTGGTTTCACCAGTTAATTTCATTGCATGAGGGCATATATTTAGATGAAACCGAGGGAGCTCAGATAAATATATTCATTTGTCCATTTCTCTCATCAGTCCTCCCTCCGTCCACAGGCAGTTCCAGAGACAGCGGGCATCAAATTCCCTGATGTTAAATCAGCAGGAGTCACGCTGCGCAGTCAGAGGGTAAGCAGAGCCAGTCTTGTTCAACTACAGCAAGAATATTCTCACATGCTTTGACTGTGACACCTCGACTTCTCTCACATAGTCATGGGGAAGCGAGCACACTAATTTGAAACAAAGAACAGTAAGTCAACAGACTGAAATCCTGCCATAGCTGTTGTTTACGGCTGGGTATTGTAAAATTATAGGTCTCTGAACTGTGTTGACTTTTTTTAGTGGAATTAAGGCATCACTGCGCATCAGAAGGCATCACAAACTGAAAATAGTCAGATTTTCACAAATTTTTGTCTTGTTAATGGGGACTTATTTAATGAGGAAATTGTTTTCAGAGTTGTTTAATTCTGTTGACAAAAGCAGTGTAAATTTACACAAAATAATCTACTCAATCTCATCGTGCTTTCATTTAACAAAGAAAGTTATTCCCCAAAGTATTTTACTAAAACTGGTATCAGATCCAGTAGCAATATCAAAAGATTTTCAGCGATAGCCCAGCCCACTCTTGATGTATGATGTGAGCAATTGGAATGTTTGACTTGAGCTAGCGTTCTCTCATTAGCACTATGATGATTAATGCTGTGAGTGTCCAGCTAATATCTGTGAGAGCTGGCAGGGGAGACTTATTCATCTCCAAGACTGATGAGGAGCCGCTGCTCTCTATGGAAAATGCATTAGCACCGCTAAAGGAGTGCAGTGCTCCTCCAGCTTATCAGTCAGACAGAGTCCAGTGGATAAAGACATTTTGATCTGGCCCGTTGAAGTGCATTTCATACGAATTAAAAGCCTTGAGGTGGAGGCGTTCATCCTAATATCCCTGGCACCTTAACTCATGCTTGTGTGTGTGTGTGTGTGTGCGCGCGTGTGTGTGCGGGTGTGTGCACCTATGTGTGCGTCTTAGATGAAGCTGCCAAGCTCGGTAGGCCAGAAGAAGATCAAGGCCATTGAGCAGATCCTGACGGAGCAAGGAGTGGGTGAGTGTGAAACAGCCCCAGCAGGCTGGCACTCTTTCTAAGCCTTAAGTTTTAAAATCTCCAAACAGCAGCATCAAACTTAGCATGACTGAAATTGAATATTGTTAACAGACCTGATCCATATGAATTTTGATGAACTGATACCAGCTACAGATTGTTCAATCAACATCTGATACATTTATACTGTATTTATGTATTTATTCATGTCCACCCTCCAGGCCTTTTATTCAGAGTGATCCTGTAATCAAATGTCATCCACCACTTATGGCAGTGTGATGCTCCTTTTGTACACACTGTGTCAGGTAGCAGTCATTGATAGGACACAGATAGTGTGCTCCCAGGCAATAAACATTTAGAAGGTATGCTGGGAAAAAAGGAGATAAATTACCCATTAAGATTTTTATTGATGATCAGGCCGTCTTGGTGCCTCACTTTTTGCCATATTTTCTTTCTTTCTGTCCTCCTGTGGATCCAGACCTCAACCCCATGCCCACGGAGGAGATTGTCCAGATGTTTAACGAGCTGCGTAGCGACCTGGTGCTGGTCTACGAGCTGAAGCAGGCCCACAGCAACTGCGAGTATGAACAACAGATGCTACGTCACCGCTACGAGGCCCTTCTGAAGGCCGGAGGCGGAGGTGGAGGAGGCGGGACTGCAGGGGCCGGAGCTGCCGCCACACCTCAAACCGGGGAACCCAACGCCAATAACAGCACTGCAGCGTCCACCCCAGGAGGTGAAGCCCAGGTGTGGCCCAGCGCGGACGACATCAAAGTGGAGGCCAAGGAGCAGATCATCGACGTGGTGGGAGCCCCGCTTACCCCTAACTCAGTAAGTCACTGAAAGTTTAGAGAACCTTTAATTTTTAAAACAAAAAGGGTTCTGGGGTGGTTTCATAAGGCCAAAGCTGATGACATGTTCTCTACTTGCAAAGGACCATGCAATTTTCCAATTCAGTGAAAAACATGAAAATCACCATTTGGAAAGGTTGAGTTAAAAGGTTGTTGAAAACATCATATCATAGAAATGGCCATGGATTGTAAACTGGGAATGTATGAGTAATGGCTCTTTGTAATGCATAACAAAGAGGAACACCATGACAAATGTCGACATGATTACTTTGCTTTGTGTTGCAGCGCAAACGGAGAGAATCAGCATCCAGCTCCTCATCAGTGAAGAAGGTGAAGAAGCCTTGATGAGGAGGAGAGGACGGTGGAAGATAAGGGACAAAGTCACCAGTCTGTCTCCAGTCACGGTGGAGAGGCCCACGAGCTTTATGGTTGGACGTGAGAGGCATTGAGGAGTTGGTCACTGTACATTTATATAGAAGCACCACAGACTAATGTCATACTCCCAGAATCTCTCTTTCTCTCTCTCATACACACACATACACACACACACACACACAATCACAGATAGATACAACTTCGGTCCTCTCACCAACTAACCAGACTCCTCCACCCCCCAAGTCTTGCCCACCACCACCACCGTTGTGACAAAGGCAACAACTGAGTGACATTTCATTCCATTACTCCTCGTCTCCCTGGCTCCACCATCGCTCAGGCTCAGATGAGGCAAGATCAACTGTAAATTGCCAGGCTGAGCTAATCGGGCCATGGGGAAGAAGGTGGGAATGACTGGGTAATTGAAATGAATTGAAATGAAAGGAGAGACCGTGAGAGAGTGGGAGGACCTCGAGCTACCACGTTCAATTTACCCATCTCAGGTTTTTTGCAGCTTAATCATGCCATACTGTTTACTGGAAATGTGTTTTTTTTGTGTGTGTGTTAGCCCTCAGTACCAGCTCCCTGTCCCATCACTTGAATGTGTCTCTGGACGGAGAGTGCCTCTCTGTGTTAGATTAGCTGTGAAGCTCCCTGGTCAATTTTGCTACTTTGTTTTCATCTGCTGTCTTTGCTTTAGAAGGGCGAGCGAGGCTGATCTGTGCCATGTGTCCTAAGGTGACCTTGAAGATACTTTTCTCATTGACTCAATAAACCTTATTGTGTGTGTTTTTTTTTTTTTCTAACCATGCATTGCTCGTGCTTTCTGTTACTACAGCAACACAGCGGTATCTTTCACTTTCAAAGCGCCTGTCGGTTTTCTCAGAAGAGATCTAGAAACAATTAGTGTTGAATACATATTTGCTGCGGAAATTGTAGGATCATGACATTTTTACCTTACCTGTCATCTAAGTTAAGTGACAGCTAATGACTTCATTAATATGATAATTAAGCAGTGATCATTCTAAGGTTGCCACAGCCATGGAAACTTCATTAGATTTTTCCAGCCATAATATTGCTAATTGCATGTCAATTATGTCATTTAGCCTACTTAGACATTAATTTGTATGCAAATTTCATATGAAGCAGTTTGGCTAGCCCAGAAGAAGAGGTGCACTATGAGTTGCACATGCAATCTGTAATAAGTGACCTTTTTTTCTTCAGTTTTTCCAAGTTTACAATTTCACATACTGTATTTTGGACACCAGAATTTATTACAAATGAGTGATCACTAGTTTTCTGATCATCTTTAATAGTTATGCTCATAGCCATACAAAATATTTTAAGGTTTAAATATGTAAAGTCCTTAACTCCAGATTTAAGTGGGTTTTATTGTTTGGCTGTAAGAGAAACAGCACAGTATAACAGTACAAAAAAGGTGAGGGTCTTAATTAAAGAATTATGATAACTGTTTTCTATGTAAAAATCAATCTCCACTCTTTCTGGTCAGGGAAACCACCTTATATTTCTGTCATGAGACTGAACACTCAGGTGTGTCCTAAATATCACGTCTGACTACAACACAGCTGGTGGATGCCGCGCATTCATCGCCACTATCAAAATATGTTCATTTACGGCTCTAATGAGCACCGCTAAGGCTACCAGAGTCAACCTGTTCACACAGTTTGTAGGCCAGTTGATTGAAAGAGAGAACGAGACACAGAGAGGACGAGTAAACATGGGTAAAATGGATTCACAGTGTCTATATTTCATGTTGAAAATTGGCTCGTAAATTCAGCGGTTTGATCTATGGAGCCCGTCGTTGCTTGAAAAAACCTCCGTAAATGTGTAATTTCTCCCTTGACAGAACACAGCCGAAAGGCTATCTTTCTTTTGCTTCCTCCTCCTCCTCCTCTCTCTCTCTTCCTCGCTCTCTCTACCAGCCTGGTGTTGGATTAATGCTCTACTCGCTTCCTCTCTCTCTTTTCATGCTCCTTTGATATCTTCTTTTCATCACTGCTCATCCATTTATCAAAACTGGGGTCTCTCTCTCACTCTCTCTCTCTCACTCTCTCTCTCTCTCTCTTTCTATAACCCCATCTGAAGTTATATGGCAGGTACCTTGTAAGATAGGCTTCAAGAAGGTGGAGGTTATTAATAAATACTAGTCTAAATTGAAAATGGGTGGGCGGGGATGCATCACCAGCCATGTGTGAATGATAAAGACCCCCAGCAGCCTCCATCTGGCTCCATCCTGGCAACATTCAGGCAGTGCTGATGTGAAAAGCATGAGGCAGAACACCATGGCGGAGTGTCTTATAATCTGGTTGTGATGGCATTGAGATGGGATCTCTTTATCAAACCCAGGCTGAGGCTTTAATCATGGCCTAAGAGGTGCGCTGGCTGTTTATCATAATTGAACTGTATCCTGGCTAATCGTGGACATACGTCACTGTCGAGGGGTCGCTCGGCCGCACCAGCAGCCGGTGCCGGTGCCAGTGATTGAACACACAGTTAAGAGAAAAGATGTCTACCTAGGACCATAAGAGGAGGCAGGTAATAGGTGATGTGACGGAGCCCTGTTCAAGCGCATCCTGCCTCGAGGTAATCGGGGATCTGACAATGACTGGATTGTCAATGCCTCCTTTCTGTCGCACGGTGCTTTGTACTGATCAAGTCGCACACAATCACTGATTACTTCCAGGGAAAAGAGAGAGTGCAAGGACAGGGTCGGGATAGTTTCCATCACAAGCTCAGGATTGAATACTCACTGCATGGGCTGGAACAAATCTCCAAAACAGACTTTCCTCTCCCTGCTTCCCCTCTGTCGTCTCCACGTCTCTCATTTTGACTTTCACCTCTCTCAGTATTTAGGTCACCTTGAGGGAGGAAACTTTTAATCATCGCTCCACATCAAATTCACCTGTGCCCTCTGGGACACCGAGCTGCGACAAAGAGAAGGAAGAGTCCAAGCCCTGCGTGTGGAAAAGCATACGTGCCCACAGGGCTGGACGGTGGAAGTCATTTCCACTGTTTTTCTTGCCTGCGGGGGGGAGGCCGGCCACAACGCAAACCCAATCACTAGCACTGAGCAGTGCTTACAGCTAGGCATTAACCCCACTGTCCACTCTCCACATTAATGCCCCGGAGAGGCAGGAGTGAGTGGAGTAGAGAGGGAGAGAGTGGCACTAAATCTAGACTTCCTATTCCCTGGAACTGTGGCACTCTTGGGAACATAGCTAGTCAAATGTTGTTAGGACACCTTGACAAGAAGGAACAGGTTTGGGTGGTGAAGAAATAGAGGAAAGAGGAGAGTGTTAGTTGAATAGTCGTGTATTGGGTGTACCAAAGGATAGGACAAATAATCCTTCCTTTAGTTTTGCTTCAGCTTTGATTCCTTTTCTATTTCACCTGCCAGGAGCAGAGAAATGTAAAAGGGCCAACATTATAAGAATTTCAGTATTCCTCTATTTGTGTTTGCATGTTTCTAACAATTATACAGTATACATGTGTGCCAGTTCCTATGCATGGGTGTATTGGCAGCACAGTCTTGGTTGTGTGTGTGTTTGGGCAAGATCCTTTCTTTGTGAGTTTTATATCATTTTCTGTCTTAGTGTACATCTTGAGGAGAGCGTGACCTGTTCAGGGCAAATCTCTGATTGCAGGCTGACTATAAACAAGACTAGGTTGGATAGACCAGCTCCCGTCCCTTGCTCAGAAAGACACAGGCCTGATTTGATTTGTCAGCGAGAGATCGAGAGGCCTCTGAACAATACCTGACAGAGAGTTAGCAAGGCAGACCGCTGCAGCAAATGTCTTTCTCTGTCTCTTTACCTGCACAAGTGCAATTCTTAGAAGAAGGGGGGAAAAAAAAATCCAATTTGCCATGCGGATCCGCAGCTGTCACAGCACGGGAATTAAACATTACCCATAACTCACTGGGGGTGCTGAGCAGGTCAGCGGATGGCAGGGGATGGTAACATCACTCTGGGGTGCAATAACAGAAGATTTTAACCTCTGACTCCTTCACTGGGGCTGCTGGCAGAACATCCTCCTCACTCAGAGTAGCTTTCACTGGGCTGGTTAACAATCTCTGGTTGAGTTGACTACTCAACTTCCCGGTGCAGGCCTTTACTACTCATCACTCAAATTTCTCCCCTAACACAAGCAGGAGGACACGGGGATATGTCAGCATAAACACAATGTTTTCCACCCCGCTGGGTCCGGAGCAGCTAAGTTCCTGTGACGCTCCACAGGGGGATGCTGGGACGCTGTAGCTGCTAGCGTCCCGGTGTCATCACCCACGCTGGCTGGCTGGCTGCTCGCCTGGCTGGCTGGCCACCACCAGAGCCTCAATTACCTGACTGACGTTTCATTAGCGCCTGCAGCTGATCCCGTGGCTGAGAGGCAGTGGGGTGCAGAGGAGCATGGAGGGAGAGAGAGAGAGAGAAGGGGAGGATAGGGACTGGGGGGGGGGAGGCTTCACGCATTACATTCTCATGCGCTGTCAGTGTCACAGCCACACAGCCACTCATTACATTGCAGTCATTTAGCACATGCTCTTACTGAGCTGGACTATGGATACTAAAATAGAGCTGGCTGGGTTTTATGTAGAGACACCAGTTCTGAGCTGGCATTCACAGACACCTGTCCCGAACTGTTGAAAGGGAACGGAGAAGAGTGTGTGTGTGTGTGTGTGTGATGGAATGTACTGATCAGAAGATTACACCAGTTGTGTGTCTCTTCAGTAAAAGTAATTTTTTTTACCATATGTGCAGGTACCCAGAACGAATTGAACAGTGAAATACTTGTGGTAATTCTCCATAGCTTGAAATTCTAGTAGTACAAAGTACGATGCAAAATAGACTAAATACATAAAACTAATACACTGTGAGAGTCAATATCATCACAGTATAAAATACAAAAAACACAGTGCATGCACATCCATAGGGCAGAGAAAGTAGTGCCGATGCTAAAAAGGCCTGAAGATAAAATGGCAACATTACAGCACAGCCACAGAGAGATATGAAATAAACTTATATTCAACAGCCTGATGCCCTATTGTAGAAACTATTCTAGAGTCTACTTGTGTGTCTCGGTGTGCATATTTTTGCATGTGTACTTTTACATGTGCGTAAAAGCGTGTGTGTGTGGGTGCATATGACTCACAGCGCACGTACCTGCGTTTGTGTGCCAAGCGTGTGTGGCCCCTCCATCCTTGGGGTTAGTGCAGGCCATGTCAGAGATGATCCAGGGCGGAGCTGAGGGGGCTTAGTGAGACCCTCGGCCTGAGCTTCTCCACAGAGCCCACGCTTGGCTGGCCTCTCCTTCCCATTTGTCACCCTGGGCCGGTAAGACCCCCGGAGAGATTAGGGCAGAGCAGAGAGACTGGGGGAGTAGCAGGAATAAGAGGATCAGTTAAGCTATAAACACAGACAAGTTTTTGTCTCTCACCCACCCTCTGGTGCAGTGACAGTCAGTAATGACTGTCGAAAGTTCACTCTATGCAGACACTGCGAAACCTTACCGGGTGCCTTTGTATGTGCCTATGCCGCTCGTGGCCTCCATTAGTTTGATGTGATGGTAAAATGGGCTCAAGTTTGGACTTAAAACACAAGAGTTAAGTGGTATCAACCCGCTTTGACCCAAGCTAACGAACCATGACCCAACGTGGAGGAGAAAATGCAAAGGTTTGCCTATAATTAGAATTCTGTGGAATAAGGACCATTAGTCAAATGCTGAGAGGTTCTTCATTTCCATATTTTTGAATATTCTACTTAATTATGCAAAGAGAATAGAGAGGTAGATGAGAAGTTTTAAGAAAGCCTCATAAAGTCCTTATTAAGAGCAGTGGGGATTAATGACAGTTAATACGAGGGCAATCAAACATTTAATGCAAAGGCCCTCCTGCAGGCAAACACTATTTAAATGAGTCAATTAGACATTCATTATCTGGAAGCCTATGAGTGGAGTCGGATCTGCATAAATGTTGGCGAGGAGAACCACTCCCCTTTAAAAGGAACTAATGAAATACTAAACAAGTTAACAACTTAGACATGGAAAATGTACAAATATTGATTGCTAGAGGGCTGGTTACGTGTTGTTGTCAAATCAGGGAGGAAATGTGCAATATCCACTGGAGATTGTCTCATAAATCATAATTATTGAGTTAGCATGATCTCTGCTTCCAATTAGCTAGGTAGCGATGTAGAAGTAGAATGAGAGAGGGGCAAAAGGGGGCAGCGCTCAAATTGTCCGTTATAGAATACCATGTCAGATCCTATTCCTGAACGTTCCCACTTTCTCTCCGGAATTAGCTATCATGCTATCCAACCATCTTTAAAAAAAAAAAAAAAAAAAAAAAAAAGTAGATCCACACAAAAACATACATACACTGCAGAGGATGACTTGAATAATGTACCAAACTATGCGGATATATCATTGTCAGAACCTCCCCACCCCACCCCTCCCACCTCCTATCTTTCTTTCTTTCCCTCTCTCCATGTCTGAGC
This sequence comes from Myripristis murdjan, assembly GCF_902150065.1. Classification (NCBI taxonomy): domain Eukaryota; kingdom Metazoa; phylum Chordata; class Actinopteri; order Holocentriformes; family Holocentridae; genus Myripristis; species Myripristis murdjan. Next base: position 8,840,821 of record NC_043983.1, on the reverse strand, counting down.
CTCCACTCTGTCAGTCGCCCCAGCACACAATTACTGTGTGTGATTGCTATCAGGCGGGACGGTTGGGGAGGCTCCCAAATTAGGGCCTAAATAGGATTTCCTACATGGCGAAGGGCACAGGCCTGGACATGGTAATGAAAGCCTATACATCACAATCAGGCCGACAATCCTATTCATACTGCAACACATTACTCTCACTCCTCATAATTATAGAGGGGTGACAGACGGGCCTGTGAGGCATGGTGGAGGAGGCGCAGGGGCGAGGAGGAGGAGGAGGCGACTAAGGAGGGGGGGGGGGTTTACTGGAAAGGTGGCCGAGCCGTGTCACAGTAGTTTCGAGTGGCTGCTTCTTCTTCTTCTTCTTCTTCTTCTTTTCCTTCTTCTTCTGCTTCTCCTTCTTCTTCCGCGTCTCCACTTGTGATCCCTTGATACCCGCGGAGTGGATTAGCCGGGACTCCACCAGGTTCAATTCTACATAGTTTCGGCAGGCTACCCCACCACATAGAAAACCTGTGCAATTACTGTGAAGAGGAGCTCTAATTTGGGCAGTTGCTCCCAATGGGGAGATTCTTCCAACGGGACACTGACCACATCTTTCATCAGACTGAGTGACACACACACACACACACACACACATACACACACCGAACACGGAACGATGTGATGAGATGTGGGGGGGGGGCTACAGCCTTGCGATCAATACCATGAGCAGGAATCAGCGATGGGGAGAATAAGACAATGGCCTATCAGATTGAGGTTGACTTCTCCTTGTATGTGTGGCAGGCCTGCGACAATAGATTGGCCCAGAAATCCGATGGCACTCGCCGACAGAAAAAAAAAAAGGGGGGAGACAGATGAAAAGAAAGATTGCTAATGCTCTCCAAGCAGGCATTTTAATCTGTGACAGAGGAGGGATTTGGTGAAAGCCATTATCACACCGCGAACCCCCACCCTGCCCCCCCCCCCTTTCCCTCTGTCCTCCTCCTCCCTCCTTTTCTGATAAGACAACCTTATCAGACCGCTTGGGGTAAAATGCGTGTGTGCATGCATTCACGCCTGTGTCCCGCCTATGCATGTGTTTGTGTTGCAAAATGGGATATTCCAAATGCGATTCACTGGACCTCAGGAAGTCCTACTCTGTCGATGTAAATCACCTCAAGAGCTCAGTCAAATGGGAAAAGGGCAGCATGTGGATTCAGATCACAGTAACCACGCAAAGAAACTCCCGTGACAAAGACGCAATACGAGATGCATTAGATTTGCTTACTGCTGAGGCCTGAGGGCAGCAACCACCTTCACTCTGTGTGTGTGTGTGTGTGTGTGGGTGTGTGTGGGTGTGTGTCCTGTGTCCCACCTGCAGCCATTGAGATACCTCTCATCTCATCATCACATCACAAGCCACAAGAGAGAGATGAGATGAGCGATGGGAGATGATGATGGTGGTCACATATTCACCTCTGGAGGAAGACTCTGCACTGCTCGGCTTTGTCTGGTGGACCAGGTGGAGAGGTGCTAGAGGTTGCGCATGTGTGTGTGTGTGTGCACGCGCACGCGTGTGTGTGTGTGTGTGTTGGGCAGTAGATGGAGAGATGTGTGTGAGATTACTCCTCCAGTTTCAATGGACTGATGAGTGGTGTAATGTGTGCACGTGTGTGTGTGTGTCAGTGTAAGAATGCTTATCTGTGCATGTGTATATTTACATATATGAGCATGTGCTTGTGGCTTTGCATATGTGTGTGTGTGTGTTTGTGTTTGCGTGTATGTGTGTTGAACAGCAGCCCACTCCCACTGGGTGTGTCTGTCTCCTCAACATGGTGTCCCTTCTGTGATCGGGACAATCCATCAGGCCCCACCGCTCATTAATCACCAGACACACACTCACGCACGGACACACACTCACACTCACACACCTTTGGGATGAGGGCAGGCAGTGATGAACAGTAGGGTTAGCTTAGTGGAGCACTCACACCTGCACCACAGAGAGCATGATGGGAGATGCTGTCAGACAGAGAGAGAGCTGACGTGACCCATCCCAAGAGTCTCTGCGGCCGTGGAGGGCAACCTGCCTCATGAGACCAAAGACGCCTCGAAATGTAGCACCCCAGCGTTTTTGCACTGTTTTGTTATATATTATATTTTCTTCATTCCATTTTCAACGTTTAATTTGTCTGTCTTGGAGCAGGGATCCCTCTCTGTGACGTCCTTCCAAGGGATTCTTCCGTTTATTTTTCTCAGGAGGTTTTTGTTGAAGTTTTTCCACTGTTCTCATTGAAGGTTCATGGTTGGGAGTGTGTCGTTCTCATGTATTGGTTCCATCTGAGCTGTAACCATGACTAATAGCAATACAAATAAACTTGACTTGACTTCTTCTGCCAGTCCCATTGGTTGGCTTGTCATTCCAGATGCATGCTGTAAGGCTGAGCTTTGTCCCAGGGAACTAGTGAAGATCCCAAAGTTTCCAAAGATACCAAATATGGCCTGCTGAAATACATGGAAATGTGTATAAAATAATGTACAAGCCATCTAGATATTTTTCAGTGTGATATAACAGTGCAGCCTTAAGAGAATAGCATTTTAGGTTTGAATATTTCACTCAGTGTAAGTGTGATGTAGCGTCAGCGAAGCATTGCAACAGGCAGATACAGAATATGCATGTGACATTACCATGTGCAGTGTTTCCTCTAAATATGAAGCTACTTAAGAGGAAACTTAAGTTCAGTAAAATTAAACAGATTCCATCATCATACTGTTATGGAAGAAATTTGGTGAGGTTGACATGTAGTACTCATGATCAAAGGGCCTCACAAAGTTTCATAAACAGGCTTCAGTTTGGCTCTTAATAGGTCAGCAGTTGGTAGTGGAAGCCAGTGTAACAACCCAGAAGCCCTTGCTGCGTGCTCCTCTCATGTCTTCTCCGGCGGCCCCTACTATGGATCATCAGATCAGAGCCGAGCACTCCACCACAGAACCAGTGTACTGGCTAATTCACTATTGATCCCGGCCCATAGACCAATCTCCAGTTGTGTTTGGTTTGGGACTGGAGTTTCGGTCACGCTCGGCGTCTCCCTTGGGGGCCAGGGAGGAGCCCCTGCCACTCTCTTTATCAGCCGGAGAGCACACACACAAAGAGCGTGTGAGATGGGGAGAGATGGGGAGTGAGAGGAGGGTGGAGAGCAGAGCATCGCCGCTCGCACACAAAGGGAGAGAGGTCATTAGCAGATGGTGATGAGTTCTCCAGTTTGAGAGAAAGCGGAGCACCACTGGCTTTGTGCGAGGACACAGTGTGTTAGGAAGCGGTGAGACTCCCCAGGTACTGGGGGAGGACCGGCCGCCATTGATTCTCTCAGTGGAAATCTTTGTGCCCGAAGAATGGGGATGTGTTGAAATTCACAGCGACAGATAGAGCAGTGCCATCAACCATGGAAATACAGAGCTGTCCATGGTGCTGGAGGGAGGCTGCTTGTTACAACACAGACTTCTTTCTTTCTTTCTTTCTTTCTTGACTTCTTTCTTGACTTCTTTGTTTCTGTCTTTCTTGATTGCTTTCTTTCTTTCTATCTTGTTTTTTCTCTTTCATTCCCTCTATTTTGGTGTTTTTCTCCTTTCTTTCTTTCTTGACTTATTTGTTTCTGTCTTTCTTGATTTCTTTCTTACCTACTATCTTGGTATTTTCCTTTCTTCCTTTCTTTCTTCCTTCCTTCCTTCCTTCCTTTCTTTCTTTCTTTCTTTCTTGACTTCTTTGTTTCTGTCTTTCTTGATTGCTTTCTGTCTTTCTATCTTGTTTTTTCTCTTTCATTCCCTCTATTTTGGTGTTTTTCTCCTTTCTTTCTTTCTTTCTTTCTTTCTTTCTTGACTTATTTGTTTCTGTCTTTCTTGATTTCTTTCTTACCTACTATCTTGGTATTTTCCTTTCTTTCTTTCTTTCTTTCTTTCTTTCTTTCTTTCTTTCTTTCTTTCTTTCTTTCTTTCTTTCTTTCCGTCCTTCCTCCCCTCCCTGCCTCCCTCCCTCCCTCCTCCACAGAGGCTAGTTATTCCAGGAGGTCATTGGCACTGCCTGTGTGTGTGATGGGGTGACATGACTGGGGAGATTCATTAGGATTGTGTCACTAACTAAATGTGTGTTGACCTGGGCCACTGACAGACAGACATGCTCCCCTGATATGGTGCTATGAGCCAATCTCCTGCACACACACACACACACCCACCCACACACACACACACACACACACACATACACACACATGCACAGCAAGAGCGGGATGCTTCACAGATCAAGAGAGGGAGCACGGGGTTTCTTTTTTAGCAGTGGGGGGAGGGGAGAGAAGCGAAGAACCTGTCCAGACCTCTCACTCCTCCTCTCCCTTCCTCTATCTACTCACCTCTCACTCTCCATTGCTCCTGTCTGCACGTCTCCTCTCACCTGCCCCCAACACACACGCACACACACACACATACATACACCTTCTTTCCTCTTTATCTACCCACCTCTCACTCTCCATCTCTCTTCTGCGCCCCATATCCCTACCTCTCTCTCTACCTGTCCCTCCTGTCTCCCTCTCTCTTCTCTCTTCGCTCTCTCCCAGTAACAACATTCCCTGGACTAATTGCAATTCTGTCAGCAGGTAAATGCTTTGTGACCAGTCGCTGACAGTCACGCCAGCCAGCCCCCAGGTTGCCACTGACAGTCATTGTGGGGCTCGACAGGACAGCCTCGGTGGCGCTGGCAGTCAGTTAGCAGGCAGTGTATGCATGTGGCCTCTCGGCTGAACAGTGAGACTCCGACTGTCTGCTAGCGGTGTGTGACACTCCCATTAGCCCGCCACAGAAAAAGGTAGACAGCCATAGAACAGCTGGATAATGCACTGTCTGACTGACTATACACTCCTCCTCTCCTCACACACTCCGCTCCTCACCTCGTCTTCAGGCCAATGACAATGCCATCTTGATACTGTCAGGATAGGAGCCGCCCAGCGTCAAATGTCACCACACGCCGAGCAGACTCCTGATGTGCAATATTAAAGCAAAGCACAAAGGAGACCATGTGGGGGAATGATGGATTGGGGGCGATACAGGTGTAAGATTCATTTTTTTATGCCATGGTAACACCTGTAATCCTTGAGTCCTTTAGTCACTTACAGATGTGCACCCCCAATCAAAGCTAAAGTGATATTTTTGTATGATCTGTGCAGGCTGTGCTCTTACTAAACACCACTTTGAATGTAGAGTCAGCCCCAGCTCCCTTGATGACCAGGCTTGGCTAATTAAAGCAGGCTGTTGACAGTTGTCAGCGTGACCCTTAGCGCGGCGCTCCCCCAGGGGTCCTGTTAGCATGCTAATGCTAATCCCCAGTGACGGGGGACAGGGCAGGGCTGTCCCCTGCGGCCCCCGCTGTTGTGACCACAGGATGTGTCAGGACGGGCAGGCTGAAGTGATGTGCTAACACGGAGACGTCCCCAGTGCATGTCACACATCTGTAATTAGAAAAGAGGCAGGCGCAGGGAGAGCTGCAGGGGACAGCTGTTTGCGGGGCCACTCGAGGATCTCTGTTCTCGGGCCGGGCTGGAGAAGAGCAATCTCTGCCTCGAACGGGCTTGTAAAAGAGCAACTGGTTTCACAGGCTTTAATGTGTCGATTCGCCTCATGTGAGGTTTGGAGGCGCGTTTTTTCGTCGTTGATGTGTGAGTGACTTCACAGTTGAGTGAGGAGCGACTCATACACCGTGTTGCGAAATGCAAGTCACAAAACAATAAACATTGCCAAAAAAAGTGCTAAAGAAAACCCAAAAAGACAGCATGATCAACATTAACCCACTGGGAGAAGAGAGAGACAGAGAGAGAGAGAGAGAGAGAGAGAGAGAGAACTCCCACACCTGTCTGTCAGTCTATCCGTCTCCCTCTCCTCTCCTCTCGAAGGGAAGGTCAAGGACACATGCATATTCATGGAGGAGCCTGGCACAGGATCGATGGCTTTTAATTGTTTTCTCCTGGTTGGTGGAGGGACGTGCCAGCGGCTATTGATCTGTTTGAGCAGAGGCCACTCACAGAGCACGACTGAGAGACCTTTACCTGACTGAGCACCGATAGACCCAGCGTGTGTGTGTCTGTGTGTGTGTGTGTGTGTGTGCACGTTGGTGGAGGGGGGGGGGTTTGCTGGGGACTGTGTGGTGATTAGGATTTTGACACACACAGAAGCACAGGCTGCATGAAAAGGCCTCATGGGGCTTAGCGGTCGCTAGACATGCACAAAGGTGACACACCACACCAGAGCGGTAAAGTCAAGAAACACACACACACACACTTTGTTACCTGCCGAACTGATAAAATATCACTTAGAATTACCATCGAATTAAGGTTTTTACTTTGACACAGATTTTTGTAGAGGGCAAAAAAAAAAAAAAATCTTTCGCCTACAATAGGAATATTTACATTGGGAATGACAGGAAGGTAAAGGCAGACAAACCTGTTCACCTGCCCTGACTCCCAGTCAACCAGATCTTCCTCTGCGCAAAGATTATCCCCTTCAGAGGTCTCCTCCCTCTCTTTCATTTTGTCTTTTGTCGCTGGCTGAATTTGTCAATTTGAACAGGCAAAGTTGAGAGATTGGGAAAAGTGGGGAGTAAAAGGAGGGTGCACAGAGCAAAATAGAGAGGGGGAGAGAGAGAGAGGGAGAGAGAGAGAGAGAGAGAGAGATGGTGACAGTCATCCATTTGACCCAGGCCGCTGAGTGAAGGCAGTCTGGCTTGTCAAATCTCTGTGCTAACAGTGAATAGCCATATCTGTTCAGAGCACAGAAGGGTGTCATGCACTATGGTTTCATGGTTCAGGATAAGGCTGGATAAAGCCATTGGCTGGGTGACACACAGACAGTCTGTCTCTTACTTTCTCTCTAACTCCCTGTCTCTCGCTCTCTCTCCGTCTTAACTTGAGAACGAGAGAAAAAATATATATATATGTGGCTGGGAATGCTTGTTATTTCAATTTCAGTGGCCTATGCGTGTGTGTGTGCGTGTTTGCACGCGTGCATGTGTGTGCCAGGGTCCTCGACCAAGAGAAAACTGCTCCTTGCTCACAGATTAAACCTTGTACCCTCTGATTACTGAACAATAAGACCCACCCCTCCTCTTCCCTGCTGCACCACACTGTAATATCCCTTTCATCCACACACACACACACACACACACACATACACACACAGCCTATTACCGGCTCATTAGCCAGAATCATAGAAGAATTAGACTCCACTCTGCTGACAACAGCTCAGCAAATAGGCCTTTTTTCGCTCAGGAGTCAGGGGTTAAGTTACCAATCAAAAAAGCCAAGCAGATGTATTGAGACATTTTAATATTGTCCATTGTGGGAGGCCTAAAGAATTGTAATCTCTCGCTGGCACGGCTGCACCCCAAGGCGACTCAGATAACGGTCTTCAGGAGGGGGGGCTGGTGCTCAAAGAATTGATGTACCCTGTGGCATTTGTATAATTGTGGCTGGAATTGCCGCCACCTTGAACGGTTTCAAGGCTGAGCGCCCCACATTTAGTTTACCTCCTTGCTTTCCCGGGCTATAGATTCCTCTGTCCTCTCGCCCCGAGTGTTGGATTTAGGATCAGTTCCCTTTTCAGTCCCACTTCAGTGCCACTTCCTCTTCAAATCTCTCAAACTAAGCCACTCCAGCTGCACACGTTAGTCCTCTGAGTGTATTGGTCCTGGAAAGAGTGGGTCAGCCGCTGCTGCTGTACCTCAGTTAATATAATGCAAACCACCAGAGGGGGCCAGCGATGAGGACTCGAGTGCACACTGGAGAGCGAGCAGACACACACACACACACAGGCGTAAAACAAAGCATCCAGTGTTTTACATGTTGTACGGGCGCAAGGCGAATTACTTCTTTTTCATCTCATCTGTCAGATCTCCATTCTTTAATCTGTGTTCGTCCCTCAGACATGGTACTGTCCTCCTCACCGTCCGCGCCCCCCACCCCACCCCATCGCCCCGCAACACCCATCCTCCCCTCGGTGGTCCCGTCCTCTCGCAGGGTTCAGACTAATGACTAGTGACAGTCCACTGAGGGGAGCGAGCTGTTTGCAGTCAGCAGTGCGTTTGTTGGTAATTATTTTCCAGAGTGTCACATTAGTGTCAGCCTCGCGGCGGTGAAGGAGGAGAGAGAGAGGACGGGGCGGTGGGCCCTGGCTGGCTGGGTGAGGCGGAGGGCGAGGGGAGAGGGGAGAGGGTGTGATGTTTGGTGGTGGACAGTGTATGTGTGTGTATGTGTGTGTGTGTGTAGCCGGGGAGGGAGTGGTGGGCTGAGGATAGGCTGTCATGGCTCTTTACCGTTAGCCACTTGGCTGCATAACGTGAAGGAATAAAGATGGAAGTGAGTGAGATAAAATGGGATCCGCATGCAATTTTATTATTTCTCCTCGCTCCTGTTTGTGCCCTCAGCTTTGAGCAGCCATTTCCCTTAAGTTATCGGACAGCTCCCTGAAGGCCCCGTGGCCTGCGTGGCCTGTTCTCCTCTCTTCCTGTTGAACCTTTCGCCTCTTGTGGAGTTATTTTTAACCCACAGTTTTCTCATAAATCTCCGTTTAGTTCAGCCAGTTTCACTTTAGTGGCTTGCAAACACAAAGTTGAGGAGTACATGCAAACAATATCGGCCCGCTGACACCGGGTGTGCTGTGAATGTGAAAACACACAGGACACCGGTGAGTGTGTGTTTGTGCATGTGCGTGCATATGTGTGTGTGTTTTGTGTGTGCGTGCGTGCGTGCGTGTGTGTGTGTGTGTGTGTGGTGAGGGCAGTCACCAGCCCCCTTGGGAGGAAGCGATCAATGATTGAGACCATAATGCACCTCTCTGTATTCCTCCTCACATTCACGCTCACTGGCTGCTTTGGGGAGCTGTCACACACACAGACACACGCAGACACACATGCACACATACATCCACTCTCCCGTTCAGTCACACACACATTGTCGCGTGTTCGACAGCTCATCTCTCACACGTTCCCTTCCACTCCATCTTGTAGCTGTCTGGTCGATGGCCTCTCTCTCTCTCTCTCTCTCTCTCTCTCTCTCTCTCTCTCTCTCTCTCTCTCTCTCACTTCCACTGCTCAGTCTTTGGCAGACTGCTCTGCTCTGGCGCTGTCTCTCCCTATGTTAATATAGTAGCTAACCTCTCTCTCCATAGCACTGCTACCAGACAGTCTCTATGTTGATATACTGAGGAGAGTGTGGCACTGCGGCGCACAACTACTACCCTACTGACTCTGCACTGAGCACTCTCCATCTCCGCCGCTGCCACTGCATGCCTCCTGCCCGGGCATGTGTTGTCCTTTGTTAAAGTGTTGGTGCAGCCACTGTGGCAAATCTGGAATCAGCCATACCAGCAGATGCAATGACAGCTCAAGCTATATTTTATCCCTTTTTAAAAGACTTGAAACCACTTCTCCTCTTTTGTTCTCTGATTATCGAGGATCTTGGCCTTGTTTCAGTGCTGATCTACAGCCATGTATGCACAAATTTTTAGGACGATCTAACTCGGGGAAATGCGAGTCTCTCAGCAAACGGCAATTACCACTAATGAGTCTGTGGAAATGATTACAGCAGTGACTGGGTTTACTCCGCGCCCTGAAGAAGAGAACGAAGAAGAGAATGAAGGGAGGAGTGGAGAGAGGGGGGGGGAAAAAGACTCCTGACTATTTACCGTTCACCACGCCAATTAGACATTGAGAAAGTTAAAAGACTCTGTTGATGACCTCTGGCATCCTAATAAAAGAAGTGGAGAACTCTCATCAAGCCGCTCTGATTTAATTTACCTCTTCTCATCTCTTACTTTTTGGGAATTAAACAGGAGGCTGTAGAAATTAGCCTGCGAAATGTGAATGTCATTAAAATTTCTTGACGATATTTCTTAACTACATTCAGAATAACATTAAAGAAAGAAAGAAAAAAAAAAAAAAAAAGGCATCCTAACTGCGAGACCGGGGATACGACTAGGTTGATAATCAGCTCGCCTGAAATGAACAAAGATGCAGGAGAATAAATCAAAGAATAAATGGCATGAATTAAGATGTAATGCAGTGTGTGTGTGTGTGTGTGTGTGCGTGTGTGTGTGTGTGTGTGTGTGTGTGCGCGCGCGCGCGAATGTGTGGCAGTCAAAAAGACAGCCAAGTGACTCACCTCCTGCCAGAAAATCAAGACATACAATTAACATCGCATCCCATCATCCTCAGCTGAGCGGGCAGGCCTGTAATTGGCTGGCTGACCAGTCTGCGTGGCTCCGGGTGGCAATTTATTCTGGGAGCCATGCAGTTTACCCAGGGCGGATAACGGCCCCTGTGCCATAACCTGGCTGAGGCAGCAGGGACATCATTAACACTTCACTGGGCCTGCAGGACACGCACCCATCATCCACTACACACCACCCACAGCCACCACCACACAGGGCAAATTGGAGGTACAGGGTGGAAATAATAATAATAAGATGTCAATGGAGCCACTTGTAGTCTGTATGTGCAGTGATCAGCGGGCATATTGGGATTTTTCAAGCATTTCTTGGAGGGTGAACCACCGCCTGCTTTCCCAGAAGCGTCTTAACATAAAGATTATCTTTGTTCACCTTTGTATAATGAAATAGAGGCTATCCTTGCCCTAAGCTGTTTTTTCTTGAATCCAATTCCAGCTTAATTCAGTCATCTCGCACCTTCTGCATGTTGGCAATATGCTATGACGATGCTGTGTGTGTGTGTGTGTGTGCGTGTGTGTGTGAGTGTGTGTGTGTCTTGTCTAACCGCAAAACAATGTGTGAGGGAGAGGGAGCTCATTTAGTGGAGTAATGACCTTCCCTTGTCACAGGGAAGACATGTGTTACATGCTCCCATATCGGTCTGAGGGCGAGACTGTTAGAGAGTCAGTCTGGACTCTCTCGTTTATGTGGCCATTTAAAGGTCTGCATCTGCTGTCTGCCCCCCCACCTCTTCACCAGCTGGCTGTTTTTAGGTGTAGAAGGGAAGTGGCAGACACGGAAAGTGTGGTGAAGAGGATAGTGAGCGAGCTCTGAACAAATGTGAGGGACAGATGAACCATCCGAGCTAAATCATGCCTCTGTCCTGTGTCAGGTAGCGCAGACTGACAAGGGAGGAAATATTTATTTTTATACCCCAATTACCACTTTAAGGCTGAGTTAGCAAGTTGAAATTGAACCCACTGATTTCCAGCAATTTCTCCCCACACAGTGATTCCTCCTCTTTGCAGCTCTGATATTCCCAAATCTCCCATTTCCTATCTCTGAGCTTTCTCACACTCTCTGACTCCACACACACACACACGAACACACACATGCACACATAGGCTCGTGCCCGGCCAAAAGGCTGTTCATTAAAGACAGGGACCTGAGGGGAAGCAATCGTCTGAGAGACGGAAATTGCGTGTCACATTAGATTAGCAGTGTAAAGCCTCTGGTTTGGCTCCGGGGAATAAGGAATTATTTCAATTACATTATTTCAAAAAGTCTTTAAGCAATACCAATACCGATAAAAACAAATTAAGAGTGATTTGGGCAGATTTGTGGCCCTCTGAGCTGTGCTTTCTGACAATATGCTGGAAATCAGATATGAATAATGTGGATATTACGCCACGGCTAATGTGTTGGAGTTGAAAGCAGATTATCTGTGACAAATAATCCCATCGGTTTATGCTGTGTCTCATCAAAAGGGAATGTTCCTAAGTGTCAATCACATTGGAGAGGTGCCTGGTCAACCGGTGGAAAATGGACAGGCTCAGTGAGCCGGATAGGAGGGGAGGATAACTCAATCAGCTGCCATTCACCATAACAAAGCAGAGGTGGCCCAACTTCTCTCACACACACTTAACCTGCACACACACAATTTAAGTTTTTTTTTTTTTTTTTTTTTTTTTTTTTTAAGTCATAGAAATGGCAAAAATGATCTTTCTCATCTCCGACAGGCTATTTTTGTTTGTTTGACACACTTTGCAATGGTAAAAACACATAGTTATTCACTCTGAGGAAAATCAGAAGTGCAAGGATGTTTATAGAGTATTTACAAGTAGAGATGAGGCAATAAACACTCCATTTGTGATCAATGGCATCTACTGGGTTTGGTGAGGGTGAAGAGTTTTTGTGTGCTTTCTGATGGTGAGGGTCAGCGTTGGCTCTTTCTTTTGGCTGAACCTGCCCACAACTCCGAGGGCAACAAACTGAGTGTGTCCACAGCAAGGCAAGGCAGCCGCGTCTCAGGGGGAGCGCAGGGGAGAGAGGGGGGTAGAGGCTACAGAGAAAGAGGGCAGGGAAAGGGAGAGGGGGGGATTTGTCACACGGAGAGCTCCGAGGAGCAAGCCGACAGAGGCAGACAGACAGACCCCACAGCCTCGTCAGTCCACTGATGCCCTGCTCCTGCCCAGGAACCCGGCGAGCTCACCTCTCAAAACTAGATACATTTCAGAGGTATTTACTTGTTTCTCTGCGCGCAACATCTGGAGCGGGGCTGTAAAAGCCGACGCAGCCTCCAGCCCCGCAGCTGCGCTTTTTTTCCTCCTCTCTCTCTCTCTCTCTCTCTCTCTCACTCTCTCTCTCTCACTCTCTCTCTCTTTCCTGCGCGACGAGGGAAAAGTGCCGCTTCCTTGAAATTAGAAGTTTAGAGATAGAGCCCGAGTTCCTTGACGGCAAAATAAACCCACGTTGAGTACCACATCCCGGTAAGTCTCTGCTGATCATGAGTGATAAGAGAACTGATTAGCGCTTGTAATTGTTTTAATTGCCTTAATTGGGGATTTGATTGCCGTGTGTTCTGCCGGGTGCGAGGCTTTGTGGTGGTTTGGCGCTGTAATGAAGGGAGTTTTTTTTTTTTTTTTTTTTTTTTTTTCTTGTCGCTCTAGTTGCAAAAACTGTTCTAAGTTTGGTTTGGTGTGTGTTGCAACCATGGCAAGGTGAAGAGTGAAGAGGGTAAAGACTTTAGAGGGAATTTGAAATTGTGAGCGCTTCACAAGGTCCAGTCCCAACCTACTTTTCCCTCTTTTGCGCTCCTAACGCGTTTCGAGACGTGCCTCTATAAAAAGCCTTCTATATTATCGATGATTTACAAATTAGAGCCTTTGTTCATTTGTTTATTTGCTGTAATTTAGTTCAGGATTTTGTAAGAGTGTTAACTTTTTTCTGAGAAAAAAAAATGTCATAAGTCATTGCGCAAACTTCCATGCAATACCGTCTTGGATCTTTTCAACAGATGTTTTTGGTTGCTCGTAACGTGGAACGGGATTAATGCAGTTCAATAAAGTGGACTGCCTCAAATCAATAGGCCCAAACCTTATATTCTTAATTAGGCCTTTCTCCCGGAACTAATCTATGCTAATCTTATTCTAGTCACTGCATTTTACTTTGGCAAAGATACTGTCAAACTGTGAAATCGCTAATTGGGGTGAAACGGTCTTCTTCTGTTTAGAATATATTATTATCTGGCTCTAGGTAATCATTTTCAAGAGGCCATAATTAATCCTATTCAGTTAATCCTGAAGCAATATGTTTATTTGTTTTTATTTTATTTTATTTATTTATTTATTTATTTATTTTTTACTGTTGTTTTATACGTTTATAGGTTATGTCGAGCAACTTTTATTGCAGAGTGCATAGCCAATTCACAGGACCCACCACCGATTTTATTTTATTGAGCACAATTAGCGTGGTTTATGTTATATTGATTTACTGAGACTATTTATTCGTATTCAATGCTTATTACAGAGAAAAAGAGGGATCGTCTTATTTTCCGAACATAATTGGATGATTTACCCAAATGCAACTGCTTACTTCAGTATTGCATTTATCTGTTACAGGCCTTGGCTGTGTTTTACTGGCTATTTATTCCGTTGTAATTATTTACAGGCAAAGTAGGCCTCCTTACTCTCTACTGAAATCAGCCCAAATCCCTAATTTAGAAAAATGCCTCAGAAGTTAGTTTGGCTCTGCTTTTCAAAATGAAGGGATGAACATTGTGAAGGTTTTGGCAAATTGAAGATCATAAAAACAAGTGCCCTGTAAACAGTTTAGAAACTCACATAAAATTTTCAGCCCACCTAAGATTATTTGATGGTAACACAGCTCAACTGAACACCATAAATTACACTATAAATGTGAAAATAACAAAAAGGACTTTTTCATGTGGGATATTTGAAAGAAAAAAAGGTGCCTTTTAAAATTAATATAATTTCTAAATACAAATTGTATTTTCTCTTCATGCTCTGTCATAGCTCAGCTGTTTAGGATGGACCCTCTGTGAGGCTTGCCGGCCAGACTGCCGCTTGCTCTGCCTCAGGACTCTCTCTCTCTCTCCGCTGAGTCCAGCTGTCCTCTTGCTCTCCTCAGACACAGAGAGAGGACCGCCAACAGGGAGGTGTGAATGGACCTCCACCGCCCCTTCAAGATGGACAGCCCCTCCTACCTGCCGGCCCCCCTGGCCTCCCCCGCCCTGATGGTCCTCGCCTCCACCGCCGAGGCCGGTCGAGACGCCTCCGTCCCGTGCCAGGCGCCCAGGCCCTTCGGCGTCCCCGCTTCCGTGGAGAAGGACCTCCACCTCCCCTTCCCCTCGGCCTCCTACACCTTCACCTCCATGTATCACCGCCAGGGCCCCGTGTCGGGCGCCTTCCCCTCCCGAGACTTCCCCACCTCCCTGCTCCACCTGCACCCCCAGTTCACCCCCCCCAACCTGGACTGCTCCACCCTGGGCATGCTCAACCACAGCGGGGTGGGGGCCTTCCGACCCTTCTCCTCCCCACACGAGGAGAGGGAGGCAGGGGGGTACCAGTCAGCTTTCACCCCCGCCAAGAGGCTGAAGGGTTGCTTCCCCGAGGCGGAGGGGAAAGAGTTTGACTTTGGCTCTCCGGGGGGCTCCCTCAAGGCGGGGGAAGACTCAGGGAGGAAGCTGTTTTCCATGTCTGGACTGCTGTCGGATGGAGAGGCCTCGTCCAGCCCCGAGGAACGCAAGGAGCGCAGTGAGTGCACACTGAATACACACCAAAATACACATGCGGCGTGTGTTCAGACATGCAAACATTTCTATACGCACGCATGCAGGTAGACACGCACACACACACACTCACACACAGCCCCTCATCTCACAGCACCTTTCACTATGAAGGGAAACATGCCGACTTTAATTGCCACATCAAAGGCCTCACACAACCTGACACGACGCGGCAGATGAGATTTACATATCCTCTACAACTGCATTGGCAAAAATGTGACAAATTGAAAGGAAGCTTTGTGTGTGAGGACGTTGCTGTTTCCCCTTTTGCACTCTAGTCATCATCGCCTAGTTGGGCAAAGTGTTTACACCGACTGGCTGTGACTGACTTTGACACAAGTAAATTGAATAGTGTCACTTATTCAGCTTAGTGATCATTAGCCACATATGACCATTAGGCCTATTGGAAGTCAGACATTTCTCTGCGCTGAGGAACACAAATACATCGGAGCGTATGGAGGGTTGACATAGGAGGAGTGAGAGTCTGAACGAATGACACCCTGTCAGAGATAACGAGGTGGCAGAGATAGAGAGGGAGCGAAGGAGGGAGGGATGGAGGAGGATAGAGAAAAAGAAAGAGGGAGAGAGAGAGAGGGAGAGAGAGAGAGAGAGAGCTGTGGCGATGCGCCTCAGCCTCAGCTTCCCAACGACAACCCTCAGCTCAATATGGCCGCCCACACCAGCCGTCTGATTTGTTGACAAATGAGTGGGAGAGGTGTCAGTCAGCGCGGCGCGGAGAGAGAGCCGCTCCTCATTACTCCCGGGGATAATTGCCCAACGGCGCGGGGGCACGACGCTCGCCTCGCCTCCGTCTCTCAGAGAGAGAGAGAGAGAGAAAGAGAGAGTGAGTGAGTGAGACAGGAACTGAGAGAGAGAGAGAGAGAGAGAGAACCGAAGTCAGGGGAGGCAATGCTAGGCATGATGGGAAATCAAACCCCCTCAGTGGCGGTCGCCAAGGGGAGCGCCTGACAGATGAAAGGAACTAGAGGAAGACAGAGAGAGAGAGGAGAGAGAGAGAGGACCCAAAGGCTCAGCAGATCAGAGGGGGACACCATCGAAAATAATGACAATGATAAGGGGGGGGGGGGAGCCGGAGAGGGGAGAAGGTGGGAGGGGGACACGCTGATATACCCTCTCATACATATCACCTAAAGGAAACTTTCATCCCACACATAAAGGGCGGGAGCAGGGACGAGCTGTCTTAAGAAAAGTTTGGATTGTGCATGTGAGTGTGTGTATGCATGCGTGTGTGTGTGTGTCTGTGTGTGCGTGTCTTTGTTGAAACTTCCTTATTTTATGTGTGGTGCCGGCTGAGTGACAGGGCCAGGGAGGCGGAGTGGCAGGAAGGAATCTCAATATGGAATTTTAATAAGGACAGGAAAGGAAAAGATGCCAGCCGGAGTGCTGGTGTGAGAGGTGTGTCTGTCTGACAATGTTTGCCTGTGCACTCGTGCATGCGTGTTCCCCTCACCTCCTGATTTTGGGAATCTCATTTGGGGAATGTTGACAAGGACAAAAGATAGGGTGGAATGGAACATGGGGAGCATCTCTCCTCCAAAAGTGAGTTTGGGAAACGAAAAAAAAAAAAAAAAAGAAAAGAAAAAAAAAAAAACGGATTCTTGCACATTGGAAGCCTCTTTTCCAGCTTTATCCAATTAGATTGGAGCTCAGGCAAACTAAGAGCTTTAATGCAATTGAGCTCCCAGCACTTTTCTAAGTCTGACATGCGCTTGTTCCTCTTGACTGGTTAACAGACAGTCACTTCAGGACCAAAAGTCTTAAGCTTCAAATCTTCTTGGGATGTGAGAGTCTGCCTGCTGGCGTACTGCTCCAGCAGGAGCCGTGCAAAGTCACACTGAAGCACAAAATGGACCATAAAAATCAACATTTATACTTTGCTAATCTTCTGCTTCATTGAAATGACCGCCGTGGCTCTCACAAACTGCACTGCGCTTCTCATGTCCTTAGTCATGTCATTAATGCCTGGTTTTCACATATTTCTTTTTCGAGATACTTCTCATTCAATATAGTCACTTTGACTTTGCCTCTTTGGACTCTGATTCCCTTTAAATTTCATCTTAAGTAGCTTCAAATTAGGAAAAACATATTGTATAACAATGTCACATAATAAATACTCTGTGTCTGCTGGTTGCAGTGCTTCACTGAAGCGACATCACACTTACACTGAGTGAAATATTCAAACCTAAGCCCTTATTTTATGGCTGCAGCATTACATCAAATAAAAAAATATCTACATATCTTTTATGCACTTTTCCCTGTAATTTAGGAAGTGTTTGGGATCTCTGGAAACCTTGGGATCTTTTCTAGAATTTGAAATAAAGTTCCAAGGGTTTCAGCAAATCCTGGCTGCTCTGCAATGACAAAAAGTGGTTAAAGCGTCTGTGTTTCAGGAGGATATGGTCTTAAGTTTGTGTGTCACAACATGGGTTTCCTCTGTTTTCCTCTTTTGAGTGCAGTTAACCTTTATTTTCTTCAGTTTTCCAGTTGTTGACTGTTCTGCAGTAAGTTTGCCTGGACGCTGTGCCTCTTAGCTGTAGTTGCTTATAATGTCAGTCTAAAGGAATGTAAAGATTCTGAGGAATTTAAGCTTCCTCTGCGGTTGGACTCATTGTGTGGCACCTTGGATGAGCGTGTCAGTGTCACACCTGAAATGCCAGTGTAAATTCGTGTGTCCAGTTTCAACCCAAAAAGCTCATGGTAGCTTCTCTGGTAGCCCCGGTGTTGTCTCCAGAGCAGTATGCAGGTTGGGGGGGCTGGTTCCCATCTGCCTTGTGCATCAGCACCAGTGGACGTCTCCTTCTCCCCATCCTCTGCCGCTGCCCCCCCCACGCCACCCCATCCCCTCCAGACTCGCCTCTGTTTTATCAGGGAAGGTCTGAGACGCATGGTGTGCTCTGACAGCTGTTCAAACAGCCACGCTCGCTTTCAAAGGGCAGATGTCTTCACTGGAGCGAGTCATGCTTATTTTCCTCAGGGAGATGCTTTCAACCGCAGGCCCGAGCTGGAACTAAAAAGGCCCTTTACCAGAAACACGAGTTGGGAGAACGGAGGAACGGGGTGACAAAACACACCGTGGCCAGACGTTGATGGAATGGCATGTGTGTGTGTGTATGTGTGTGTGTGTGTGTGTGTGTGTTGTTCTGCCCAGGCGAGACAGCATCTGTGGTGGCAGGGTTGAGTGAGAGTTGTGATAACTGGAGCCAGATGTTGGAGTGCCTCTGTGCTGTGGTACTATCTAACTCCTGATTTGCAGCTGAAATGTCTCACCTGCAGAGCGGACAAAGTCTTCCAAAAAGGGGAGCAAACAGCAGACATTCACCTATTTTGCACATTTATATTATAACTCATGCCATTTGCTTTACATTTTCCTCCAAAGTGCCTTAAAAATGCATTCACTTTGAGTGCGGCCGCCCCATGAGACCTGACCCCTCGACCTCAGGAGGGTTTGCTCACTGAAGACACAATCTGGTAATGTGGCACATACACTACATTTACGCAGCTTAATCTGTTGAGTTTAAAATGTAACCTCAAGTGTTTTTGAGGCGGACAGACTCTTCATCATGGCAGGATTTGGGTGTAAAGTGTGGGGCTGTTGACTCCGGCGTCAGGCCCCTGAATCAGCCCCTCTTTCTGGGACGAGCAGCCACTGAGCCGCGGCTGAGAGACACCGGCCGGATCTTCAGCCGAGTGTAAAGAAACACCCGGGGAAGTTAACGGAGGGGAAACATTTAAGCGTCGCACACACCGAGGTTTCCCCGCCAGATGTGCTGTAGGTGGTGTGTGTAAGTGTCCTCCACGGTCGGTTATTCATGGTTTGTTAGCGGAGTAGCGCGCTGCCTGGACAGAATCAATATTACATAGATTCATCTTAGACTTGGCAGATGGATTATCTCCTCTGTTTGACGGCCTCAGCTTGTTCTAGACGCAGCATACATGTGTTTGTTGTATGCGTGTGCGTGTGTATGCGTGTGTGTGCGTGTGTATGTGTGTGTGCCTGGATACATGTGTTTGTATGTTTGTGCTGCTCTACCCATTTGCACTTGTGTGGGTGTAATTTCTAAACGAACACGCCACTGTTGGAGCATGTCCAAAATGTCAACTTTTCAGGTGTACGCTGTAAAAAAAAAAAAAAATCTGTTTTAACAAATCTCATTTTCAGTGTGAAAATTATTGACTTTCTCAAAACAAGTAAAAAAAAAAAATCTACTATTGAGATGAGATAGTCCCATTTGTTCCTGATAGAGTTGCATAAGAAGAAGTAGAAATATGTTGAAATATGTTTCAATAAAATTACTCTTGATTCAAGAAAATTATGCAAAGAAGTTGATTAGCATTAAGTACAGTTGGGATTATGTCATTGCACTGGCAGATTTTTTTCAACTGTTTTAAGAAAAACAAGATTTTAATACCAAATATGAGGCTAAATGACTTGTTAAGACTTGTTTTTTTTTTTTTTTTTTTTTTTTTTGTGTGTTAATAAAAACACTCTTGTTTTTAGCTTGAGAATCGGGCGTTCTGTGTTTACCAAATTTTGTAAAGCCAAGAAAGGCCAAATAGTTTGAACCCACAGAGGAGCATGAAATCCTTCACAGGAAGTTAAACCATGAAAATCATCAGAACTGGAGTTTACAATGTTTTCGCCCAACTGCACTGCGTTTGTATGCATATTGTGTGCATGCAGAGGTGTAGTGCATGTGTATACTGAGGTCACACACACACACACACACACACACACACGCACATGCACACGCACACACACTCCAATGGTGGTTGCTTACCCTAGCTGTGTGTGCTGATTCGATAACAGGGAGGGCGTCGGTGCGCTGTGTTTTCTGTGAAGCTGTCGTTGACGGCGGCCGGTATTGAGTGGAGCTTCCTGTTGAAAGACACAGTGTTTACATCCCACTGGCAGACCACAGGAGATCAATAGCAACCACTCGATGCTCATGCATACACATATAGTATCTGCTGCCTGCTATTATTCCCAGGGTGTACACTCGAGAGTCAGACATGCTCGCGTGTGCACTCACACCGGCATGCATTAACAGACACGCAGACACGCGCACGCACAATTACACGTTATTTTTCTGTTTTTTGTTGTTTTTTTTTTCTTCAATTTTTGGATTTGATTTTGTGTTGGAGAGGTTTGTCACGTACAAACCTTGAAGGAAGAAAGCTGAAGAAATGCAGGAAGAACCAGGTGGAGGCATGAGCAACACAACTGCACAAAAGGATTGAAAATACAAGTCATAAAGAAAAGAAATCAAGCAGAAAGCACCCAAAGTGAATAACATGAAGCTGGTCCAGATTTACAGTTATTTGCATGTGCATGAATATTTACACCAGGCGTTATTGTACAACATACATGTTTACACTGTAGCAGGCAAAAACCAGAGCGCCGGGTGTTATTCAGTCTATGTGAGAAGTTATCCCAGATAAAAGAGAAGTCTGCAGCCCGCTCTCTTTTTGACCACGTTGGTAGTCTTGTATTTGATTTCAGACTCTTAGGGAGGAAGCATTACAATATTAATGGGGGCTGCATTTGATGTGAGAGCAGGCCACGGTTGACTGTTCCCCCTCCTGTTGTGATGCTAGTTTGTTCTCTTAATGTTCTCCTAAGTGAAAGGAGCTTTCATCCTGGCAGGAGGGGAAACTCTTCTCAGCTTTTTTTTTTTTTTTTTTTTTTTTTTTTTTTCTCCTCCTTCCCCTTCATCTTGGGGAGCTTGAATGTTGGAGTTAGGAGGAACATGCTCCACCGGACTGTTCTGCAGTGTGTTTTTATACATTTGCATTTTAATGCCAGTGGGTTTTGTTTTATTTATTTGCGCAAACACGCGCGCATGTGTGTGTTTAGTGACTCAGATTCCGTGAAGGCCGATGCGTCTTCATTCTTTCAGAGTTAAAAGGAAGCGAGACGCAGGGACCACACGCCTTGACAGAGACAGACAGGACTTCTATAAGTCTGGCACTAGGCTTTTACAGTAGCAGGGGGAAATGGTTGTGCATGTGTGTGTGTGTGTGTGTGTGTGTGTGTGTGTGTGCAGTGGGGGCTTTGGCAGTGACCAGCAGCACCTGTTGGATGGTCAACAGAGTGTCTGTCGAAACATGAGTCATAACACATCTTTTAGTCACTACATCTGCTCCCATCTAGTGATGTGATCAGTTGAGTAAAGGGAGACAGGCTTCTGTGTGCTGACACACACACACACACACATACACACACTGTAAGGGAGAAAGAGAGAGAGAGAGAGGGAGAGAGAGTCATAATGAGTGCAGAGACCAGAGGTCGTTAAAACAACAGGCCTGTTTTAACAGAGGCCCTCCACCATTTCTCCCCTGTTCCCTCTCTCCCTTTCCCCCTCTTTTCCTCTCTACTTGCTTTTCTGCACCTGATCGACCTGCATCACGGCTGCCTCTGATCTCACATCAAAGACCCGCTGTGTGTCTCTGTGTGTGTGGATGTGTGTGTGGATGTATGCGTATAGAAAAGGCTATGGGTAAAGTCGAGGGGTAGGGGAGGGTCTGTGGATTGAATCGCATGTTTCGTAAGAAGTGGCACACACACACACACACACACACACACACACGCACACACTCCCTCACATCCTCTGTCCCGTCCCCTGAGCCTAACAAATCAGTCAGGCAGATAGAGAGGGCAGGAAGGCCAAATGCTGGGGTTAAACACATGCTGCGGAGGAGCAGCACAGACAGCAAGACCACACCAATCCTACACGCCTGGATGGCAGCCAGGAACCTACGTATGTGTGTGTGTGTGTGTGTGTGTGTGTGGTGCCACAGACAGACCTCATTACTGCATGTCACTCCTGCTTGTTGCAACTCTCCCAGCTGTGGAAGAGCTTGACAAAAGCCGATACGTCAAAGGAATGCCAAGCGCACACCACACAGCGTTAGATTCGAAGCGATGGCTTTACCTCCCGAACACATGACATCTCAACATCTTTTTATACATTACATCTTTTTAAACAGCTATAAATTGCCACATATACGCAGCTTTTTGTTAATTTACACTCAAAGAAGTGTCTTTTTAGGGGGTAAGGAGTCATTAGTGTGGAAGAAAGCTAACTTATGGAACAGACAGTCACTGGATTGTCAACTGGGGTTTATAACCATTACAATGGGAATTATAGGACATAGTATGGTTTACTTATGTACAGTATATGGGTTTGTTTACAAGCTGTACCCCAAAGATGCTCTGATGAGTCCAGTTCCACTTTGCTGCTTCGCCAAACTCTTGTCAGCGCGGGTGTGTTTACCCCTGGCCTTCTGAGGTCAGAGTTCACCGGGATTGACCCCCTCACCCCGCTGTGTAGGGGCGTAAACACTCCCCCGATTCTCCACAGAGAAAAGCAGCGGGCCCGGGCCATAAATCACAGGCCTGATAATTGGTAGGAAAACAGCAGTCCAGCAGTATATAACCTTTTACGTGTCGTCTCAGCTCTTTATTATGGTGCTAATGAGTGGCCGTGGATCAGGGTTAGGGCCGCAAGCTAAGGGGGGAATTGGGGTGGAGGGGTGTGTGTGTGTGTGTGTGTGTGTGTGTGTTGGGGGGGGGGGTTCAGCTCATATGTGGGCCACTGGCTACTCAGTGCACCCACACACACCTGCACATACACTGGTAGGTACATACATGCACACACAGCTAAACACAGTGGGTAGAGTTGCACATGTAATTACACACTCACACTGAAGGGCAGGCAAACACTGAAGTACACACACATGTACACAGGAAAGCACACCCACCAATGGATATGCGCGTATGCAAACATTCCCTCACACACACACATGCATATGCAAACACACACACACACACACACACACACACACACACTGGCTGGCTGGCTGGCAGGCACAGCAGTCTCCATTACAGGCAGCCATTAGTATGGAGATTGTGCTAATTGTCCCCATAGACTACACAGGCAGCGCTCGGCGGGCCTGCTGTGAGTCTATGAGGCCGAGTAAGAGCAGGCGCAGCTCTTTACACATCCCATTGTTTCGGTCATGACCCTATTAGTGCTATTACATATCGATCACCGAATGATTATGGGATACATACCATGCATTGTTTCAATGTAAATGACACCATTATAACGCATCCAGTGGCCGTCCCACTGTCGCCGGGAGTCACACAGGAGGCAAAGTCACATCGCAGCTTTGCCTTATAATGGAAGGTCAAAGGGACCTGAGGGGGGCACTGAATTGTTATATTTAAAATTAAGGTTACACTGATCTATCAATATTGGCCTTTTATTAAAATCAGATTTTGGCAATTCATTCTCACCCTAATATGAAGGATATGGTGCACTGTACAGGGTTTAAATACACCTTTATTCTGTACTCAATACCATATTAGCTGTCTATGGGGCTGAACCAAAACTGATCCTAATGCTTAGAGTGGATGAAAGAATGTGTGTTACTTTCATTATCCTGGCTGTCAGAGGAAAATGCAGTGCCAAAATCTTTCCCAGGCTTTGGCAGAGGCATGTTTTTTTTTTTTTTTTTTTTTTTCAGCCTGAATTTCATTGTCTGTGATTTTTTTTTTGGCATGAAAATGGTCAGATTTAAAGATATCAAAAGCACAAGACTCAGCTATCAAGAGCTTCACTCTGAAAAGTATCATATCATATCTTGAACACCTTGGTTGATCTGTAATTTTTTAAATTTTTTAAATTTTTTTATTAAACGACCAGTACCTTATTAAAACACTACTGTGCATTTAGATCGTTTTCATTAAACCCTATTTAAAACATAGGCTAATGTGCTATCATCGTAATTATAAGAGCAAAAGCTGAGATTTTTGTTGGTGAAATTGTTTTAATGCTATTAGTGGTGTTTAGTACTAGATAAAGAGCAATAAACACCACAAACACTTCTGGCTATAAGAGGCTTTAGCCAGCTGTGATCATTTTTTGGTTACATATAATCAGCTGGAGCAGCTAGACGCTGTGTTTGTGCGCAGTACCCTGGCAGGCTCCTGGAAGCAGAGCAGCATTTCTCTGGGTGGGCTGGATGGATCTGGGTCCAGCAGAAACGCCACTGGAGAGGATCCAGTCTCATTAGCTGCAGCTCAAAGCTCCTGATCAGTCAAGTAGAGGAGATTGAGCTCTGAGCGGCTCCGCACGGCGCCTGTGTGACCCTATTGAAGGAGAACACAGGGGAGAAGATCTATACCCGCCGGCGCTGCCACAGGCCTCTTTGTTCTGCTGTGTTCGCTGACAGGGGGATCGGAGGGGCGTATCGACAGGGGCTCACACCAGGCTGCTCTCACCACGGCTACACCGGGGCGTGCGCGCACTCTACACACACACACACGCACACACACCGCCACACACAGAAACTTGTGTTCGCACTCACAGCTCCACTCTCTTGTATTCCCACAAGCACACACATATGAACAACCATTTGAGTGTGTGCATATTCTCACACACTTTCCCACACACACGCGTACATTTACAGGCACAATAGAGCTATCAGTAACAGTGATTTCCAGCACTGATTTTCAGGCTGCAGACACATCCACTCAGCTGAGTGTTATATTGAAGCCCATCTCACTCTCCCAACAAGGGCTCAGGGTCAGAGAGCGGAGCCAGCCCGGTGCTGGGAAACCCCACGCAGCACCCAGGGATGCTAGCTGTGCCCTTTTCCTCAACAAAAACAAAAACAAAACCAAAACCAAGACCAAATCATTCCTTAGCGCTGACCTTTCTTTACAACCTCATGATGAAATCACACAATAGGTCTCCTCAGTCAGACTGAATCTGCTCTCACAGAAATCTTAATGTGCATTTAGTATATTTTTCTCTGGATGGTAATATACTGATTGTCCTGATGCTGACATATTTACCACTTTAGGCACACGCAAACACATGCAAATACTTTGCATATTTAGATGTTATCCAGTGATACTGTGGAAGAATTTGTGATAAATGAAGTCCAAAGCTCGGTGCTTTAAACCCCCTGGATTTGCTGTCCTTTCATGTAAGGGTTATTGGAGATAAGCAGCTCAATATTCTGTACTGTTGAATCTGACATTTTGAAGATAAAAACCATCGTCATTTTCCGTAATTGTTTTTTGATCCCGGCAGACACAATAACATCCTATAGGAAGTGTGACTAACCCAAACACAGGTGTGTGACAGAGCAGCAGCTGGTTGCGGTCCCCTCGTACCAGCAGCAGTCAACACAGTGTTTCTGACAGTATCAGATGTTATCTGGGGGGAGAGATGGCTTATCTGTAATGATCCCCACTGATGAGACTGAGGAGGGGGGGGCTGGGAGGATACATCAGTCTCTCTGTGGTGTGCAGGCTCATTGCAAAGCCTTCCGCTTCTCACCTGCACTGACCACAGTGCATGTGGGACAGGTGTGAGAGGGGAAGACAGGTGGGTGTATTTTTTCAGCAGATCGGGAAGGGGTGTGTGTGTGTGTGTGTGTGTGTGTGTGTGTGTGTGTCAGCAGTACCAGATTACCTGCATAACTTAAAATCAAAGTCCATCCTAAAACACACTTAAAAACAGTTATTGGTGATATCATCTCCAGGTCAGTTTAGTTTTTTCTTAAGTCTATTTTTCTTATTTGCAACTGGCCAAACTTAGATGATATTAAGTCACATTGAGGTATCTTCTCAACATGGATTATGGAAACTGATAGCAGAAAACATGTCAGCTATCTGACAAAACATCAGGTTTTGGTGTCAGTCCCTCAGAAACAAAGAGCAAGAACTGATTTCTAGACTCAGCATTGTGCACCTACATTCAAAAATCTGTTGGAGAGGAGGCAGAGATACTGATTCCTCCACTGACAGAATGTAATGCAACCATTGTGTTTTGAGTAGTGATGTGACTGTTGCTTTTTCTCAACTGGAAAAACTTGACTTGCTCTCTGGCTCACCGTTACTCTCATCGCCTACATAAAACTTCGTACCTGTTGTTTTTCTGTGGGATTTGTTGAAAGTCTCTGTGGGAAATGTTGGGAAACTGAAGCAGCAGGAGATGCTTTTGCAGGATGTAAGATACCTACACACTGGTGAATCTGGTATTACTGGTGAGTCCTTTTATTATTAAAACTCTTAGGTGAGTGTGCATCATTTGTCAGGGTTGGACTGTTTGTCCAGGACTCTTTAGAAAAGTGGAGCATTTGAACAGAACAAGCATCTCATGTTCCCTTTTTTAACTACTCAGATCAAGACGGGGGAAAAGAAACTGTGAGCAAAGTGGTGAGAGGATGATGGAATAATGGGAGAGCCAGAGAGAGAGCCTGTGTGTTAATCACTGGGTCGGGTAATGGTGATGTGTATTTTGAGAGGCAATCTAATTATTGTCTAATGAGGGGCTTTGATTTGTCTATTAGCTTCTTCACTTCACCTCATTCACACACACACACACACACACACACGCACACACACACAGAAATTGGATCATGACAGGAATTATAGATTGAATTAAAAGCCCTGCACTTCAATGTGCTGAGAGCATTATCTCCATCCAGGTGCAGGGTTAGCCTAGGCCCACTATAACAATAACTCTGCAACATATTTAAAAGTGTACTGCTTAATAGGTATATCTACTATTTTTGTCGCTGCAAGAAAAACATAATATTACATGAAATATGCATACACTATAACATAATAATATCAGTATCATATCATGTGCTTAATACAATGAAAAAGATACAGATTTTTTTTTGCAGAAAAATCAAGTTTCTCTACTGTCCTCAGTTGCATTGTTTTACACGAGAAAATGGAGAGCTGGAAACTTACTGTAGCCATCAGCCTTAATGAAGACTGCTAAGAATGCTAACAAGCATATCGTTGCTCTTAGGTGAAAAATGTGTATCTCCAAAATGTCAGCTATTCAAAAGCTAAGAAAATAAGCCCCACTGGCTTGACCACCACTGCCTTATGAGTCATGTGATGACAGCGATAAGGAAACTAGGGGCCAAAAGTGAAAACTTCACCTCACAATGTGAAGAGTGCCTGATGAAAATTCACGCAAGTTGAAGTAAAACTGAATACGTCAAGTGATCGCCTCAAGTGTGGCAAGAGAGGTTCAAGTCCTAACAGTGTGATATAGTGTGGCAGTGTTGGATCTCTGTATATTTCAATCTGTCAAGTCGGTGCAGGTTGATGGCATCAGAATGAGTGACAGGCCACCGGTGAACAGCTCTATCCCTGTCCGCTGTCGTTCAGGACTTGATCCGGTATGACTGCACTGAGTTTGACAGACAGCAGTCAGCAAACGAATTTTCAAGTCCACATTTGACATTTTGCTGCCCAGAGTATAACCTTTATTACATCTCAGCGTTTGGATATATGATCATAGAAGTCTATACTGGTAGGTTTTCGTTGCTGTCAATCTCCGATTCCTGGAGTTCATGATCAGTATTTCAGCTACAGTGTTGGCCCCATCATTGTTAAGTCTGCTGTTTGGAGTCATTTTGTCGAAGGAGGTTTCACATTTTCAAATGGTGGGTATCTCACTTCAGAATCAAAATCTTAAAATACATCCCACAGATATTTTCCAGTCAGGTAGCTCATAAGTAGCCGGCTTTCAATGGTAACACCCGAGGACCGTCCTAACTTTCCCTCTGTCTTGTATTGCCTTGCTCTCTTGCCGTTCTGATCTGTAAGTCTGTATCAAAGATCATTGAGCCATGCATCTCAATGAGGGCCAGATTGATTGGCTAGAGCAGAGTGGAGGCAGGGTTCGATCTTAGCCCTTTGGGTCCTGAGAAGGGAAACATGGTCAGAGGGACGGAGTCGCACAGCTACCCAGTCCACTCTCCATCAACCAGATGATTGGCCAGACACATGTGGGGCCACGCCCGTACCTGATGGAACAATTGTGGCGAGTAATGGAGAAGATGAGAGAGGGAGAGAGAAATAGGGGGTTGTGTTCTGATTGACCTGTGGTCAGAAGGGTTACATCCATTGATCTGTAGGGCAGAAGAAAAGGGCTTTGGCCTGAGGTGCTTCACAATGAGTCAATTTGAGGTTAGGATTCCTGTCCATTCCCACCAGGAGCTTTTTCATCATCCGATTCCTCGGGACTTACAACTGCCATCTAACATCGCATATGGTGGCTCCGTGTAATGCACGGAGCACCAGAGAGGCCAAAGGCCAATCAATGTTCTACAAGAGGTTGATACAGATCTTATTAGTCAATGAATGATCATTAGTGGTCTAACGAGACATTGATTTGTGCAAGTGCCAAAGGTTGCGGTGGTTGTGGTGAGTGTCTTTAATACATTAAACACAATTGATTGCCGAGTGGGAGGGATATTTGTGGATGATGCTGGAATCAGATTGGACAGTGAGAGATTTGAGGTCAGGCTGGGATAGGAAGTATACATTCATTGGCCATTGAATGTGGTTAGGATTCAGGATGGAGCCCAACAGCACATTTGTCTTTTATGTATTACCGGTGTAGCAATTCTGCATTGAATAAAAAGCAGATCGACTGGAATCAACTGGAGCAGCAGCCTTTGAAAGCTGAGGAAATGACTCTGCTCATAGCAGATGTGTTACTACAGGGCCTATTATGTTGCTCATTAAATACCCAACCTCTCAATAGGCCATTATTTCCCCAATAAAAAACAAACGACAGCCTGCATACTTTCCCCTCTCCCCCCTCCGCTTCAGAGGTTAGCTCTACCTCACAGACGGCAAAAACCCCTGACTAATATCCTGCATGTGATGCTTTTAAATAGGAAGCAGGCAGCAGGATAGGGTGGGGTACAGGTGTGGCAGGAGCCAATGACTTTTATAGCCCTCCGTCTCCTCTGAAAGTGTGCCAAGGACCTGCCCACACAACCCACTGTTGCTGCTTTAGCCGCCAAGCGTTAACTTTACTCCCCCCTCCAATCTCTACATGCCCACTGGTTATATAGAGTCTGTGCTTGTTATGGCTTTATAGATGGATTTCTGATGTGCTTAGAGAATTGTTTGATGATTGGGCTAATGATGCCAGTCAGGGTGAGTTGTCTCAGCACTTTATCGCCGAAGAACACAGAGAAAAACAGGTCCAGTTGACATAAAACAAACTCCACAGCCTTCCTTGGATGGCTCCCTGTTCATCCCCTGCCATTCAAAGCTGTCCAAACCTCCCCATGTCAATCAGGATTATACCACGTCCTCAGGTTTTGTCACTGGGGGGACGTTCGTCACCATGTCTCCCCTGCAGAACAGCCTTTTCATGCCCCAGCATAATGTCAACGGGTGACATCAAGGCCTGATGTGATGTGGCATTCACTAAAGGTCACGTTAGGCATCTCCGCTCCGTCTGCATCAGCAGAACTGGCAGCCGTCATATGGGCGCTGGCATCGGCCATTACCCAGGCCCGCAGGGGGACCCGATGCTTTGAGGATTTGTCAGTGGGATTCTGATCTCTCTGTTTCTCTGGTGAGTGTTGAACCCTGGCTAGTCGCTGTACACATCTTGATGTGGAAAAACAGAAACTGGCTTTGATCATCAATCATACAAGGGGGAAAGAAGGACTGAGATATCTTGCTTCATTTCAAGACATGAACTTTACTATCTCATGATGCTCTTGATAGTGGTGATAGCATAGAGACCTATTGCAGTGTTTTGATGGGTTAGTCACCCCAAGGCTGCACACTCTTCAAATCTATTGGGAGATAAGATAGAAATTGTGCTCAGGCATGTTGTCTTAAGCTCATCAGTTTGATTCCTTCCTGACAACAAAAGCTGTACAAAAACTGATTTACTTTCAAGATAGATTAAATTTAGGGTCAGGCAACATTG
The DNA here is from genome assembly GCF_902150065.1 of Myripristis murdjan. Classification (NCBI taxonomy): domain Eukaryota; kingdom Metazoa; phylum Chordata; class Actinopteri; order Holocentriformes; family Holocentridae; genus Myripristis; species Myripristis murdjan. Next base: position 8,810,995 of record NC_043983.1, on the reverse strand, counting down.
TAAATTGATTATGAAAATAAGAAAAAAGTCACTTTTTAGGTGGCCATAGAATACAGATAAAATGAACGTGTTATCCTATTGTGATCCGCACATTCTGCTTCAAATGTAAGTTTTAACTACAGTCGCAGCTTTCTCCCAAGAGGCATCAGTAGGGGAGGAGAGCGAATGACAGCTGGACAAAGGCGAGACAGCCAGGAAAGGAGGTCTTGAACTGGCGAGACACAAAGATAGAGAAAGGAAACAATCAGAGACACCGAGAGAGTGAATCCATTAGGAGATGGGCAAGTCAAAGGCAGAGCCCAGCCCGGCCAAAGAGGGCCAATCCATCCCAGCCAGTTGCCGTAGTGAGGGAACGGTTAACAAGCCCCGGGCAAGTTTTACAGCCCCCTGTTGTGTGTCTGAGACCCCCCAGGCTGGAGAGGGGCTGAGGCTGACTGATACTGACAGGGTTTATGTGGGCGGGGTGGGGGTGTAATACGTGGTCATGAACCAACAACTGTCACTTAAGAGAGCACAGCACAAGCACTGAGTCAGGCCTCAGCGCAAGCATGCAAGCATGCAAACACACGCACACACACACACACACACACACTGACTCTTATGTACGCATACAAACACACACCCTTGCACACTATTAGATTGGATGTTTGTGAGGACCAGAGTTGTGAGGGAGGGGTGGGTTTGTGGGCTGCAGGAGGAGGGGGCTTATCCAAAAAGTGGACCAATAAAACACCTGAAAATCAAATCCCATTGCTCTTATCGCGGCGCCACTCAGAGACGTTATCTGTGCAGGTAATGCGGTTATAAATTCAATTTCAGCCCAGAGATTTCATTGTTTACTGACGCCTGCGTGTTCCGGGCGGCGGAGCGCAGAAAGCCCGGGAACGTTCGATGCGTGTCGGGAAAACTCATTTAGGCTTCCGCGAGGGGATGCAAAAAAGGCAGGAGGAGGGGTGGAAATGAGGCGAGCTGTCACTCTCCCAAGGACACCCGATTCCGCTTTCTATTTTCCACCCCCATGTTTTATTTAGAGGCCATTTTGTCCTATTTGGTTCCTCATTATGGGGGCTCATAGCTCAACTGATGTCAGGGGACGGCACTTGCCGACAGACATCGGCATCGAGCTTGTCATGTCACCGGTCATTTGGAGTGGAGCTGGGCTGAAGTGTTAGTCCGGTGTTCAGATAATAAGGTCCTCAAGGAAGTTCAGTCCACTATTTGCTCCCCGGACCAGTGTAGGGTCACAAACTGTCACAAATACTAAGCTATTTATAATGTTACATATTAAAAAATGCTAAATTCTGATAGCCAGACCTGTCATTTGTTTTTCCTTGACTGTGCAGAGATGGGAAATTAGGTGCATCTTGCCTACTAGCTCTCTCCATGTGATTGATGGCTTTCAGGAGTAAATCACCTCATCTACTAGGTAAAATCTTGATATAGTAGAGCTCCTGTGGCTCCCAGCTGGCTGCTTATGGCAGTAATCCATCAGTGGGACCCAATGGGCCGAGCGGCCCTCCTGGGTAATGTTCCTATTGACAGCCTATGATGTCAACACACTGACAGCAGGGGGCCATAGCAGTGTGTCTGTGTGTGTTTCTAACCTTATTTTACTCTCTCTCCCACTGTCTGTCAATAGTACAGATAGGTCTGCTGCACACACTCACACACACACACACACACACACACACACACACGGAAGACTGTGACTTGACTAAAGAAATCCTGAGCTGACTAATAGTTGTAGACTTTTTTGAGCCTGTCAAATGATCTTTTTTCTATTTCTGATAAATATGAATATTTTCTCATATCTTATTTCCCCCCCAGGAAATTCATGAAGGCATGCAAACTGATCTTCTATATTTAGTGTTTGTCAGAGACAAACAATTATTTATTCCTCAGTGATAATTGTTCTTGGCATAGAGTAACAAAAAATTAATAGGCAGACAACAACAACAACAACAACAACAACAAAAGCTTTTCTAAATGGGCCCAGCAGTATTAGTACACTGCTTGGGTAATCAAGTAAAAGGCAGGCTTTGCAAAAACCAAAAAAAAAGTTTATGTGGAAACAAACACACAATAGTAAGAATGAACTTCATTTATATAGCATTTAATAATAAATAAAAATAAGAATAATAGCAACAGTTAAACAAATAAAGAAAGATGCAACAAAAATTTAATGAGAAATGTTTAAAAGAAAACAATTGAAACTGATGAAAATAAATAATTAATAATAAATAGTTAATAAATAAAGAGTTCACAGAAAAGACAATCTTAAAAATATATTTTAAAAAATATGCCTGTAAGAGCTTTTTAAAAGCTGTAAAAGACTTGAATTTTACAGTTTAGGGGTTTTGAATCAGCGATCGCCTCTTGAGCTACATCTAGGAGCAGACCTCAGGATAAAAGAGCAAAAATGTAGTCAGGAGTTTGGGGGAAAAAAAACAGTTATGAGTAGAATCTGAAAATCAATTCTGAAATGAACAGGTAGCCAGGGCAACACACTATCATACCAGTGTACTCTAGTATCCTGTGTAGTGCACATACACTCTTTTAACTCTTCCCAATGATTTGTGTGTGTGTGTGTGTGTGTGTGTGTGTGTGTCTAACCTCATCCCACCCTCTCCCACTCCCCGGCCCCCCTCTGTCCAGGCAAGGTGAAGGGTCTCTACGACTCCCAGGCCCCGGTGTGTCCCGTCTGCCAGGCCGTGCTGCGACCCGGGGAGCTCCAGGAGCACATGGAGCAGGAGTTAGCCAAGCTCTCCCAGCTCCAGATCAGGTACTGCACTCTGACAACACAGCAGCGTCGTCTGATTTCACTCCAGTCGCTCTGTAATCCAGTAAATCTCCTCTATCTGTGCCTCCCTCGTCTCGAGTTTACATACGCTCTCATCCGCAGCACCTCGCAAATAGTCAGTCCTGTAACCCCGGCGGTGTCGGCGCCATGCTTTACCCTCTGCAGGATCACATCCTTCATTCAGTCTCTGTTTTCTCTTTTTTTCACCTTTCACAGCACCATTTCTCCTCTCTTCCTCCTTTGATTTATTTATTTATTTTTTTACTCCTGCTGTTCTCTTTATTTGCATAGCAGATTTTCGATTTTGCCTCTTTTTCTAGCTTTCAGGTGTGTTGGTGATAATTAATGTTGACAGATACTATAGCTGGAGGGACAACCTGCCCCCCCCCCCCCCCCCCCCCCCCACCCCCAATATCCTCGCCTCGTGGTATCTCCCGTCTTCTCTGTCACCTGAGTGCGATGTTTACAAGCTGCCTCATTGTTCCCTACATATTTCATATGAGAGCCTCTGGCCTTGAGGCGACAAATCATACGGCGGGCGAATAATGTCCCGCTAATGGCCGCTTTGAGCTTTGCACACACACACACACACAAACACACACGCACAAACACAAAGACAAGGACCCAGAAATGCACACAGACACACGCGCCCACACACACATTACCTGCTGCTTAGACCAGAAGAATGATTCCTCCAATAAAGACATTACACTCCAAATCTGCTTAACGACCGCTCCGTGGACAGTAATGGTTTCAAATTGAACTTGGCCCACGGGGGCGCTGAGTGTATGTCTGTGTGTGTGTGTGTGTGTCTTTGCGAGTGTGTGTGTGTACAGTATCTTTGTGGTAGACATGAGAGTGAAATGAGGATACACACAGACAATACAAATATACACATGATAAAGGGAGAGCTTATTTGGGAGGAAGTACTGTAGTGTGATTTGTGCATATGTGTGTTTGAGGATAAAATGTGTCCGGCTTAATTAAAGCCAGTTTTGGCGTGACTTTTTTTTCTCAATAGTGCCACTCCAGTGCAGCGTGACCATCTCATTGGGACGCCCAAGGTAAACAGAGCAGTGACATTTATGTGAGCTCCAGGTCAACGTCCTTACTATTAGCCTTACCTTTAAACTCTCTTTTCTCTCTGCTTTTTGCCTGTAGTCCCTTTCTCTCTCTCTGCACATAAAACGTGAAGGGTGCTCGCCCACCTCGCCCCCTCGGCCGGCTGAGGACGCCCACTCCGACCGATACCAGGTAAGAGGAAGAACAATCAAATCCATCTGAATCTTAACCCATTTAATTCTGATTCAAAGCAGCTTCAAAGTTTAAGTTAAGTTTTTTTTTTCCATATTGTACAATTACATCACATACATATTGTCTATCTTCTGGCTGCAACGCTTCACTGAAGCTGCATCACACTCATATTGAGGGAAATATTCAAAGCCAAGATGTAATTGTTTTATTGCTGCACCATTACATCAAACAGAAAATATCTAGATGTTTTGTACATCAGTTTATACACATTTCCCTGTAACTCAGCAAGACATGTTTGGTATCACAGGAAACCTTGGGATCTCCTCTAGAATTAAAAAAAAAGCTCTGTGGGTTTGAACAAAGCTGGGCCATACAATGACCAACTCTGTGAGCGAAGGGAGGGGCAGAGTTGAAGAGGTTAATTAAATTATTATACATGTTAGTGTACACAAGTTACATGTGGGCATGTTTTTTTTTTTTTGTTTTTTTTTTTTGAAATGGAAAAAATCCATGATGTAAATACTGTTTGAACAAAGATTTGCATATTGACCCTGGATTTCCTGAAGATGTAACTTCAGTGCCTCAGCAACACCTCATTTGCTGAACTGCAAGTTGAATAAAACTGACATTTTACCTGAATTGCAACCCAAATTGTAAATCTGTCCAATTTTGGAAGCCCTGTTGATTTCTGTTATTGGGAAAACTTCATTTAAAATATTACATATACTGTATGGAAATGCTTTCTGCTTTTAATGTTGCCTTATTAAAACTGAATGAACCAGATCAACAGCATGAATTAAGCTAGAAATTCCTAAATTAAGGAATGCAATATGTTAATATCCTGCTGCGGTCTGGTCTTTAACCCTGTTGTAATATTTTCCACAGACATTTCTCCGTGTGAGGGCCAACAGACACACAAGACTAAATGGTATGTTGATGCATGCAGGCTGTGCTAAATGTTCAGTGCTTTTGTCTCAGTTTGTCTCTTTTGTCTCCGTTTGAGACTTTTCCACCTGCAGTTTTTAACCATATCAAGTGAACAAAACAAATTGTGTCCTTTCTGACGCAAACAGTCGTGTGTTTCGTCCAATCCCCTCCCCGTCGTTGAGATTCCCCCCCCCTTTCCCACACCACCTCCACTGACCTAGCGCCCACACGAGCAGAGGAGCTATTAACCTCTCAACTTTGACCTTCTTGATATGTTAACAGTCGATGACCTCTGCTGGTGCAGGTGCTACGTCAAATCCGCCCCATTACGCCCCCACAGCGCAGGAGCCCACCTAGACTGCACACAAGCTGGTAAGACACACCGAGCGGCACTTCTCATTCCCACACTCATTTTATGAAACTGTCCCTCAGGAGATGAGTCAGTGGTCAGATCCTGTTTTGAAACGTGTGTACGTGTAGGCCCACATTTTAGGAGGGAAAGGGAAAGGGGGCATGTTCGCTTTTCCTGCCATTTTTTATCACTGCTTTGAGTCTATGAAACACACATGAAGTTTTATCACATGCTTGACATTACCATGCAGTTCAGTGTGTAAAGCATCACTTGATTATTTAACATGATACTGCATATATTGGCAGAATAATAATACTGAAATAATTTCTCTTAATGAGTTTGATAATAATTGCCCAAATGTACTCAGTACCCCATTCAGAAAAAGCAACACCAAATTAAAATCATGGTGTATGTAGGAGACAGCAGACAGTAAGGAGCTTCAGTGCTTTGTTGACAAAGTGTCTTACAGGTGACACTTAATTTAACATTTTTTTTCCTTGAAAAAATAGATATGTAGGGTTAAGGGATTTTGTTTTCTTTCTTTCTTTCTTTCTTTCTTTCTTTCTTTCTTTCTTTCTTTCTTTCTTTCTTTCTCTCTTTTCTTTTTTCACCTAACTCTTTCAAGTCACAGTGACATGAAAAATGACTTTTTCAACTTGCAGTTTTTTGTTCTGAAATATTAACAGTTTCACAACAAATGCCAAAAAATGGACTGAATTTTATTTATTTATTTATTTATTGTTTTTTTTTTTTGTTTTGTTTTGTTTTGTTTTTAATATCATAACCCCATTACTTCTGCATCCTGGAGTGTATTTTCAATGATGACTTCGTGCTGAACCACCAGGCGTGAACAAAAAAAAATTTTCAACCGAACAAAACCAGCAAATAAAGCCGCCTTTCTCCCCCTAAAGCTGGTGGCACACTGATCACTTGTTGGTTTTAACTTTTGAGAGATCCCTCTCCAGGTTAAGCCCCGCCCCTACGACCTTTTTCAACAGGATATAGATCAAATTAAGGGGCAAGAGGCTCTCAAAATGTCATTTCGTTGGGATTTTAATGTCTTCTATATTGTTATACTATATTGTTCATTTGACCATTTTAAGGGTAACATTATGGCATTCCAATCTTCCATGACACTGAATAGGAATGAGCGGGTATAGACAGTGAGTGAATGGATGAATAATAGCAGGAGACCTACACAGCACACTTGAGGGTATGGCTGACACTGTAGACGTCTTACTACTGTTATCATTACTGTCTAGCTGCCCCGGCTCTTAGCTGACTCTTCAAACTGCCAGCGCTGTCGAGGTCTGTTAGCCTTTATTGGGCCTTATAACAGGACAGCATAATGAGCTTCTAAATACTCGTCAGGGAGGAGAAAGAAGGAAGAGAGGGGGGGGTTCCCTCTGTTGGTTAATCAACCTTTCTCTCTCTCTCCTTCCTGTGTCTGCTTGATGAGCTCCTCCTCATCTATGACCGTCTCTTTAACCCTCATTATGTTCCCGGGGATGGCAGAGCTCGGGTCACGGCCACCGGCTCCCTGTCCGTCCCCGCGGGCCCGCTGTCATCCAGCGGGAATTAGAGGGTCCTAAAACTTAATGTCCCCTTATGCAATCTGCAGTCAGTCAGGGCACAGTGGGAGAGGAGGTGCAGTTGGTTGTTCTGCTGTGTTAACTTTTATATTACAGTCTATGGGAGGAGAGCGGGTGGAGGAGGGTGGAGTGACAAGTGGGGGAAATCTGTGGAGGATATGGGAACATTTTCAGAAAACTGAACTTGTGGCACATAGCGAGCTGCAAGCCACGTCTACCTGTCCCTCCTGCTTGTGTGATGAGCTGTGTTCCAGGATCTGTGTATGAATGTGACTGTCTCATGTATCTCGTACATACAAAAAACAAACAAGGACTGGTCCACACATAAGTAGTAAAATCCATGAAATTTACCCAAACTCTGGTTAAATTTCAGGTTATGTGTTATGAATGAATTGTGTTCAAAATCATAGACAAAATATGCAAACACGAATTTACACCCTGATTAAAAAAAAAAAGAGGCCAGTAGATACAGAAAGGCAACGTCACCAAAAAAACAGTGCACATACCAAAAATGTTTCAGTCACCAAATCATCCTAGTTCCTGATGCAATTGGGGAGAATCATATCAGGCATGAAAAAAAAAAAAAAGCGACACTGCAACACCTCTGTGTAGTGTTGTGTGTGAGTTTAGTGCTGAATACTCAACAATAAATAACTGTGTGCCATCTACTGCAATACAGGTTTTTTCCACTTTATATGACTGCATAATGCCGCTCAGATCTCATTTAAAGTAATTACATCTCCATTATCTTACCATATTGGATGTGCGTGCTTTTCTTGACCCGTTCGCTCTCTGTCTGTCCCCAGTCAGGATTGGCAAGCTGAAGAGGAGGAAACCAGACGAGGGACAGGTATGTTCTACTTTTTAGCGAGAAAATGAGAGATAGATATTTTTTTTTTACTCCCTGGTGTTTTTATTGTAATCTGAGATGAACATGATGTAGCTGTTCCTTTCTTATTGAGAAACATTTGCTTAAGAGAGCAGTGGTGGTCCGAACCCCCGACACTGCCCACTGCTTTTGTTCACTTTACATCAGGATCACTGTCAGCTCTGTGTGTATCCATGTGAAAACACCACTGGCATTGGTTCACAGCTATGAAAACAGTACTGGATATGTAGCCAAAGGCTATGGAAGACATATGGACATATTCACCGAGATGGTAAAAGCATTTGTGTGTGTATGCGTGTGTGTGTGTGTCTCTGTCTGTCTGTATATCAGGAGAGTTCTGCAGACCTGGTGCCATTGGAGGACGAGTGGAATGAGAAGAGAAGGATACAGATGACGTCTATCCTAGGGGGGTTCAAAGGTAAGCATAAATTGGAGCTGCGTTGTGGTGTGTGTGCGTGTGTGCAGTTGTGCCTGTGTGTATGTGTGTGTGAGCCGTGGAGGTACCCATGTGTATGATCTTGTTCAGTGGAGGGTGTATAATGTGACTGAGTGGCAGTTGAAAAATCACTGAACTTTTCAGTCCGGATTACACCGCAGCAGGATGCCTCGAAGGTTAGGTTAAAAGTAACGCTTTGCTTTAGCCAAGAAGAAAGCCATGACCTGCAAACTTGTTAGACACAGAGAGTGACAGAAAGAGGCACAGAGGGAAAAGAGGTCGCGTGGCGCAACATTTCATGAATCCAAAATTTACCCGATCATGAGCGCTGACGTAAGAACAGCCCATGTTTCCGGCTTGTCCAGCCTCACCGCTAAATACTTATCATCACAGTATCAGTTACTACAAAGCAACATGTGAAGCTGTTTGGATGCCTAAGATGTGAAAACGTTTCACCAGGCGCGGTGTTGGTGAGCACGACATCTAAGGAGTGTCGGGACAGCGATGCAGACCTGGACGTGGATGGAGATGACACTCTGGAGTACGGGAGAGCACAGTATCCTTTAGCAACACCGCAAATACAGAGCGAAACCAGAATTAACCTCCCAAACTGTGAATCACAAGAAAACCCATTCTCTTTTTGTTGCTGCTTCTCTATTCACTGTTAGAACCCAGCGAGTTGAATAAGTTTCTGTTCCCCTGAAAAGTTTCCCTCGTACCATCGTCTTTACCGAGTGAATCACAATCTCCTGTTTCTGCATTTTCTGCAAACTATATTAACACTAGAAAAATTCTCCATCTTAACAGGCATTTAGTCTCATATTCAGTCTTAAAATTTTCTCTTAAAACAAGTGCAAAAATCTGCCAGTGAGATGAGATAATTCCACTTATTTCCAGTGCTTATCCACTTGTTCCAGGGACTTGAATCAAGTGTCGTTTTATTGATCCTCGTGGGCTGATCTGCCCTCACTCAAGATTTTAAGACTGAATTAGAGGCTAAATGACTTGTGAAGATGGAGATTTTTTTTTTCTTCTACAGTGAATGAGTCACTTGCTGTTATGTCTGTGCTGCTGTACGTTTCCTAAGCGTTGCTCTCAGATACACGGAGACAGATGTAATCCCTTGCTCAGGAGAAAGCTCCAAGGAGACAACACTGAAGTATGCATCCCATTTTCTTTTTTATGTTTTCTTTTTTCACTTGGATAAGGCCAAAAGAAAAAAAAAAAAAAAAACAGTACAATATATGGTGACAAATTTACCACTCCCAATACACAATATGTAGTAAACGACTGATGTTTACACTGTGGAATTTAACTCTATATACAGTAAAAGCATTCATCCACATTTTTAACAATAATATCAAACAATAAAATATAGAACAAAACCGAACATGAGGTTCTTTTCCATTCACGCTCTATACAGAATCAGATAAGACTGCATGATTTTTCTTCCCATTTGCTCCTTCTGTCACTTTTAAATGTGTGTTTTCTTATGTTTTGCAGTAGCAGTATGCTGCCTGACTCCAGAGTAAACCTTGAATTTCCCAAATGGCCAAATGAGGGTGAGTCAAACAAACACTGAGTGAGTTTCACCACCTAACAAGAAGGAGTGACTGTTGGGAAATACATGACATCAGGTCTCCGAGTAAATACTCCTAAGCGGCATTGCTATTGTAAAAGTTGCCAAAGTAAAATCCCTCTATTATATTAAGTTTTCCACAATAATTGATGTATTTCTGTATTTGTTTGTATGTATGTTAATTCAGGGAGTCCATCCACCAGCAGTGCAGAGAGCGGCAAAGCAGATGGCAGCGGAGCCGGTCTACCCAAAACCTGTAAAAACACTGAGATAGAGACGTAAGTGTCTAGAATGAGTGACTTCTCTGGACTCTCACAGTACACAATGAAAGCGCATTTGGCACATTGTTGAAGATAAAAAAAAATACGACAAACAGGTTGTGATTTATGGTGATTTTAGAACAACAGTGAGCCTTGTAGGCATGAATGAAAGCCTGTTCAAAAATGATTGTGTTGCTTTTAGAAAGTGGTGATAACATACAATTGCATTTTAAAAAAAAAACAAAAAAGCAAGAATGAACCTATTCAATAAATCTTTTTTTTTAATTGATTGTACTTTTTGGACAGTAGCTACATGATATGTTTGCCTGCCTTCACATCACATGAGAAGCAGAAGGAGAAGAAGCTGTTAAATCTTGAATGTGCTCACTTAACTTGGAAGGCCCACATCCCAAATCAGGTTTATGAATTAATTTAAAATCAACCGTACACAAACTGGAGCAGATTTTTCTTGACTTTTGCCATTAGAGTTGGTTGTATTAGTATCAGTGTAACTAATAATTGTGATAATTACCTTGGACTGAGCCTCAGTGGATTCCCTGTCGAGTTTGCTTCCTTTGCTGAAACATTTATGCAATTTGCGTTGTTTCCAGTCAGCAGCTTCTGTGTAACACAAAGTAGAGCTTTAATATGTGCTTTCTGCACAGACTGGGAGTGGCTGCAAGAGAAAAAAAAGCATTTCGAGGCCACAGTTTACTACATTTAGTGCACTAAATGGTATCCTGTCACTTTCGAAGTAGATATCATGCCTTTGTTGTAACTGAATGCACAAAATACATATTACAAAGACATATTATTTGTAATTTGTGTAAACAAACGCAGTGACACGTCTACAAGTTAATAGCATGTGCACACATTTAAAAAAATGAATTTACTTGCTTACACTGATTTATTTAAGCTTGATCTTTTGATCTCTATAACAATAATAATTTTGTTGATAGTTGAGTGTCACTTTTTATGAAGTGTAATGGATCGATTTGTCGGCCAGCCATGTTAAAACGAATGACAGCTGGCATGTTTAGAGGTAAATAAGGCGGATTCAATAAAATGAAGTGCTAAAATGAAACTGACATCACTTGAAATTGAAATATTAACTGTCATGTGCGTGTGCATGTCATACAGTTGTGTGCAAACAACACAAACTGCGTGTGAAATGTGCATGAAAGAGTGGCAGTAGACATAAAACAAAACAGATTTAGAGAGAGTGCAATCACATCAAGCTTTTCTCTGACGCTTGCCCAATATCCCATAACATCCATCTTAACTGCTAATTGACAACCATAGAGCCCATTTTAATGTTTACTATCACATGACCTACCTTTTAAATAACTTGCGATGCGACTGTAAATCAACCAATCAGAGCTGAGTCCCGGAGCTGTAATGTGTGTTTTGGCTTCCCAGCTGACGTCTTGTATAGTTTGTGTGTATCACAGCAGTATGGGCTGTACCTGCCCCGGCTGCCAGGCAGTGCAGAGTACAATACTATATCAATGTGATGATATCATCAATCAAGGTGATAGGAGGCGACGCGTGCACTGTACACACATTTCATCACTGTTAATGCCTTGTATCCCGTCTGTCTTGCCGTACAGTTGGCTATGTTTGCGTGTATAGGCTATCCTGCGACTGTGTGTGTGTGTGTGTGTGTGTGTGTGTGTGTGTGTGTGTGTGTGTGTGCGTGTGTATGTGAGGACCCTGACACCTGCACCCCCACCCCTCCCTCCCCTCCTCTGCCTATGATAAATGAGACAGCGAATGCAGGCAATGTGATTGCTGCTAAATTTCACGCTCAGTGTCCATGTTGGCCAGCGAATAATTTAATCTGTCTTCGATTTATAAATGACTCTCCAGTGTCTGCCTAACTCATATGCGCCCTCCTATCTTCCCTCCCGTCTGTCCGTGTGTGTGTGATTGTGTGTGTGTGTGTGTGTGTGTGTGTGTGTGTGTGTGTGTGTGTGTGTGTGCAGACTCTCAGAGGATTCCACGCTGACAACTCTGGATGCACTTAAAGCACGGATACGGGATTTGGAGAAACAGCTGTCTAAAGGGGACAGATTTAAATGCCTCATCTGCATGGTGAGTATCAAGGTGGACAAATCAAACCAGCAGACCAGGGACAGAACCAGGGCAAACAGAGCATCATGAGCTCATTGTGATCTTTTAGGCTGCATTGAGATACCTGTTATTTTCTGTGATATCAGCATGTTCCTATATTTGTGTATCTTAAAACTTTTATTATAGCATTACAACAGCTCCTTGTCATTAGAGCTACTCCTGGCACTGTGGCACTTTATTGCTCACCAACTTTTCTTTTTTCTTTAACACACGCAAACACAGCATTACTGCTCAACAGCATTTGTTGGTAGACAACAATATTTCAGCTGGAATAAGTGAATATCTTCCTCTATACGCCTAGCTGAGTGCCGCTCCAATTTGTCACATGTTGGCCAGTGCAAAGACAAACCAACAAAACTTATTAACAAATGACAGGTTCTCATTCTTTCTTTTTCTTTTTCTTTCTTTCTTTCTTTCTTTCTTTCTTTCTTTCTTTCTTCATGACAAATTTGAAAATAAAACATCAATGCCCACTATTTGCACAATAAACACTGAACGTTTCTGCTAGCTCTTTGCCTGATGTTGTGTGTTATATGCTTTTGAAGGGAGCATCCTTAACTGCTTTTAATGTTGGTTCATGCCCCCATCTAGTGGCGGTTTTTTGAACTACAGGTAAAGGGTATTCACCTCTCTCTCTCACACACATTCTCTCTCTCTCACTCTCTCTGTAGGACACATATACAACCCCCCTCACGTCCATCCAGTGCTGGCATGTCCACTGTGAGGAGTGTTGGCTTCGGACGCTGGTAAACCATCAGTGATGTACAACAGGGTAACACGTAGACAATGTCCTTCCCAGTACAGGTTATTTCAGTTTTGTGTTTTCTTTCTTTCAGGGAGCAAAGAAGCTGTGTCCTCAGTGCAACACCATCACCTCACCTGGAGACCTGAGGCGGGTCTACCTGTGACACAGCCACTCACAGTGGTGAAGGGGCGGGGCTTCTGGTGGTTGAGCCTATCAGGGGTGGACATGAGGGCAGCTGGCCTGTCATAGAATCCCACCCTCGTCCTCCTCGCACCTTCCTGATCCCACCTGTCTCTCAGTGTAATCCTCAATCCTCTGACCCCTGACAGCTGGACGAACTCACAGCAAGCGTGACCTCCCCACATGACCTTTGACCTTCCTTAAGAGCCCTATGCGGTATTCATGTTCCTGCTGCGACTTCAGCCAGATTGGAAGAAGTATCTAAAACATACTAAGAGCTCAGGCACTGATGAAAAAAAAAAATATGGAAAATGCTTTGGGACAATATCAATTTTTGTAATCCTTTGTCTGTTTTATGAGGAAGATAACAAATAGTTAAATCACACGCTAAGCACATGTACATAGTTTTCTGTATGTTTGGAATGTTGTGTGTATATGATGTGGACTAGTTGAACAATCCGACTGTATTTACTGTACAGAGTTTTGTCTTTGCTTAGACCATTTATTATTTGTTTAGCTCCAGTAGATTGGAAACATAACAGTATAGTTCCACGAGAATTCAGGTTCATTTTGTCTTTGTCAATGATGTGTTTTCTTTGTATAGGATCATTAAATCTAATTTTATCAATGTTACTACAATAAAATTTGTGTCTAAAGAGTTGACGTTTCACAGAATCTTTTCAAAGAACTCGATAAGGGTGGGGGCAAACATGTCGACCTTGGTTTTTCTTAACTCCCAGGCTCAAAGGTCAGTGTGTTGATCAGGCCTGTCCACACACAACCTCGCCATGGTGAATGTATAGTGTATACATCCTGTAAGAAATGGGTCGGTGTGGGATTATCCCAGCCGAGCCCATCTCAGCCTGGAGACGCTAAACCCTGCTATTCTGAGCTTTTACCATCTCAGGACAGTGGACCACTTTGGCTCTTGCAACTCAAAGACGCAGAGAGAGTGAAAACATGACAAAAACGTAATGCAGTTGAAAATTCATTGCAGGCAGCTGCATGACCAGCCACCATTTATGATGTCAGGTTCATGCATGATGATGATTTAACAGTTGAATAACCTCTATTTCCTCATTTACACAACATGTTTTGAATGGTGTAATTAACAATATCTTAGCAAGGAAAATGTCTTTCCATGACTTTTCCTAGACATTCCCCGGAGCTACTTTATGTACAAACTGGTGTTTTTAGGTTTATGCTATCACAGAACGTAACAGAACAGAAACTTGGCTGATTGCTCTTCTCTCAAGCAGCCGAGATCCACTGGACTTTCCAGTGTGGACTTTCTAGGAATTAGTTATATCAAAGGGTTTCTGGTGTTTCATCACAATTTAAAAAAGAGAGACAGAGACGGGGAGTGGGCTCCACCAAGCCACAGCTGCCATGACATGAAAACTGTTCATGTAAAGCCCCAGCTCTTCGTGACCTGCTCAAGATGCTACCTGTGCGGATGCTGCGGATAAAAACAAGCCAGCATGCACTCGTGGGATTGGCCACTGAGCTGATGGGAGGCGGAGGTAATTCAGACTGACACTGAGCTGCTTCGGTGTCGGTCTGAGTCACACACACACACACACAAACACACATACGCACACATACTTCTAGCACGCTGTCACTATACACAGTCCATTAAGAAGCCTGGCCAAAGACTAATCAGCTATTCAATCACTGTGAGACACCCAGACCACAAATAAAGGCACTGCGAGGAAAGGTAAGGGGAATTTTTGACTTCTTTTGCTGATGCTAGAAATATAATGATAGCTGTTCACTATTAGTTTAGGAAATGCACTTATTTGCATGATGCCAAAAAAGGAATTCAATTAAAAAAAAAAAAAAAAAAAAAAAAAACCTCATAGATTACAAAGTATAAAAAACACAGAGGAGATGCAGTTACTTCTTTCTGGAAGTGAGTTAACTAAAATAAAAACACTTAAAGGCTTGTACTTTGAAACAAAAGAGGTCAAGAAAGGTTCATGATATTTGCACTTTGAGTGAATTTCTATGAGTATGTGCTGGTGGTTTACTGAACCAAGAGCAGTGATTAAACTTATGTGCTATACACTGTCTGTAAAAATACTGTACAAAGCTTAAAGTGGAGATAGCATGTTACAAAAGGTAGCAAAACTGTGACAGGAGCCTAGTCATTTGACATCTTAACTACAAACAGACAGTTTAATAATGCAGTGCAAAACTTCTTGAGCACAAGGGACCAAATGGGATGTCACTGATTTCTGTCGCTGGTCTAATCTAAATGTACAGGTGAAATCTGTGGCATGAATAAGATAAAGATGTTCAGAGCCTGGTGTGATGCTTTTTTCAAGTGCATGCATTAGAGTCCTGATTACAAAGCAATTGTGCTAATGGGAGATTCTGATTTAATTGACTCAACGGTGTGCCAGAAACATCAATCCTCTCTTATCACAGGTAGCTGGGTCACCTGTCCTGTGCCACCTGGCCCAGATCCAATTAATCCTCCTGACTGACCCGCCACGACTTCATTAACACGCATTTTCTAAAAGCAATCTCAGTGGCTCTGGCTGTCTCACCAGCCCAGCACCACGGCTCAGTCAGCAATTAGGGCAATGGACGGCTTTTTCATGTCGTAATTTAGGAAACAAGGGAGTAGAAGTTGTAAAATATCAATTGTTAGTGGCCACTGGTGGCTGTAAGTCTGCATTTAACCCTTTGTTCCCTCCGGCCAGTGTAGTGGTCAGGAGTGGCTAATACCCTGGATCAAAGGATTAGCATTAGCGCTGGATCCTTAGACCTGTTAACAGGCGAGCTGGTGAGTGTGCCAGCACCGGGGTCAGACCGAGTTCCCTTGATGCTCGCTTTTGAGGTGACTTATTTAGAATTCAGCCATGCAGGAGCAGTTTGGAGCTTGCATGGACAGACTGATTCTACTGTTGCATAATATTGGATAACTGGTGTTTTTGTCTTTACCAAGTGGCCAAAGGAGGTCATTTTCACACTATTGTGTTGAAATTACACAATAATCAAGCAATTCACTCTGCAGCACCATGTACCCTATTCTAAAAGTGGCTGCCGCACCTCTAAGGCTGGATTTAACTGGCACCAAGGATCTGATTTTAATCTGCTTGTGGCACAGACCTGAGCATGTTTCTGTCTGTCTGTCTGTCTGTCTGTCTGGTTCTGTCTCTCTCTCTCTCTCTATCTTATAGAAATGTCAAAACCCAGGCCTGTAGTGCTGAGCGGCCCCTCGGGAGCAGGGAAGAGCACCCTGATGAAGAGGCTGCTGCAGGACCATGAGGGCGTCTTTGGATTCAGTGTGTCACGTATGTTTGTGCGCCAGCCGGCTTTTGGCTTCCGTGAAACATCCTGCCGGGAGAGGAAGTAGGGCAGCAATCACCTGCAGTCACACACTCTCAGCTTGAGTCTGAGGCCACTTTGTGTCATAATACCTCATCCCCTCATGTGCTCATTTGCATGGTTCAACTTCACCATCAACCACTGGATATTAGTTAGAATTTATCACTTTATCCATGGATGGGTTGAAGTTACTGATTTTTTTTTTTCTCTTGCAGACACAACAAGAAACCCTCGACCAGGAGAAGAAGATGGCAAAGGTACAGTACAATTGTCTCATTTTTGCCATCTGACTGAAATGCAATCAAAGTGTTACATGTTGGTAGTTCAAGTTTTTAGTCCCTTCAGTCTGGGGTAGAATCAGCATACTTGAGGATATGTGTGATTTGGCCTGCAGCAGCCTTGAACTTGAACTTGATTTGAATCTGTCGACCTGAAATGAAGAGTGTATTTTATACATATGGGAAATCTGTGTCTCTGTTAGTGTCAAACATTACTTTAATAACCAACATTTAGGTTAGTGCTGTCCTGACATTACGTGTCTAGGGATTCCTAATGAAGTTATCACCAGTGAGACAAAAGTGACACAAAGGACGGCTCTTATTGGGCCATAGGGGGCGCTATAATAATGCCTCAACATTCAATGTTCCTTCATGCCACATCTTCACAGAGATGTGAAATTTGGTCTAGCTATGTTTCTGGACATGCTGATTATTTGTACTTGTAGAGCACAAAATCCAACATAAAATTGTGATTTAAAACCTTTAAAAATCTTCTTATGAACCATGGCTGAATGAGGTGTTAAAAAATTTGATTGTAATTATTTGGAAAGATATCGCATTTGGGATATGAACCACAATTTTATTGCAAATGATAATGTCTGCATCATAGTATTCATTGTCACTGAAAAAAAAAAATTAAAATGATTTTTGCTGGGTGTGTATCAAACAGATATTTTCTTATATCTGGAAAATGCAATTATTGTGAAATAATAATAATGCATTTAAAATTATTTGTTTCACACAGTTTACCTGCATTATAAATTGCAGCTCCTGTGATTTGGATATCGCACTTGGCCATATTGCAGTTTTGATAATATTTTGATTACGTGTTCAGCCCTATCACATGAACCACAGTCAGAATGAAACAGAGTTTAATGAGTATATTAATTTTGGTACAGCACTGCTTTCTGTAGTTTGTGAAAAGGATTGGTCCACAAATGACCAAGTTATTATCCTTTTCAGAAAATCCACAAAATGTCTGCTGCACAAAATACTCAAATCATGAGACTGTAGCCATTGCACTTGAAATTATAGGCCATTTTATTCTATGATAGTTGCCCAGCTGCATGTTGATATGTTGAGTTTTGAAGGAAATGCAGCCATTTGAACTTCTGTTGTGTTAATAACAACAACCCCCACAATAATTTGTGGGAATTTCTTGTCACACTGTCATAACCAGGTAATTCCTGTTAGCAGCCTCTGTTTCTTACCTTGATTATTGCCCAGAAATCCTTTCACATTCACACGTACCTCCCCTGCCTCCCCAGTCAACACTGAAGCCCACAACACTTCTTACTCCCAAGTGAACTGCACAAATGGTTCTGTCCCCTGTAGAGCTCCTTTAATATAGAGGGATCAACCTTTCTCTGTGCCTTTTTTGTTTTCTCCATAGGGCTGAACAAGCTCCCCATGCTTCTGGGGGCTACGTTACTGCCCGTAGCAGACGTCTTATCCTCTGAAGAGATAGATATGTCAACCTCATTTTCGTGTCCTATCGAATCAGAAACCACAGATAAAGGTGACCTCAGTGTGATTGCTGATCACAGTTTTAAAGCAGAGGGACGGGGGTTACTTTCATCATCCTGGCACATTTTCTCATATAAAGAATCCAGGCATATGGCAAAACAACAAACAAATCAATGATCATAGGAATTCAGATCAGACAGTCTACACTTTGGAGTAAAAAGCTTTTGAAAATAGCCCCCTGTGATGCCTCAGTTAGCGATTCCCGTTTCCACTCCCATGAGGTCTTTGTTTCCGTAAAAGTATTTCTGCTGCCGCATTCCCCACTGTGGCTGTTAATGCATTGATGATTTGCAACCAACCATTAGCATCACAGGAAAATAATTTGACTCTGCCCATAGTGACGTCAGCTCAGCGTGTTGATCCTCCACTCTGGTTTGATCTTGGCTTCGCTGCAGAGAGTAGCTCTCTGAGAAACAGGGTTACATCCCCCATGTGTATTTGGTTAACCTACTGAATGTATGTCACCTGACAATCTTAAAATCACAGCTGTTCATGTTTTAGTTACTGAAAATATGGGACACTGTATAAATGTTCTTTCTGTAAACAATCACACACCATATATGTGTAACAGATCAGTGGATCTTTCTGGATTATGGCTGGTTATTTATTTGATTTATTTATTTCTATTTTCACAATTTCTCCACTCAAATAGTTTTCTAAGTTGTTTTATTAAAGTGTTTTTTTTTTTTTTTTATCAACTTTGCATTGTTTTCAGGCTTAAATCTACTTGTTTACAGCAGAGGCTGTCCCTACCCAGCGAGACCGCTCGCTTTTCTCTGCAGATCCTTACTTCAGGCCGTGCAGACTCTTTGATGTTGTCATGCTAATGATTGTGTGCTATCACAGTGCTCATTAGGATGTGGTCTTAGTGGTAGTGCTAGTAACTTGTTTGCTTGTAAAAAAAAAACTCTACTGTTTTAGATTTTCATTGGTTTTTGATGATGCTAAGGAGTAGGCCTGTGGATCTGGTGTGGACAACACATCATGCTCTGGTAGAGTTACAGTGATGGCATGTAAAGTAGGTGTCATCTCTGCATGCACATGCCTGAACCTTTATCTGTTTACATCAGCTGCATGTCAATACACTGGCTGATGACTAAAAAACAGCATCCAGCCAATACTACATACTCACTAAGATTAGCCTTTGTGCCTGGATTTGCCTTCATTTTGTCTGTGTTCACCTTGATGTTGCACATTGTGGTGTAAAATGGGTCATCCTTCATCCTTCATTAAATTGTGGTGAGCGCTCCATTTGATTTGCATCGCCCCCCTCCCCCTCAAATTGTTTTTCCCCCATTGTGCACATTTTCAAGGAGGAAGTAGATTCATTAATGGATGTTGCATGTTTCAGACTACCACTTCACAACCAGAGAGGCTATGCAGGAGGGCATCGACCAAGGAGAGTTCATTGAAAACGCAGAGTTTTCTGGCAACATGTATGGAACAAGGTAAAACACAAATCTGTTTTGAAAAAGTGATGTGTGAATATAAGTGTATGTGTGCTGTTGTCTGTGCACTATTTGTGTCAGTGTGCACTATCAAAGTGTCATGTTTACCTACAATCGAGGACCTCATTGGAAAAACAGCAGGTCTGTAACACTGATATGCCGTCATTGATCCTCTTTTACAGATGTAATGAATATTGGAGCTGAATAGCTGTGCTTTAATTTGGCAAAATGAACTGAACCAAGTTTCAAATTATTGTGTGTTTTTTTCTTGGTGGCTGATGTGACTGAAGGAACAACAAAGTAAATCAGACTCAAGTGATGATAATTCAACTTGCAGTAATGACACTCAACAGGTGACACCAGTATGTTGGGCTGAAAACCGCCAGTTTTTCGCCAGTTCTCTCTCCAGATGTTGAAAGACGTTCCTCCACAAGCACAGCTACATATAAAAGTGTCTGTTAGTCTGACCTGCAATGAATATTTTTCCAATTTTATTTATACGTTTGAGCATTTTTAGGCAGTAATGTACACCTCAGTTTCTCTGCCACTGAACTGGTGATGTGGGTCACTCTGCCTCTCAGAGCCGCCAGAGCACCAAAGCCAATTTCATTTGTTTCATTTCATTTGGCTTCAATGGGCAGCTTTGATGGTGATTGCCATAATGTAATTTCAAGGCTTTTCTACTCTGTCAAGCGTAAAATCCAGGGGGAACAGGCTGAATCTTTGCACAAATTTTGGCACAATAATGGATAAATTTAAAGATACTCAATATTGGCATTGATCCCCAGCTTAAGTACAAACTATTACCCACATTGGCTCAGCCCCAGTAGTTTTTCCAGTAAAAAATGAACCTGTTGCCCTCTTGCATAACAAAGCACTCTAAGGCTGGGCTTCAGGCCACCAGGATCAGGAGGCTGTGTAATGGTCTGCTGACAGATGGAGCCTTAACCTCCAGCAGGTTAAAAAGAGCAACGCTGCAGCTCAGCAGCCCCTGTGTCACATTTAATCTCTTCCTCTTATTCTGAAGATAACACACTCACTGCAGCAGGAGTCAGTGGATGCTGAGCAGCTTGGATCAATGTTGCTATCCTCTTACCTTAACTGCTGCATGTGAGGAGCACAGAGTTACTTGATTACACACTCAGTGCCTGCTCGGTCCTTTTTTTAACCCCATCCCTGCACACACGTACAGTCCACGCTATTTAAAATGCTGGGATCTTTTTGTTTGGTTGTTGGTTTGACATAAGTTTATGTTGTAACCATGCATGTATTCTCTATTCAGCAAGTCTGCAGTAGAAGATGTGCTGGCCAAGAACCTCATCTGCATCCTAGATGTGGACATCCAGGGTGTGAAGAATATTAAAAAGACTGACCTGAACCCCATCTACATCTCTATTCAGCCCCCGTCCATGGAGATCCTGGTAAAAGTCTAAACTCACCCAATGTATTTCATCATTTCCCTTTAAGTGTTTTTTTTTCCCCAAGCGTTACCAATTAAGTAGTTTAGCTTGTGCAAAGAAGGGTAAGTGTCATATTGTGACAATACATCATTGTGAGTATTTGTTGTGGTTATATCATGATTGCAATATGAACTATGGAACATGTGGATACATGTTTAGTATTATCGTTATCTGAACAAAACGTCTTTGACATGCCGCTGAATTTGGAATTTGATACCTAGGATTGATCCTGTGAAAAATAAAACGTTGTTGTGTTGCCTTGCCCAGGAAAAACGTCTGAGGGACAGGCAGACAGAGACGGAAGAAAGTCTACAGAAACGGCTGGAGGCGGCCCGCATTGACATGGAGCTCAGTAAGTTTCCCTGCAGGTCTGCTAAGGTATCTACTCAAAGGAATACTCCGACATTTTGGGCAGACCCTTTTTCCCTCTTTAACTAGCCTGAGACAAGATGGTTAATACCATTTTCACCTCTGTACGTCCAGTGGTTCAGTTACTACGTGTAGTATTTTGTGTTAGCTTAGCATAAAGGCTTGACGTCTATAGGAGTCATTAGCCTGGCTCAACTGAAGTGAAAAAATAAATCTCACAGCAACTCCAAAGCTGCCTTATTTACACTGGGTATCATGTGGATTTGAAATACAAAAAAAAGGGTCATTTTGGAGTATTCCTTTAAGTTTGTTATGTCAGATTAAAGGTAACCATACTGACTCCATCCTCTCCTGTAGGTAGTGAGCCGGGAGTGTTTGATGTTGTTATCATCAATGATGATTTAGAAAAGGCCTACCAGGAGCTGAAAGATGTCCTTAATGAGGTGAGCAAAACCATAAAACAACACAGTATAGCCATAACATAACATAACCCTGGAACTGATGATCACTCTTGTATTCTAATTCTTATTTATTTATTAGTTAGTTAGTTAGTTAGTTAAATGTACTACCTGCCCAAAGTCATATAGACCCTCCCACTCCTGGCTGCTGGTTACTTTTAATATCACTGCTCCACAAATTTAAGCTTATTCTATTGCATTACATTCATTCTTATTCCTCATGTGTGTTTTAACAGGAAATCACAAAAGTCCAGGAGGCCAAGTCATAAGAGGTGAACGGCAGCACAGCTGATTCTCTTGCTAGGTCCCTTCCAGGAGAACCAACGCCTTTGACTCTGGCCTGAATGACTCCATCTTCACAGAATATGAATACACAGCAATACACAAAAAATCTTTTCTTATCCTCTCAGTAATATGGTCAGAGGTTTTGGTCAGTACAATCACATATTCAAACATACGCTGCTGAGATGGAACAGAGGGTCTGGGAATCTTAGGCTTATTTTCTTTGACAGAGAAAATGAAGGCACATGATAGATGTAGTACAATCAAATGGTCAATATCTAGGACTGAAAACCTCCTGGCTCAGCTGCCACGGAGAGAAACACCAGGAACCACTGCCAAAACAATCAATGTTATATTACGTCTTTATAATCAAAAGGTCTGTGTTACACAGTCGAGCTGTGTGCACTGTGAGCACATGTTGACATCAGCTGTCATGCATGATGCATAAAGCTCATAAAACTGCATTACCTGTGACACTTTTATCACACTTTTGCTCATTTGTCCTGTTATTCATTTCTGACATAGTAGCAGTTAATTCACACATAGCCGAGTGTAATGTTGGATGTTATACTACCTGAAAAAATATTTGCAGATGATTATGATATGTATTTGACGAGGGGAGACTCAAGCTCACATGCTGCAAATTATCCACACATGCGGGAAATCTGTGCATGTGAGATCACACCCATGTGCTCGTTGCACCTACAGGATTTGCATGTATGTTTGTGTGTTTGTATGCAAATGAGGCTGAATAAATGCTATGGGGACAAAGGCTGGCCACTTTTGTTCTGTTTAATTGATCTTTTATTCAATAAGCCCTTTGATTGGGTTGGAGACCCAATGACATTATGCAGCATAAAACCTGGAAATCTAGAATAAATAATTTTTCTTCAAATCAATTTTTTTTTTCATTTATACATTACAACCATATGACAGAAGATGTAAATCCATGAAAAGTAAATCACCCAAAAATATGTGGTTCATATCTATAGGAGGAGCTTGCAAACATTTGCCACTTTGTAATATCACTGCACTGTTGCAAAGCAGCAAAATAAACCAGTTTCTTACATCACAGCATCAAGACTTTACAACTCATGCATCAGTACGCACGCATTGCATGGATTAAATCTTTTCCCTGATATGTTTCCATAAAAACCAAAGCAAGAAAATCCCGCACACTTGGACATATACAACCAAATGTATATGTACACTTTGAACAGTTATTAAGACGCATCACATTTTCACAATCAGAGGATAATATAATAATTTTTAACTACAGTATCTAGCCCTGCTCTAGCTAGGCAGAGGACAGCCACACAGAAACAAATAAACCTCACGGCTTCAATGCCAAAATGGTTTTGGGAGAGCAAATCACACGTCGTGTTCTAGTTTGTGTCACTGGAAGAAAGGCCCCTGGAGTTTGGTGCGGACCTGGTCTCGTTTGATCTTCCTCTCCTTGAGGTAAGCTTTGAGCTTGTCTGTGGAGAAACACACCATGGAGTCTTTGTGTTTGGACAGAGTGCCATGGCCACGCACCCAAGGGTTCTGGAGACACTCGGCTGCGGTGGGTCTCCCCCTGGAAAAACAGACGTTATCAAAACACGGCTCACACACTAAATGGAATGAGCGCACACTTCAATCATGTGCTACATAGCTAAAACAGAGCAGTAGTGCACAAACCCTATGCTTTCTTGGTCCTGCATTTAGCCTGAACAGTAGGACTGAAAGACCTAAAAACCTTTAACGCAATGGTTTGTCCAATAAGGCTAGAGTTGAATAAAGGAAGGGGAGCTTGAATTGTTTGCAAATGTTTAGTTAATATTTCGGCTGGGCAGAGTACATATACAGAGAGACGCTCACCAGGCTTTGTTGTTCAGACTGCTCTTCATGAAGTTTATGGCTCCCTCTGACAGACCAGGGTAACAGTGTCCAAACTGGATCTTTCCTTTCTTGATGTTTCGGTCTCGCTCCCAGCTGAGGTCTGCGTGGAAAGGGCTGTCGGCACTCAACCTGGATGACAATAAAAACAAACATATCAAATTTCAGATTGATATCTTAATGCACTCATGAGTTATAGCAGGTTTCGTAAAATGATCCTCCCTTCGATTCTTTTTAAAGGCAGTTTTTTTGGGGAAACGGTATCGCATATCAAAAATCTCAATAATACTTTTTTTCCAGCTTGGTCCAGATTTGCTATGTACCAAAACTCATGCCGACTGCTGAAAATTTGTAGGAGGAGCAGCAAAAAACTGCTCTGGAAGAAACAATATGATGTGTTTTCATGTGCATCTCTAATGAAACCCAGAAAAAAATCACAACAAATGTGTCATTCACTCTCTCTAAATAATCAAAGACTCCCTCTGTAGAGTCATTTCGATGTCCTTTTAAATATCTGCTCTGATTTTGTGCTGACTGTTTTGAAAGAATAGGCATCACCTTGGCCAAAATCATGGATATGTCATTTTGAAACTATGTTTTTTCCAGTATAATGTTTCACCATAAGCATTAATAAAGTTTAGTATAATCCACAAATCACCCTACATCTCTAAACTTACATGATGAAAGCCAGAACTCCCACAGCCCAGATGTCCGTCTCGGGCCCAACGCCCTGTCCCTCCAGGATTTCTGGAGCTTTGGGAAGAACTATGTAAACTGACAAAAAAAAAAAAAAAAAAAAGCAGATCGAGGACATTTTTCATAAATTAAAATGTAGTGCTATTGCTGGAAATTAATATTCACTCACATGCTAAATTAACTTTAATAAGAAAATCAGTAAGAAATGGGTAAGAAAAACGATAATAAAATGGACTTAAGTGTTTGTTAGGCTATGGTAGCTAGGATCAACTGAGCATGAGGGGGTGGTGAGGTTAAGCTGAGTTATTTCCATCCATCAAGCCGTCCTCTCTTGACGAGTACCTTTGCTGGTGCTTTCTGTTGAAGGTCACGACAGTCAAAAAGGATTTTAGTACATGAGAGCCAAGTTCAGAATCAAAGCATTTTACCTACATACTATAATGAGTCATTCGAACTGTAGAGGAGACACACATCGTTAGGAGGTCAGTACCTTTGTTTTCAGACAGGCCCTGGAGGTGCTCGATGTGGAGCGGCTGGCCGGGGGTGAAGGACTGAGCCGAGCCAAAGTCAACAATCTTCAGCTGCTTGCGCTCGCTCACCAGCATGTTGTCCGACTTGAGGTCCAGGTGGATGACACGGCGGCCGTGCAGGTAGTCGACAGCGCTCAGGATCTGAACCAGCAGCTCAGCAACGTCAGTCTCTGCATACACATCTCTGAGAGGGGAGGAATGTAGACCGAAGTGAAAAAATGGAGGATGGCATGTGGGACAAATGAATGAGATGTGATACTAATAATCAATGCAGCAGTAACTTCTTCTGGGCAATCACAGTGTTTGTTAAAGGAATATTCCACTGTCCACTGGCAAAATACCCCTTTTCTGTCTTACCCAGACTAAGACAAGATGTTCAATACCATTTTCACCTCTGTACGTTCAGTGGTTTGGTTCCTATGTGCTAGCTTAGCATAAAGACTTGAAGTCTATGGGAGTCATTAGCCTAGCTCTGTCAAAGTGAAAATTGGGTAAATAAGAGAGCTGCTGTAAGTTGCTGTAAGTTTTTTTTTTTTTTTTTTTTTTTTTTTTTTTAATTCACATTTTGCCCAAAACATTGGCGTATTCCTTTAACTATGCACATTATAGCCAAAACACTCGTCAAATATCATAAAATTGCATCAAAACAGACGAAATAGACTGTCTCATTGGGTAATTGTGACCTTACATCATTCTTCCTGCCACTTTACAGTGGCAAGAGTTTGGCAGAGGGCCAAGTTTGGCCTGTGGGCAAAGATCTGTTGCACAGTCCTGCTATGTTTCTCATCTCCTGAGACTAAACAGAACATTTATTTTGGAGTCATACAGCGGCCACTTCAGTCTGTGTTATTTCTCAAAAGAGCCCCTTAGGAGAAACAAAAAGGAGATTAAACAGAAACTTAGGGGGCTTTCATATCAGGGACTCAGGACTGGAGTCCACTTGGATGAGGTGGTCTCGAGTACAGTCCAGTGCAACTGAGCGTGGTCTGCATGGTGTGTGATCTCTCTCTCTCTCTCTCTCTCTCTCTCTCTCTCTCTCTCTCTCTCTCTCTCTCTCTCTCTCTCTCTCTCTCTCTCCTCTCTCTCTCTCTCTCTCTCTCTCTCTCTCTCTCTCTCTCTCTCTCTCTCTCTCTCTCTCTCTCTCTCTCTCTCTCTCGGAGTGTGTAGAAATGCAAACATGCTTGGGTGCGGAACAACATACCTAATGTGAAACTCACCCATAATTTAGAGGATTTCCACTGTAATGGACAAGGTCCCTTGATAAAGTCTACTCTTTACATAAACAAATGTTTTTTGTGACACAGGTTTTCTGTGATTTATTTCTCACAACAAAACAATGTGCAAGTACACACTGATGCTGTTGTTCTTGTTTTTGATGCTTCCATAAAAGACTTTTCTAAAGAAATGCCAGCATGCTGGGTGCATGACAGAGAAAGCAATGGTGTGTGTATGCGTGTGTGTGTGTGTGTGTGTGTGTGTGTGTGTGTGTGTGCGTGCGTGCGTGCGTGCGTGCGTGCGTGCGTGCGTGCGTGCGTGTGTGTGTGCTACCACTCCTACTCAGCAGACCAGTAACAAGTATTATTTGCAGAAATCATTTCTTTCATTTTAATCTAGTGAGAGTACCAGAAAGGTAAGATTAAAATGATCAGAACAAATCAAATAGTTAGATAAGTTGTTAGTCACATATAATAAATTTTATGGCATTCTTTGCACTACTTTACTTAGGGAAAAAAACAATCACAGAAAGCACTTGTAAACAAGCACTTTGTATCACTCGTTCAGTGTTTACTGCCATGAAAGTAAAGGCATTATGAGTTTATGATAAAGCTGTGAGTCTTAATAATTTACATTTGTTTAGGAATCAGAAATGTTGGAGAATTTCAAGAATATTTTTTTTCCAAAATGGATATATAGTGTCATTCCTATGGATAAGAAACAGTTCACATAGTATTTGATCTCTGTTTTGACTGTTTTTCTACCTTGCAGCGAGGCTGTAGAGCAGCTCTTCACCAGGACAGTGTTCCTCCACTAACACCAGGGAGCAGGGAGTGATGTAGGCGGTGTGCAGCTGGACCAGGTGGGAGTGGTGGAGCCTCTTCAGCAGCTGGTACTCCCTCAGCACCAGCTGCCTCTGCTCCGCCTGGTAAGGGGTAATCTTGGCAGCAAACATTTGCCTGCTCTGCTCATCTCTGCACTGGACCAACACACTGAAGCGACCCCTGGGAGAGACCAAAAGAAAGAGTGAGAGAGGAAACTCTGAGACAACCTGGTGCCTGAGAGAGCAGGAGACGGAAGATACACACATGCACAGACTGAATTAGAGAGACCTGCACTGATATTGGTGTTTTATTAATTATCAAATATCAATCAGGTTCAAGTCCACTGTTCATGTCATGGAGGTTCCTCCCTGATCACAGCTGTATAAAATTACAATTAAATTTTTATAGTCATTTATTTAGTTGCCAGATAATTATTTCTGTATATCAACTCTTTATTATTAGGAAGCAATGAATCCCAGAAATTTTCTGCCACTGAATAAAATAGGACACCTGGCCATTAAGAGCTGCTAAACGTAAAATAATTGCAATACTATGTGTTTCACTGGACTGTTTTAGTGCTGCATGTTTATTCAGCATGACATATACAGTCAAAGACAGAACTTGTTTAAGAGCTAGTAAGAATATTTTTTGTGAAATTTCTACCTGTTGATCTCAGACAGGAAGCTGTATGTCTTGTGTGTTGCTGACCCACCGGCCTTTGACCCCAGGGACTCAGTCTGGATGAGAGGAATGTGAGTCTCTGCAAAATACAGCAAATTCAACATAAGATATTGTGAATAGTTACTGTGTATTATACTGTATTGGATATTGTATTGTCTATATTACTGTATTGTCTTGTGTAGAAATGCTACTGGTTTACTATATTCATTGTATCTTATAATGTTAGATCATTGCTGAAAATACACATAAAATCAACAAGGCTAATTCCTAGTGCATGGAAAAGTGTCAGTTAAACTAAATCTGTTTCTGATTTACTGTATCTGGTCACTGATGGAAAAAAAAACACCACATAAAACAAAAATCACACATATGTGCCAATGGAAAACAAAGCATTTTTCCTTGCCTTCAGGATGAGTAGCCATAACAACAGGCGGCGAGGAGTCACTGAAAGGTCCTGCTCCTGTCTTGGTGATGCAGCCCACCCTGAACACATAAGAAGCTCCTCTAGGTAAGTCCCTCACCACAAAACAGCTGTCGGTCACCTCCTCGGACAGGACCCTCCATTCCCCACCTGAGGAGGAACACCGCATATAGTATTTATTGCAAGAACTGCTCTATACTTACACATTTTATTGCTTCTGCATTAGATTCAAGTATGGCTTGGCAGTGACATGGTTGGATACCAAGCTATTGCTGACGTTAATTTCAAGGGAAAGAGGGTTTACATCCTTGATTCAAGACTCCAAAGTAAACCAGTAAACATGGACAAGATAGTCATGTTTTCATGTGCCTAGATATAGGCCCCATATTATTCAGGTTGTATGTTATTTTTTTCAAATGTACTGTATTCTCACGATATGAACGATGCTCTTCATGATGTCTTGGAGCTAAACATATTTTACTTAAAAGTGTATTTCCAAGGAGTCAGTTCACATGCTATAAACTCACCTGATTGGACGGATTTTAGTGATAGTTTAGTGAGGGGCTCAGTCCAGCTGTGATGTGCTGACTGGACATTGCCCAAAATTATGCCAAAATTACCTTTAATTAGTCTCTATCTGTATATAAACAGAGGAGAATTTGAATTCCTCGTTATAGGGTTAGGGTTAGACTCCTTTGATATAGTATATCCAATATGCACAACATACTTGGTTAATTTTATCATAATACAAGCATTTTTATGCTGATGTGTCTGTCACCCACCATCTGTGCAGTATTGTACACAGTAAACAGCAGTGTCAGTGGACAGGACTGGCCTCCACACCAACAGGACTCCACCTCCGTCCAGCTGGATCACATCAGGCCTGTTGGGACGGACCGAAAGTTCTGGAAAGCAAGAAGGACACACAGACACAGGTTTACAGCAAAATAAAGACAGAGGGATTTCAGGTCATTTTGGACAGGAAATATGTCACAGAAAGTAATTTGTTTTATACCTTTAGTCTTCTTGAACGCAGGTATTTTAAAGGAGGACAAGAGTTTGGAGGTCTTCTTTTTCGGGCTCTCAAGACCAGTGCTACGGCCCCTTTCAGGTGGGACGGGAGTGGATCCTTTTACTATTGGTCCTGTGACAAACAACATACAACCCCAAGAGGAGTGAACACTACACAGGATACAATAACTGTCAAAATGTACCATATTGCATTTACCATTGAATATGCGATCTCCAGTATGTCAGTAGATTTCCACAACTCTGAGTTTTAAAAAATTATAAACAACTGCTGATGAAGGTCATAACCCATGTCTGTTTTACACTTTTAATTTTAATCTTTATGTGGATGCTGGTCAGCAAAATTTCATGAGAAATGATAGTATAAAATGAAGATGACTTGCAATAGCTCACCTCCTGTATTCAGGTCCTCCTTACTAGAGGACTTGGTAAAAAGCTTTGTCAGGCTGGAGGCTGATGCTCTCATCCTCTTCCTCAGAGACATGGTGGGGGTGTCTGGCTTCATGATTTCTCCTAGCGTCGGTCCCAACTCTGCGTCCTCCAGCTGCGAGTAGGAATGGCCTGTCCAGGACTGCCTGCGGAAGATATTTAGTAGTCCCAGCTTGGGTGACTTTCCTGTGGGTGGTCTGACATCAAGGGCTGGAGCTGATGCGTGCCTCTGGAGGGCATGGCCTTCCCTCTTGTCCTTGGCTCTGGGAGGCCTCTCTGGGGCCTGGAGAGAAGAGAGGCTCGGACTGGGGCTGGGTCTCACTGGCAGGATTTTCTCCAGATGACCATTACTCCTTGTAGATAAGTTCGGGTTGGAGCGTGTGCGGTTCCGCGGTGGTGCCTGAGGAAAAGCGCCCCTCGATTCAGATTTCTGCTGGAGAGAACGAGGGGACGGTGAGATAAGAGGCTCCTCCTGGTCATCATATCCTTCTCTTGTCCCTGATCTGTATCTGGCTGTGGGATGACCATGACTCAGGTCCTCACAGGAGTCAAGTCTACTGGAAGACTCTGAGCCACCATGCTCCAAAATAAATGACTCAGCCAGAGAACCCTGAGAGCCAGTAAGGTTTTCCACCTCCCTCTGTTCCTGATCCAACATGGGGCTCCTTCTGTCTCCAGCGAGGAGGCTTGAGCCAACAGAAACTCCACCAAGTGTGCGATTCCCCTGTGTGGGCGCAACAGAGCCCCTTCTTCTGGTTGCCCATCCAGCACTTGGAGGGGCCAACAAGGTTTTGTCCACTATTTCATCTTTTGTAAAAGTATCCCTCAGACTCTGAGTGCCCTCTTCTTCACCTAGCTTGTTGCGCTTCGGTGAGCTGGGAGATGGTTGAGAATACCGATCAAGAGACCTGCTCCTTCTCTGAGGAGGCAAGTTGGAATGGGTGAGACCAACTCCACTGTCAAAGGAACATGACTTCTGAATGGCAGGCTGGACTGACCCCCGTCTCTGACTACGGTTGGCCTCTGTCTCGTCCTCCACATATTCAATGAGAGGCTCATTTAGACGTCCCGAGAGGCTTCTGCGGAGTGGCTTGCGACCTCTCTCTTGCTTTTTGGCCTGGAATTTGTCCCTCAGCGTCATGTGTCTGGCAGACATGGGTGACAGCTGCTGAGATGTGTTGTAGAAAGTGCTGCGAATGACGCTGCCACGGGGGATACGACCCCCCTCACTACCTGAACCCTCGTCTCCTTCAGAAAGGTAAAGGGATGGACTACTCTCCATGCTGAACCTACGCTCCCTTTGGGGTGTGTGTTGGCACGACACGTCTGAGGACCCTACTGAAAGCCTGCTTAGACTCCTCTCTAGTACACTCCTCCTTCCACTCATTTCCCCATCCTCTTCCTCCCCTAATGTTGATTCCCCTCCTTCCTCTGCATCTAGGTGGAGTTTGGCAAATGGCTCAGGGATCTGCGCTCTCTCCATTAGAGGGTCATAGTCCTCCTCTGTCTCCTCCTCCTCCTCTGTAGGGCTGCAGTGCTGGAAGAAGTCCCAAGAGTCAGCCTCATCGTACTCAGATGATGAGCCACTGCTCACAGATGTACTGCTGTGCTCCTGGGGCTCCCGGGGCACAGTGACCGCGGTCTCTCGGAGAGGGGCATCCAGTAGCTCAGGGATGGGCCTCAAGGTCAGCACTGAACCAATACAGGTCAAGGAGCGCTGCCGGGAAAGATGGGAGTTAAAGTCATCATGAGAGATTTAGTCAAAAAGTTTACTTATTAAAAATTCAAGTGACACTCTTATTTAGAGTGATGTACAGTGACTCCAACAGTAGAATCTATCCCTAGATCCCCAGCATTATGAGCAGCCAATAGCAGGGTCAGAAAGTCAAAGCCCCAGAACCAGCAAATATTAGGCAACAGGCTCCAGTGAAAGGTATAGTGCAAGGGAGGGTGACTTACCTGCCATTTCCTTCTTGAAATGAAGACTTTCAAACTCCTAATGTTGATTTCATCAGTGTCTTCTCCTGCAGTTTCATCCTGTCATTGATGAAGTGGGACAAGTTTATGATGAGCTGATGAACTCTTGAACCTAGAAAACCTTAATTAAAAGATCTGGAGTGGCATGCTGTATGTCATCTCACCTGGAACCATTCATGGCTTAAACACTCAAAGGCAGATGGTCGCTTCCTAAGCGGACAAAAAAACACAATTCCTCAAATTAGTTGCTATTAAAATGTGTATAGAAAAAAAGTAAGTACTTTTGTAGTTTAGTCAGAAAATGTTTGGCTGTAACTGATTTGTCGTATCACAATGGGTGTTTACCACACTTCTGCAAAAAGACCTATACACACAGGCATACTTATTGCTCTTGTCACATAATCATGGGATTTTTGTCCCTTTGCAAACAACTGACAGGTAAAAATTTTCTGGATTCACAATTTGGTGTGTTGATGGCTTAGTGATCGGTACTGTAAGAGTGATAATGGCACAAGTTGCTTACTCTGGATCTGGCTGCAGGACCATACGGAGGAAATCCTGGGCCTCAGAACTCCTGCACAGAACATCTGGGGTATCCCAGTTCAGGGTCCCCTCACCCACTCTCAGCAGCGTAGCACGATCCGTCTCACCCACAAATGGGCATCGGCACATCAGACTACACCAGACATGATGTATACAGTCAACAGAAACTTAATATTTA
Organism: Myripristis murdjan; assembly: GCF_902150065.1. Classification (NCBI taxonomy): domain Eukaryota; kingdom Metazoa; phylum Chordata; class Actinopteri; order Holocentriformes; family Holocentridae; genus Myripristis; species Myripristis murdjan. The sequence goes on along the minus strand of NC_043983.1, from coordinate 8,778,289 downwards.
TATCTGCTGCTTTTACATATCCTATTTTGAATTCTGAGGGTGTCTAAGTTTAAAAGCACAGTCATACCTACCATAAATAGGCCATAACACCCACAGACCTGAAATAAAGAACATACGTCATTTTTCTAATGTCCAAACAGGTCATTTTTGCATAATCGATGTAAATTATTCTTACTTTAACCTATTTGGAATAGCCCACCACTGAGTGTGGTATGCTAAATTCATAGTGTCAGGAATTTGCCAGTCGCAGAAGAATACACAGAATAGATATTATAATGAGTTATATACTTTTGTCACTTATTGCATAGTCATAAATGGAAAACCCTAGCTATTTGTTTATGTAAGGAAAACCACACAAAGTGTTTGCACACACACTCACCAAATATCAGTGGCTACAGTGACTGGCTCTTGGTGAACAATCTCAGGGGCAACAAACTCTGGTGTACCAACTTTGCTGTACTGGTGTCTGGATGTGTCTATTTCCTGGCAGAAGCCAAAGTCACAGATCTTGATTTCATCTCTGGGTGGGTACACCATCAGGATATTCTCAGGCTGCAGGGATTAAAGATGAACATGCCATTAAGACATACAAAAGAAAAAGTAGTGCCACTGTGAAGAAGTTTCAGAATTTTGAGAAGTCCCGTGATGTTACTTTGATGTCCAGATGCAGGATGTTCATGCTGTGAATGTGACCGACTCCCTCTAGGATTTGCTGGATATACAATTGAACCTGAAATGAAGATACAAGATATTTGTCAAGAGTTGTACATATTACAGTCGCATGACAAAAACTATTTTTGCAGAGGATATGTGTAAAATTGTACCTCTCTCTCCTTGACTGATCCCTTCAGCAGTAAATGGTCCAGAAGTCCATGAGAGCAGCAGCTAGGAACAAAGTTATGGAAATCTTAACTGAACACAGAGAGCTAAATACAATAAAAGTAAGTGCAGGAATATATCATGAGCATTTGGTGGGGAGGATACATTTCTGTGACCAAGACCAGAGTGCGTCTGGTGCAGAAGAAGTCCAGCAGGCAGGCCACTCTGGGGTGAGCCAGACGGGACAGTAAGTCCCTCTCCTGGAAGGCCCTGGTCCTCGTGCTGCTCCTCAGTGGTAGGAACTTAGCAGCAAAGACTTCACCTGTTCTTCTGTGGATCACACGCTTCACTACCCCAAAGGTACCCCTAAATCACAGAGGGATGGTAGAGTTCATATCAAGTCTAAGCAGAGGTAATGGCCAGCTTGGACTATGCCAAAGTGATTTATAGGTTCACCTTCCAATTTCCTCATGAACATCATAGACAGAGAATAATTTCCTTCTCTTGCCCAACTCCACCTCTCTCTCCTGAGACTCCAGTAACCCTACAGAGAAACATGACAAGAAATCATGTTTCATGTTTCATCATCATTCAATCTTGTTTTTTAAGTCTCAGTGTTACTGGTTAAGATATGTTGTTCAGAACTGAGAATGCTGTGTGTAACATTGAACAGGTATGGGCCAAAAGGAATGAATGACAATCTAGACATCAAGATATGAATATTTATGTTCAAGGTCCATTGATTGTGGACAATGTGTAGCCGTGCAAATTAATCAAATTAATGTCTTACCTTCTTCTACTGTCAGCTGGGCCTGACATGAAGCATGTCCGGAGTCATTGTAGGAAAAGCAGGTGTATATGCCACTGTCCTCACCCTCTGGACACAGTATGGTCACTGCACAGCGGGCACCATGCTGTATTATCTCCACATTCTCACTGGCAGAAAGTTCCTCCCCATCCTTCCATCATAGAAGAAAGAGTGATGTTTTTATGAGGATGGCGACTAGGCTTATCATGAAGTCTCTGCGCAGCTCTTACCTTGTACCACTGTATCTGTGGGGTGGGCCTTCCTGTGATGATGGCAGTGAAGGTAGCTGATTGGCCGGGCTCTACACACAGGTCCTCAGGGGGTACATGAATGGAGGGAGGAACTGGACAGGAAATTGGATCACTTAGTGACCATCTGAAGTATGACAACAGCCATGATCTTATGTTTAAGTGACAAGAGTACCATCTAGAATCTCCTGCATTGGCTCTGAGATGTAGAGCTCTTCCTCCTCTTCCTCTGGGTAGTACAGAGGCTCCTGGACCATCTGCCTCATGGATGTAGTGGCAGCAGCAGCTTCCTCAGGGATATATTCAGGTCTAGAGAGAAAAAATAAAATACACAGAAAGATCACTAAAAACTCTCACTATTTTATCAACCACTCATCTGCCAGTGACTTTTGGTATCTGGCAAAAGGGCTGTTAAACTGAAATCTTTACCAACATTGCACATAATTTAGTACTATTTTGGTGGTGTCAGTTTTACCTCATGCAACAATTATGGTGCTATCCCAAAATGTGTTGAACTCACTGTTCAGAGTATCCAGGGGTGAGAGGCATCTTAGCAATAGAGGTGGGGCTGATGTCCGTCTGTAACCATTTCTTCACAAGGGCAGTGGACCAACCCTCTGAATCCGCATCTAGAAAAACCAAAATGCCTCTCAGAGAGTGCAAAAGAGCAGAGACTTAAATATATCTCTTTTCGAATATAGTTAAAAGATATACTCTACCTTAATCTGTAATTTTATGCATTTATAAGCCTTGGGCTTCCTACCTCTCCAGCACATATGTTGGAGCACCTTCTTTTATACGCACATAAATTGTTTCTTTTAACTGCACATGTGTGAATAAAATCTAAATCTAAAATCTAAGTCTAAATCCAACACTGTCTAAATACTGTCCAAACTGTTTAAAAAAAAAAACAAGGAAAATTGAGAAAGTACGTTACCTTTACAAACCAGGGAAGGCAAAACAGCATTTCTTACCTCAAGACTTGAGGGGGCAACCCCACTAACCCACCACATCAACAGCACATGGGCCCATGCCCACTCCCACAGGGAGATGAAGGTGACACCTGCCCAGCACATGACCATCTCGTGTTGGAGTGAAGAGTTAGCTGGGCATGCGTTGGCAAGAGGAAAAAGGGGATCAATGTATGTGGAATGGTTATATGTTACCGTGGCGATGATGACTTACATGACAAGGCCCATGTGAGGAACGTCCGGCTTTGTGACTGGTAGAGGAAGGTAAGATGAAAAACAGGTAGGTTACAGGGAATGGATGGACTAAAATGGCCGGCTGGTGTCCAAAAGCCAAAGGAAAAACTATATATTATATGAATATGTGAGGCAACATTCATAGCACTAAGCTTATCAGAGGTGAAACGTATCTACACAGGGTGTCTACAGACATCAGAGAGTTACATTTAATGCTATTTAAAAACCTTTTGAAGATACATTTTAACTCAGACAGGTTTTTGGAAAAATCATCTTTTTGTTATTTTGTTAATGTAAAGTGCTATATATTCATCCTGTGCTGAGGTCAGCTGCCGGAATAAATCTAATCATGTTTGAAAAGTGAAAAAAATGGTTTCTTGTGTTCGTGTAATGTAAATTTCATTATTTGAGAGTAAATGCAAAGTGATATAACTTAAGCTAAAATTGGCCTTTTTCCAACAGGTTAAGTGTAGCATGTTAGTATAAAGGAAGTATTGATGTTTTGTAACATCCGAAATTTCATCAGATCAGTTTGACAAATTTTTACATTGAGAAATTAAAAGATGAATAAATGAAATTTGATAAAATGTTTATGTACAAATTAAGAGCTGATAAATTCTAACGTAAGACTATTTAATGACTTTTAAGGTAATATTTATCAAAATGAATTTAAGACATTTTAAGACTTTTAAGGACTTGCAGACACCCTGCTATAAGGTCTCTGTTTTCTCCTTCTGCATATCCTATATGAAAGTGAGAGTGATGAGTTAGTGGTGTCACAGGTGTAAAACTGTAACTGTAACTGAAAATTACCATAATTTATAATTATATACCATTAGTTACTGTCTTTAGAGAATATATAAATCACCGTTGTTAGTTATGGCACCTCATTGGTTGGACTGGCTTTTGGACCACCAAGATCAATTTAAAGGAGGAAAATGGCCTAGTCCTTTCCAATCCATCTCCTCTCTAAATTGGAAACATGATGAAAAATAGAAAAACATTCAATACAATAAATGTATCAATGTCTTTTCATAGATGTGGATGTTGGGAACTACAGTATGGTTTGTATGGTGAAGGGTGCACTAGTTGGAAATCCTGATGGTGAGTGTGTGTAAAATGGAAAACAGAGAAAGTGAGTAAAATCTTGAAATGAGATCAACTTGAAAGACCAAAGAATGGAAATGGTGGAGGTTGGAAATTGAGATGAATTGTTGTAATGTGTTGCATAGTGAACTGATGTGATATGAAGTGGAAAAGGGTGAAGTGAAGTGGACTGAAGTGACACTGAACAATGGCATGTGCTTCCTAATCCTTCTCAAAAGATGCTGAACTAACTTAGGGTGCATCCATAAGAAAAACATGTCATGGGTTTCCATCCTCCGAGGAACATATTTACCTTGAGCGACTGGAGCTGCCATACCTTTGGGAGACAAGTCCTGTGGTTGGTCATTCTCGATGTCAATCGATGGTACGTAGGCGGGGCACAGCCCTGCCTTGCACTTGACACAGCCCAACTCATTGGAAAGCTTAAACAGAAAACAAACATTTTCTGCTACAAATAGAGAATGGAAATATGCATCAGCTGAACAGTCTTTGCTGGAATACTTATCAAAAGACACTGAACTTCAGAGGATAAAAAGTAGCACATTCAAAAATAAAAGTGGTTGACATTTAACCTGAATTTTGTGTGTGTGCAAATATTTTTGGGACTTTTCTGATGCTGATGACCTTGATTTTCTCGATACATACATTACAGATTTTACAAACACGGGCCTCATACCTCACACTCGTACAGTCCAATATCTGCCTCTGTGGGACTGATTATTGTCAGAGACAGGATTCCACTGCGGGCGTCGTTCACTATGTGGTATTTCTGCTGCTCGGTCAGCTCTTTGCCATCTTTCAACCACCTGCCACACCCAAAAATAAACATGCTTGGCACACATAATGACGAAGGAAATTATGTTATAACTTCTTGCATGAAAGCGGCTCCATGTTCCATACCTGATTCGGGGCAAGGGAGTAGTGAGTGTGGAACAGGTGAACTGGATATCTTCACTCGCCATCAGGCAAGCGCTCTCCAGCCGACTCACAAATCTGGGTGGAGCTGGAGAGAGGAACAAATTTATTGTTATCTGTGCCGCCATACGTTGTAAAACCTTAGATCAGCAAAAGAGTATTCACCTCAAAATTTCTAGTATCGCTACTAGTGATAAGAGGGTACCACTTTACAATAAGACTGCCTTTATGAATAGGATATAATAATATATTATAGGAGTAACTGCTGTGGTAGTAGTAGGAGTAGTAATACCTGTCACAGTAAAAGTAATATTACAAGGTGTTTGTCTGTTCCAGCACTCGCATGTACAGCAAACACAATGACAGACAAGGCTGCGGAGTGACACACCGCTTTCCATCTGCAGACTCACCCTCCACCACGACCTTGGCCAGTGTGCTAGCATTGCCCATGCAGCTGGTGGCATAGCACACATACTGGCCAGAGTCTTCTGCCGTCAGGCCATCCAGAATGAGACTGCAGGTGCCTGTCCGATCTGCCGTGATGATGTGGTGCGGGTCGTCCTCCAAAGGAAGACCATCTAGGAAGTGGACATCATATTCTAATCATCAAAGCATGGTTACAAATAAACTCAAACCTACAGAAAGGAATGTAACTGTGTGAATGTGAAGCAGGATGTTGCAAAAAAGAGCATGCAAAATTTCCCTGGGCAAATGAAGGTGTCATGGAATAATAGTAGTTCATTACAAAAACACTGCCCTGGAACTTGTCAATATACACTATGTCTTTTTTTTTTTTTTTTTTTTTTTTTACCTTTGAGCCAGGTGACCACTGGTTTAGGAGAGCCGGTGACCCTGCAGGTCAGTTTGATTGTCTCTCCAGTCTTTGTGGTGTAGTCAGACAGAAGTAACTCAAACACTGGTGGGCCTGTTGAAACGCACACAGATATCACAGACAAAGCATGTGGTGAAAATGTTAAACACACTCCAAAACACTCTGACTCTGAATAACTGTGTATTTTCCTCTTTGCTAATGCCGGGATATAGCTATAAAAGACTTACTGTTGGTGGACAGGCTTGAACGTTGCTGAAGCTCTCTCAGGTCCTTGAGCCAGGAGAGTTTAACCAGGGTGGAGCGGCCCTGCAGTGTGTACCTCCTCACTGAGCCCCTGTGCTCATGCCACAAGCCCCAGGACTTTTCATCTCCACCCACAGTCTCCTTCACCTCCACATCATTCAGCTGTAGAGCACACAAGCAGAGAGCAAAAGCGAGCATGAGACAGAGGGAGTGATGCTGGTCAAGGAGAGAAATAAAAACAAGCAGCCAGTGAGCACAGGCATTACCTTCATTTTGTTCTTGAAGGTGTAGGTGTCAGTGCTCATGCCAGGGTCTCTTTTCAACTTGCACAGTATGATACACTCCTTGAAGAGAAACACCTGTCTCTGATGCCCTCTAGAGGCCGTCTTAATGTCTGGCGATTCCTCCCATACTGTGAAGACACCCTGGAAGGGCAAAGACAACCAGTCATAATGACACGTAGAGTGCTCATTCAGCGTGTTGCAGCATGTTTTATTTTCATAAAATCACACATTTACAAGTGGAGAGAATGATTAAACACCTCAACTATGAAATGAAGGAAAAGCAGTGATGATATATTCTTTATTTTATGGGTGTATATTGTCATGCTTTGATGATAACCCTTCAAACTTTGAGTGTATTTTTAGAGAGGCATACTGTGTTGAATCAACATTATGGAATTAAATCATCAGCTGGAATGGACAAGAGATTTGCTCTGCGGGTGTGGAAAAACCAGAGATTTCACCGAGCTACTTAGCACCAAAAATGTCATGTCAGAGAAGCCATCAGCAGGTGCTTTTAAGGTTGGGTACAATAAGGATGATTTAGACACCAAAGAATGTCCAAGGCACTCTCTTATAAGCCATTTTATACTGGCAATTTCTCCAGATGGAGAGGTCAGTGTACGGTAACTTTGTGCTAAAAAGACATTTTGCAGTGCAGATTTTTTTTTTTTATTGCAAATTATACTTAAACCCGAAATATAAAATAAAAAAAAATGTTTGCTGTCACAAAAAATTCCAAAAACCTGTTTAAATCTTCACCCTATGAATATTTTCACCATTTATTATGACAAAAACAGTTATGACAAGGGACTATTTTGGAGTGAAATATTGTGCGTGTGTGTGTAATGGTTTGCAGGACCCAGCACCTAAACTGAATGTGAAGATTCATCAGTCCCTTTTATTCACCTGTCGGATGGGCTCCCCGAGGGCGGTGAGGGGTGCTGGGTAGTTTTCTATGAGGGAGACTTGGTGCATGTTGTCAGACCTCCACGGTAAACAGGACACCACGGAGAAGGCATCCTCCAACAGACAGCAGCTCTGGCCACTCTTGGCTTTGTTCTTGATTAACTCCTGCCAATGACATTCAATCAAGACATCTTTCCTAGACTGTCAACATTACAAGTACCGTGTTGTTAGTGAGAAGTACTAAGCAATAACAGATGGTGCAACTATTCCTGCTTCTCCAGAATATTCCTGTGTGATGGAGAACTGCAAGGGAAACAGCTCTTAAAAATTGTTACAAAACACATCACAGCTTATCCATGCTCTCCTATTACTAACCACTTTCACACATATTCATTACAATACAATCATATTTGCAAAACATGTCAGCTGACCTTGAGTAATGCATTGTAGGTCTGAATCCTCTCTACTGGTCTCTGGAGGAAAGTGAGAACATCCATGACTTCAGCCTCAGGGTTGCCAGTATCGATGGATTCCTGAAGTGTGAAGAGCAATAAATCAAACAAATACATTAGATCATGGTGATTATCCTGCTACTCAATACCTTAATTTCCCTAATGTTTATAGTATTTTGAATCCCAAGATTTTTTTGAATACTTTGAAATACTGTTGGATAGCCTTGTCGGTGACGCAGGCCTCTGCTTGTGTTTGTCCCACCATGTAGTGAAGATACTTCTCAAAGTCTTCAGTGTGTTTGATAAGATGCATGGCCACGTCATCGTCTGTAGCACACTCACTCAGACTAGGCAGGATGCAACTGGGAAGACAGTGATACAATAATTAAGATCAGCAGTAGATTCAGTTTTATAATATACAATGAGACTTGTAAACCATGGCAAGACTTAATATGCACACTTCACACAAAGGGTGTAAAACAAAAATGTAAGAAGATTGCAAAAATCTCCCTAATGTGTGTATGCTCAACATTATCTTGCTGCTTAAAGATGACATACCACAGCTGGGTAGGAAAAATAAATCCATTCATCCTATCAGAGCAGAATTTTGAGTGTTGATGAACTGATGTGTACTGATGATTTTATATATACACTCCTGATCAAAATTTTAAGACCAGTTGAGAAATTGCAAGAATTTACATTTTGCACTGTAGGATCTTAAGAAGGTTCTAAGTAGAGCTTCAAAATGCAAAAAGAAGAAATGGGAGTGAGACAAAAAAAATTGAGTAAAAAAAAAAATTTATTGCAAACGACCATTGTGTGTGTGTGTGTGTATATATATATATATATATATATATATAAATATATATATGTAATATTTATTTTACAATATATTGAAATTACCTAATCTTTTATAAGGATATACACATTTGCACTGAGTATTTTTTTTATATTTTATGTTAAGTTATTTTTTGAGTATTATTTTAAGATGTTAAAGTTTTTTTTTTGTTTAGCAAATTTGTGCTGTGTAGTTTACACATCTGGTGGTAAAATGTATACATTATTATGTTTAGTTCATGTGAGAAGTGATTATAACAAGTGCATAGAAGGAAATGCCATTATGTGCCAGAACTGACCAAATCAATCCATAACAAAAACATATTCACTTGTAGTGATTCAACTTAAGTCAGAATCTGCAGTTTAATAAAAGTGCAATTTGAGATGGATCATACTTAAACTTAGCATGTCCGATCAGTCACTTGCATGTCATTTTGTGAGACACACCATGAACCATTAGCTGACTCTGATTCATATTCAGAGAAATGGTCAATGAGTAATCAGATAAAGGAAATCAAACCTGTGATCTCTGTGTTACCATCATGTGATGGGTTTCAGCCACCCTGACACCATCACATGATGGTAGACACTGTAGAAGACAGGTCAGATTACAACTTCATAACCAAATTCAGGCCTGTGTCCATGCATTACCTCTCATGTAGATCCACGATGTCCTTGATGTTCCTGAAAATAGTCTCTTTCTGGTTGAGGATATTAATGGGGATATGGTGGCTAGTCTCCAGATGATGCAAAAGGTGAGAGGTGAACATCCTCATTTCCTTTACAAACTCCTGTTCCCCAGCGATCAGACCTTGGATCAGCTGACTAAAGTTGGAAAGAATTTCATTCATACTGGATATGATGTAGCAGGATTTTTTTTTTTTTTTTTTTTTTTTTGAGTTAAACAACTTGTAACAAAAACAAACAAACATGAGTAAACATGTAAACAAAAATTCAAATAATTCAGCTGTGCTAAGGGAGAAGTGAAACAGTCAACCAAATAATAGAAATAACAAAGGAATAGATATAAATGCAATTTGGAGCATTGTTGTGTGAGAACACAGGTTTGAGGGTGTGTTGGGGTTCCAGGTATCATACTTACACAATTTAATACTCTATCTAGAGTGTGAAAATGAGTTGCCTCTAAACCATTAATGTCCAGTGTTTTTTAACGATGTTTGTAATGGTAGAATGACTGACCTGAGAGTCCTCCTGTACTCCTCTCCTGTAGACCCTATTCCATCAAGCTCCTCTTGAGCTGCTCTCACTGGTGGGAAGGTCTCCTGGTCAACAACAGTCATACATGTCTTATCAACATTACTTTTCATTACTGATGAATCTAGATCACTTAATATGTCTGTGTGGACAGCTTCAAAGTACTCAATATTGGGGTAAACATCTCAACTTTTTATTTATACATCCTACCTTTCTCTTCTTTTCCAGGTATGCTGGACAGACCCATCCCTGTCGTGCAGGGTAGGTTTTGGTGGGCTTGGTCCTTATCAACCATTTGTCAGGATGGACAGAGTCCAGGACCTCTACAAACTGACCCTCCTTCAGAACAAAACTGTCCTTACTTCCACTGTTAGGAGAGCAGTCAGCCCTCGCCACATACATTTCAAATGTCTGAGGGAATAAAAACAGTCAATAGCAAATTATTTAAAGTGTACCCAACTAAAATCAGACATGTATTGACATAACACTGTCATAATGGAAATCACATTTATTAAATTAGCATAGAACAGGTCCACTAATATGAATGTGCATATACATATATAAACACAAACAAAAATAAATTAGAATTGTACCTCTCCTCTGTCCTCTTCTCCATCTGATTCTGATGCAGAGGCAGTGCCAGTTAAAGGTGTGTGGGCACGATGGTGCTTTGGAGATGGTACCCTCATTCTAGTTTCAGCCCCTGGAAAATATGGAAGAGGACAGTTATACCAGTTATGAAATTGAAATGAAGCAGAAAAGAGCTGATGAAGTAGAAGAGAACTTTAATTGATTACAACTTAATCACAATGAAAAAGTAGTATCCTGACCTTTAACCTTCAAAAGTTTCTTAGGTGGTTGTGGGGCAGCTATCTGTTCTTTATCGTCCTTTGGTGGCACTTGGTCCTCAGGTTTTGAAATTTCCCTGTGACAATATTAATGAATATTTTGGGTATGCTGTATTAGAACACAAAACAAAATCAGCATTTATGGTCAAATCAATAAGACAAATCATTCCAATAATATCTGACCTGGGTAATTTTGAGCTGATCTCAACAGGTTCCATATCTGGGGCTGTTTCATAGTCAGAAGGACTCGACACTGTTGAAATCAGGTGTTTGATCATGAAAAATGATTGCAAAAGCAAATGAAATCCCTTAGTGTTGTGATTAATCTGGTGCATGTAACATGATACTTACTGGAGCTGGCAGCTATGAGTGAGGATCTCCTCTCTTGCAGACTCATCTGAGTATCCTGCTCTGTCAGGTTGTAGGCTTCCCACAGAGACACACTCACACTTTCCACATAGCCCTTGGTCTCATTCCCTGATGCAGGTATCTGGACCTGAGTCTGGGGCAGAATGTGAGCCTGAGGCTGTGTATTGGCCTCAACTTCAGGCTTTGGTGGGGCTGGCTGCAGGGGGGTTATGGCTGCAAGGGGTGGGTGCACCGGCCTCTGGGCTGTTGAAGTAGGTGGCTGAGACTCCATCACTACTACATTTCCATTGTAGGAGGTCACACCAAACTTATTGATCACCTCACATGTATAGATACCACTGTCGTTCGTGGTCAGGTCAGTGACCACAAGTGTGCACACACCATTCTCTGTGGTCTCAATACGTCGTCGCTTGTCACCAGTTATTTGCTGGCCATCTTTCAGCCAGCGCACTGTGCTTGGTTTCCCCTCCACAATACACTCTAGAGTGACTGTACCGCGAAGATAAGCATGCTGATTCTTAAACACCTCCCTGAAGACAGGTCGCATGTCTTTGCGAGTTTTGTAACCTTTGAAGGCAGCCTGGATTTTAATGGCAGCCTCTTGCATCTCTGGTTCATCTTCATTACTGATGCCTATCTCTGGTGCAACTTCCTTGGATGGCTGTAGCTTCTGGAGTGCAAAAGGTGGAGGAAGAATGGAGGGTGGTGGGCCACAGGGCTGAAATTTGCTGTGGTTCACCTCAGTCAGAGCATCTGAGAAGGTGTCATCCTCAGAGATGTAGCAAAGAGGAACATCTTCTGTCACTTTTGGTTGCTCATTCTCCTTCCCCATTTGCTTAACTGACTGTTTCTGGTCCGTTTGAGGTTCTTTTCTCAATGGTTTTACTGGCTGTTTGACTGATTGTATGTTCTCGGCATCCTTCTCAATAGCCTTCAGTGGTGGTTTCATTTCCTCAGCTATCTCAGCATCCTTTCTTTCTGGCTGTTTCCTCTCAATCTTTGGTTTCTCTTCAAGTTCCTTCTCTACAGTCCTCACTGACACTTTCATTGGTTGATCAGTCTTTTTAACCATAGATTTTGACAGCTGTTTTTCTTCTTGATCTGTCTCACTGTCCCTTGATAAACGTTTCTCCATTGCCCCCTTTGCCCTGCCTTTGGTCCTCATGGGTGGCTTTGGTGGTGCAAATTCAGCCTCTTTTTCTGATGGTTTCTCTGGTTGTTCCACAGACTGTTTGTCCGACAGATCTATTGAAGACACTGGTTTCAACAACTTTTTCTCCTTCTCTTTCTCTATGGACATTTGCTGCCGTTTCACATGCTCTTTCTGGTCTTCTTTAGTATCATTTACCACTGTTGTCAATGACTGTTTGTCCTCAGTTTCCTGTAAGATAAACTTCAGTGATTGCTTTCCTTCTGTTACCTTCCCTTTAGTTCTTATGGGTGGTTTCAAAGGTTCCTCTTTTGTTGTGTCTACTTCAGTGTCCTTTACTGCAGATTTCACTTCTTGTTCCTTCGTTGTTTCTTTCTTTACAGACCTCACCTGTGATCTCATGGGCTGTTCCATTTGTTCAATCTCTCTATCAGTTTCTCTATCATTCCACCGGAGTGTTTTTGGTTCTTTCGCCTTCTTATCAACTTCACTTGTTTTCTCCAAAGGCCTTGTTGGTTGTTTTGTTTTCTGGTCAGTCTTCTGGTCAACTTCAATGTCCTTCTCCAGGTAACTTGGCTGTTTCCGCTTTGGTTCAAATGCAGTCTGCTCCAGAAGCCTTTCTGACTGATCTACCTTCTGGTCAACTTCAAGTGATTGCTCAGAATACCTTACTTGCTGTCTCACCCTCTGGTCAACTTCACTCTTCTTTTCCGGAGGCACAGCTGTCTGGTTGACCTTCCAGTCAACTTCATTCTCCTTCTCCAGTGATCCTGCATCATTCCGCTCTCTCCTTTCTTGCTGATTCACTTTCATTGAAAGTTTAATGTCTTCCTCCATAGACCTGGCTGGATGGATACCCCTTTTGTCTTCATTAATCTCATTCAGCATTGCTGTGATTGGTTGTTTTGACTCAAACTTGGTGTCTAGGTCTTCATCTAATGCTGCAGTAGAAGTTTGTGTCTCACCCTGTTTCTTTGGCTCTGGAGGAGCAAGTTGGGGCTCTGGGAGGCCAGGCTTGTCCCTCTCTTGAGCAGCAGTGGGTTTAGCAAGAGTACCTTTTGCTCGAGGCAATATCTTAGGAGGCTCTGTCTTGGGTGGGACAGGTTCTAGTGCTAGGCAAGAGAATGAAATATATTATTTTGTGGGCACGTGATTTATTAAGAGTTGGAAGTTGTACAGAAAAAGAAGTGTCAGTTAAAGCTACAATAAGCAGTATTACTTTTCTACAGTAAAATGACCACCATACTTTTTATAGCCACCCTGTTGTTTTCTCTGTTGTAATTTCTGTATCAGCCCAAATAAGTTCCTCCTCTGCCCCCAACTTTACTCCCTTGCCGCTTCAACCTCTTTCAAAGCAACTCTGGAACCACACACTATGCAGAAAAATGTCTGCAGAATGTCACTGTAATCAGCAATGCGGCAACAGAAAAAGGTCATTCAAAGCTACTTGCCTTGCAGCTGAATGTCTGCAGCTACACCTCATTTCTATCCCAAAAACATATTCTTTGCCTTAACTTTTGGCTTTGTTCAAGCCGATCTGCTATGAACCTAGAAGCAGGAATGACTGTTTGTTTACAAATATAGTTTGAGCTTCCAACATCCTCTAGTGGTCAGAAATAACTTAATGCAGCTTTAAGTTTGAATATCATGTTGTCTCAAAGTTTGCCAAACATATATCAAGATGTACCTTTCACGGACACAGTTGCAGTGGTCTCTGCACTTCCTGCTTGACATGAATAGCTGCCACTGTCTTCAGGTTTGAGCTCCTTGATGAGGAGCTGGAAAAGGCAGCCATCCTGCTTCATCTCATACTTCCTAATGGCTCTCAGTGGCAGCCTGTTCTTCTTCCATTGTACTGGCACCCCAGGCTTAGACAGTTTACAGCAAAGGGAGGCAGTACCTCCCTCTTCAACCTCCACACTCTTCAACTCCTCCTTGAAGAACAGTGGGGTCTCTAGGAAAATAGGCACAGATAGATACATAATTTTAATATAAAGGAAATAGTGTTTGTGAATTTATCAGACCATGACAAAGTGCTTTTTGTGAATGTGTATGGGTTTTTCTTAGCTAACACACACACTGAATGGGTGGGTCTGCCATACAGGATGAGACATTGAGTACCAGAAAGTTCCAACAATCACAGGAAGTTATGTGAAGGTTAATTGGTTACCTTGTGTGATTGACTGCAGTACTGACACTCTGAGTTGTTCTGATTCAATCAAATTTACCCAACACATACCCAGATGTACACACCTTTCACTGACACAGTTGCACTGGTTGTTGTATTTCCTGCTTGACATGAGTAGCTGCCACTGTCTTCAGGTTTGAGCTCCTTGATAAGGAGCTGGAGCAGGCAACCATCCTGTTTGATCTCATACTTTCTATTGGATCTCAGAGGCAGCCTGTTCTTTTTCCACTGCACTGATACCTCAGGCTTGGACAGTTTACAGCAAAGGGAGGCTGTACCTCCCTCTTCAACCTCCACACTCTGCAATTCTTCCTTGAAGAATGCATGGAGCTCTGAGAAACATGGATGGGAAGGGACAAATCCATCGTATAATGTGTTTGAGGAATGTGTGCCAAATAAGATTAGGAAATAACTTCTTATGGTTTGGTTTAACCTACTAATTTGCTCGATGGATGAGACAATCACAGAAAGTATTTGAAAATTACTTCAGTATATATTTCTGTGATTGAAAGTTTGGTAATAATAGTCCTGATGCACCTAAATTTGAAATGCATGTATCTATATGCACACACCTTTCACTGACATAGTTGCAGTGGTCTCTGCTCCACCGGCTTGACATGAGTAGCTGCCACTGTCTTCAGGTTTGAGCTCCTTGATGAGGAGCTGGAAAAGGCAGCCATCCTGCTTCATCTCATACTTCCTGCTGGCTCTCAGTGGCAGCCTGTTCTTCTTCCATTGTACCGACACACCAGGCTTAGACAGCTTACAATACAGGGAGGCAGTACCTCCCTCTTCAGCCTCCACATTCTGCATCTCTTCCTTGAAGTATGGTGGCGGCTCTTTGACAAAATCGGTTTGGAAGGACAGAATTATACATGTTTAATGTTTGACATCTCACTAGTAAATGACGAAATAGTATAAACCAGAAAATGACTAAATAGATCCTGTCAAGCTTGCCATGCATATATCCAAATACACGCACCTTTCACTGCCACAGTTGCAGTGGTAGTTGTACTTCCTGCTTGACATGAGTAGCTGCCACTGTCCTCAAGGTTAAGCTCCTTGATGAGGAGCTGGAGCAGGCAGCCATCCTGCTTCATCTCATACTTCCTGCTGGCTCTCAACGGCAGCCTGTTCTTCTTCCATTGTACCGACACCCCAGGCTTAGACAGCTCACAGTACAGGGTGGCTGTACCTCCCTCTTCAGCCTCCACACTCTTCAACTCTTCCTTGAAGAATGGAGGGAGCTCTGGGGAAGATGGGTGGGGGGGCAGAGTACGATTTCTTTAGTGTAACTGGAACCGTGTTTGAGATATTACCAGATGTAAGCCAAATATGACTTGGAAGTAATGACTGCAGTTTCTTTTTAACTTATTCATATGCAGAATAACTTATTCATATCTTTTTAACTTATTCATAGGTAGAATTTGCTAAAATGGACAATACCATGAGTTCCATGAAGTCAAGAAAATCACAGAAAGTAAATGTGGAAAGTTAATGTGGTGTCCCTTGTGTGATGGACCACTTGCCAATGCTCTTTGAATTGTCTATCTGAATATGCCATGCATGTATCCAAACTCACACACCTTTCAGTAGCACAGTTGCAATGGTCTTTCAGTACTTCAGTACTCAGAATACTCTTTGCTATGCATGTATCCAAATGCACTCACCTTTCACTGACACATTTGCAGTGGTCTCTGCACTTCCAGCTTGACATGAGTAGCTGCCTCTGTCTTCAGGTTTGAGCTCCTTGATGAGGAGCTGGAGCAGGCAGCCATCCTGTCTCATCTCATACTTTTTGCTGGCTCTCAGTGGCAGCCTGTTCTTCCTCCACTGTACCGTCACCCCAGGCTTGGACAGTTTACAGCAAAGGGAGGCTGTACCTCCCTCCTCTGCTTCCACACTCCTCAATTCATCCTTGAAAAAGGGTGGGGGCTCTAGGAAAATGGGTGCAGAAGGACAGGATTATGCATCTTTAATAGTGTTTGTGACATTATCAGATCAGGACAAAGATCTATATTTACTTATTGTTTGTTTCAAATGGTAAAACGGATAACACAGTGAGTGTGAGAAAGTTCAGACAATCACAGGAAAGTACTCACCAGCACCAATTAAATTGTCTCATACAATCAACTTATTATGCAAGTATCCAAATCCCACCTTTCACTGATACAGTTGCAGTGGTCTCTGCACTTCCTGCTTGACATGAGTAGCTGCCACTGTCTTCAGGTTTGAGCTCCTTGATGAGGAGCTGGAGAAGGCAGCCATCCTGCTTCATCTCATACTTCCTACTGGCTCTCAGCGGCAGCTTGTTTTTCCTCCATTGTATGGGCACCCCGAGTTTAGAGAGCTCACAGTACAGGGAAGCTGTACCTCCCTCTTCAGCCTCCACACTCTGCAACTCCTCCTGGAAGAATGGAGGAAGCTCTGCGAGAGATGGGATAGGAAAAACAGAATTGGAAGTCTTTGCTGTAGTGTAATAGGATCCTCAAATGCTTAAAAGCTAGGTGATTCATATCTACATCCTGTTCATTAGTGTCCATTAGAATGAAAACTGTCAGTGTCTAACATCAGTGCATTTTTTAAAGCAACAGAATATTTTTTTTTACCTGTTACAGTAAGTTTGGCACTGCTCTGCACATCTCCTGTATCACAGTAATATATACCAGTGTCAAGAGGCTCTGCATCTTGGATAAGCAGGAGGTTGATTTTTCCCTCCTTGCGTAATTCATATTTAGCACAATTTAGGAGAGGTACATGGTTGCGTCTCCAGGTAACAGGGGTGGTGAAGTCAGAGGTGATGCAGGACAAGGTGGCTGTCTCCCCTTCCATGATCACAACGTCCTGAGGCTTCTCCTCAAATAAAACTAGGATTTGCATCACATGCCACATTGGAATACAAAATGGTTATTCTCCAGTTTTAACACATGATTCTAATCATTTGAATT
The DNA here is from genome assembly GCF_902150065.1 of Myripristis murdjan. Lineage (NCBI taxonomy): Eukaryota > Metazoa > Chordata > Actinopteri > Holocentriformes > Holocentridae > Myripristis > Myripristis murdjan. Next base: position 8,760,915 of record NC_043983.1, on the reverse strand, counting down.
TAAATGTCACGCTACAGCAGAGACAACTAATGACAGAGTTGCTAAAATACAATGCAATAAATGATCAAAACCTTTGCACCCTCTGTCTCTCATGGTTCTCCTCACCTTTAGGTTTGGGCAGTACTAGCAGACGTGCAGAGGTCCTTTCCTCCCCGACCACAAATGCAACGGTGCCCGTCTCCTCAGGCGTTGTCATGGTGAGGACCAGGCGGTGCTGGCGACCCTGGCACGTCATCTGGTTCATCTCGTTCTTTTGCAGCGGACTGGAGCCCAGCCACCAGACGCCCTCGCTCACATCTGCATGGCTCAGCTCACATACAAACACCGCGTCCTCACCCGCCGTAACGGTCATGTCCTGCAGCTCTGTTATAATCCGCACGCGCTCTGTGGAGGAAGAGGGAGCTAGATACAGCTGGCTTTTTAGAGAGTGCAAACTGATATATTGCAAGAAACAGCTAATTTGGTGAGAAGAGTCCGTTGGTTCAATTCAGTGCAAATTGGCCACCGTACAAAGTTAACTGTACAAAGATTGTTTGCACTCAGTAACTCAGGGCAATAGATAATAGAAAAGGCAGTAGCTATGGTATTAAAGTATCCACCTACCCCTAACAATCAGCTTGGCAGTGCTCTTTTTGCCTCTGGTGACACAACAGTATTCTCCAGCATCCTCCAGACACAATTTCTTAATCTCCAGGGTGTGTGAAGGGCCTCTCTTCTTAACAATGTAACGTCCTCCCTCTTCCACCAGGCTGTTGTCCTTCTTCCAGGTGACAGGGACATTAGCACTTGAGATTTCACAGGACAGCAGCATTGATTTCCCCTCCATCAGCACCTGGTTCTCCAGCTCCTTTTCAAAGAACACTGATGCTGCCGCTGGCAAAGAGGATGAGGGAGACATGATGTTAGCAATGATGACATGAAACGCCACTTAAGGCAGTAATGGAAAATCATACCAACAGCATTATGATGTGCTTATTTAGGAAGAAAACATATACTTCAGCTAAGAGGTATACTTAAAGACTGTTGCATCAATACAATACTTTTAACAACCACCAGGTTTAGGGATTGTTATGGAACATAATTTATATTTTTTGATTGTTTTCTACCTTTATTTAACCAGGTAAGAACAAATTAGTATTTACAATGATGTCAGCAAAAGGCCTCTAAATGGAGTAGCATGGGCATTTTGTTGCACGGACACACACAACAGACTTGGCAACATGGACACCAATAAAAAAGGCATGATAACACCACATGGCAGCACCAATAGAAAAGTCCCAACGTTATAAAAAGTCATAAATACCTCTCACATTCACTTCAGCTGTTGTCTTCTGGTCTTCAAAGACGCAGCTATACTCCCCCACATCCTCTGGCTGGATGTTTCGGATATGCATCTCAGCTATATTCCCATCCAGCTTCATCTGATACCTCCCCCCGTGCTGCAGCTGGTCCTCCCCCTTCCACCACTGCACAGGGACCCCGGCCTTGGACAGCTCACAGCGGAGGGTCACATTCCCTCCCTCTCGGGCCTCCTGGTTCTTCAGACCCAACTTGAAAGTGATGGGAATAGCTGTGGGTTTGGGAGAGTAAGGTGAATCCATAAATTTCAAGTATAGTAGAACGTTAGATTTGTGATTGAAAACAGAAGATCTAATCTAATCTAAGTTCAATCAGGAAATTATTAGTGTATTTCAGTCAATAAGATAGAAGGCAAACTGCCACCAATTTCAACAAATGTAAAGTAGACATGCTGTTTTATATAAATATATAAATATATAAATAAATTCCTTTGTGTACTTTCAGTTCAGTCTCCTTTATTGTCTCAGATGGGAAATTTGGTTTCCAGTACATAATAAATAAATTAAACAAGGGATTTTTTTGTCCTGTTGCACCTAAACTCTGCATGTCTGTTTCAAAAATGAAATAGTCACCAATTTAAAAATAGGGTTGACTTCTTAAGTCCTGTCTTTCTTAACAGGCGTTCATAAAAATGCAACAACACACACAAATTCAGCCTTTCCTTACGTGTGATGGTGATGTTGGCTGTGGTCTTGATGTCGCCGCAGGAGCAGCTGTAGAGCCCGCTGTCGTCCAGCTGGGCGTTCCTGATGGTCAGCTCCATGACGCTGTCTCTCTTTTTGATCTGGTACTTCAGCCCGTTCTTCAGCAGCTCCTCTTCTTTCCTCCACTCCACGGCGAGGCCGGCTTTAGAGAGCTCGCAGGTCATCGTCACACTGTTCTCCTCCTCTGCTTTCTGGTTTCTCAACTTCACCTTGAATGTGATGGGAAGAGCTGAGTGCAGAAGAAACAGAAACATCAGTGGAGTGGAGATCAGTGCACTTCTCTGAACCCCTTTCATTAACATATTCATTGAAGAGAGGATTTAAATCAGACAATTACTATTAAGTTTATTACTACTTATTTTTTAAATATTATTTTGGATTTTTTATTTATGTTTGTTTGTTTTTGTGTTTTTTTTTTTTTTTTTTTTCATGTTTTTTACGTTATTTTATTGCTTTTTGATGAGAAGCAACTTTGAGCTGTAGATGATAACTCACTCACTCCCTTGTGTTCCCCCTCCACTACACCCCTGGTGCTAATATAAGTCGTGCTGTGGTTGAGGCCACAATTATTACGTGGACTGCAGCTGCAGTTTACAGTTTTAATTGAGAAGGTAGTTGAAACTGAACTACTGGAATAATGACATGCAATATAAAGGAAAGAATATATGAACTCATTAAAGAGGGGACAGAGAAACAGTTTGATTGTCTTGAAAAGCTGAAACAGTAAATAAGTCCAATTTGACAAGTTCAGCTCTCAGAGGTTCTTGAGTTGAGTTAGCAAGTATTATGGGATTTATGTTTTACCTTTGACGGTGAGCTCAGCCGTTGATTGGCTGTCTTTAGTCTTGCAGGTGTATTTTCCAGCATCGCTCTCTTCTACGTTGTTGACGATGAATTTATTGAGACGGCCCTCCTGCTTCATCTCGTATTTGTCTCCAGGCTTGAGGATGACTCTGCCTCTCCTCCAGTCCACAGGAGCTCCAGGCTTGGAGAGCTCACAGCAGAAAAATGCACTGTGGCCCTCCTTCACCACCAAATTCTCCACCTCTTGCTTAAATGTTATAGGGAGCTCTGTGGAGGAAAAAAAGCAAATATAAATTAAATGCTCAATCCAGAAATAGTTCCCTCTTTGATACGACTCAGTTTGGTTAAGTTTGTAGCCACTTTTTCCCTCTTTTCCCTCCTTTATTTGTATTGCAAACAAATGCAAAAACTGATTGGCTGTGTGGATGAATCAAGGTGTAAAAGTGCTTGACAGATTTAAAAAAAAAACAAAAAATTTATCCTAGTGTTTGTCAGAATTGGAAGACCTTTTCTTTGAATTATGGTTGGATATTTAAGTCACAGAGTTTAGTCTCCAACATACTTATTTGGAATTTGAATACAGACCCACAATTTGTATATTATAAAAACTATTATGGCTATAGGCTTTAAATCCCTCACTTTGGGGAGTGAGGAAATGCAATAATTTTGACAAAATTAAATATTATCTAAACTATGCTGTTTCTCCAGTATTGTGTAAATTACTAGCTGTGTTTAGGACACTTAAAGCAGTACAGAATCACCCATTTGTTTAGTGAAGAATGTATTTATATTTTCTTCAATTCCTCATTGAAACAAACAAAAAAAGAAAACGTGGAGTGTACCTCGAACTCTGATGTCAGCAGAGGTGACGACGGTGCCAACAAAACAGCTGTACTCCCCGGCGTCTTGGAGAGCCACATTTCTGATCAGCATCTCTGCCACCCTGCCCTCTTGCTTCATCTGGTATTTGCTGTCCTCCTTCAGGAGCTTGGCGTCTCTCCTCCACTCGACCGGCACTCCTGGTTTAGAGAGCTCACAGCGCAGCGTCACACTGCCCTCCTCAACAGCCTCCTGGTTCTTCAGCTTCTGCTTGAAACTCACTGGGATCGCTGAGGAGCATCACAAAACACCAAATCAACTGTGTTACTACTAGGGATGCACAACAATATCGCTACACCATCAGTATCAGCCACTATTGGCTTTGAAATGAAATATCAGCATCAGTCTAAAATGAAAATTTCCGCCGATATGAAATGGCAACACAGATAGATATTATAGAATATGTGAAATGGTCAGATCTGCCCTGGTTGTGGCTGTTGTCAGGATTGTCTCAGGGAAAGCATCACCCCAGCCTGTTTCAGTAGGATCAGTCTCAGAGTTTTGTTTGAGAGAAAATGTTATATATTAATAAATGTATTTTACATAACATGAGTTGAAGTAGTTTTCTTATTTTGCCCAGAGAAAGTGTATACTTTGAAAAGCACTTTATGCCTGTAGACATTCTTAACATATACAGGAGAGACTTGATGTTCTCTGCAGTTAAAAATACATGCATCGGTATAGGCTATCAGCTGAAAGAGCTGGAAAATATCGGCTTATTGGATATCGGCAAAGGATCCAATATTGTGCATCCCTAATTATTACATACTACACTGACATTACAGTGGTATGCAACTGACACTATAAAACAATAAACTCACATATTCCCACCAGAGATAAAAAAAAAAAAAAAAGAGAGATAAAAGAAAAAACACATTAACTTATACATTAACTAAATCAGTTTGACTGCAAGATGTCTTAGGGTTTGTTTTTTCTGGATTTTCCGATACAGTGGTATGTGAATGCAGTGCTGGTCAGGAACAACTTTGAATCACACTCCTATCAACCCGACCACAGATATATCATGCTATTATGCTCTTACTTATTGCCAGTTTTAATTTCAATTGTGTTGCTTCAAAGCACTTGATAATTCTTGACAGTGAGTCAGTTCATAGCATCAACGCTGTTCCAGAGAAAGTCAGACCTCTACTATAAACACTCAAGATCAATAGAAAGACAGTAATGGATGTCAGAATAAGTATTAGTGTATAGTGCTGTAAGTATAAAGCAGCTCACCAGTGATGATGATGGTGGCAGAGGTTTTCAAGTCTTCACACACACAGCTGTAGACCCCGCTGTCCTCAGGCTGGCTTTTCCTGATGAACAGCTCCACAGTGGAGCCGCTCTGCTTCATTTGGTATTTCTCTCCACTGGTCAGCACACTGTCTTTTCTCCTCCACTGCACTGGGACCCCTGGTTTGGAGAGCTCACAGCGGAGTGTCACCCCGTTGCCCTCCTCCACCTGAATATTCTTCAGCTCCTGGATGAATGTGATGGGCCGTTCTTGAGAGCACCAAGAGAGTCATCAAGTGTTAAACTGACTGAAGTAGTAATTTGCAACATTTTCTTATGTTAACACACAACACACCTTATCATGCCACCTATTGCACTGGTATATTCTTCAGTATATTTCCCCCAGGGAAATTATACTCAGCACAGATACATGACTACACTTACGTTTTCCGTGCTCAAATACAGAAACACTGATTATTCTGTCTTGACTGTATTTTTCCAGTCTTGTTTTACTTGTTCATTGTCGTATTTACTTTTATTTAATATGTTCCATTTTTACTATGTTACATACTTTGTATTGCTAAATGGTCAGTGCTGCATCACTGAGCACCCTAAAGAGTAAAATAAAAAGTAACCTGCAGTATGTGTAGTACTCACCAGTCACCATGACAGTAGCTGTCGTCTTTTGTTCTCCACAAATACAGCTATAATCTCCCATGTCCTCCAGACTGACATCCACGATCTTCATCTCCACCTGCAGGTCTTTCTTCCTCATCTGGTATTTGTCTCCGTTCCTCAGCAGCTCCTCTCCTCTCCTCCACTCCACCGAGGTGGCCGGTTTGTTCAGCTCACAGCGCATAACAACACTGTTGCCCTCCATCACCTCCTGGTTGACCAGCGGCAGCTTGAAACTGGGCGGTAAACCTGTAATGACACAAGAACCATTAAAAAACAGTTGATGGTGCACCACCACAGCACAAAACCTCCTGCCCCGGCTAGAAGAGTGTGACATATTAATGAAAAGCATGAACAAGCATGGCTCCTGCGCTTAGAAGTAATAGAATAGTTTTATTGCTGGTGCTTGCTCAAGGATAACACCTGGACTAAATCAAGACAGATGGAGATCTAGGATACATAAACATTATCCAGCTACTTGCCTGTGCTCCAAAACAACTACAGAGCAAAAATAGCAGAGGAACCAAATCGCCCATTCATCCCCTAATCATCAAAGAAAATGGATTTATCTTGATGCAGTGCACCTCTATTGGCTCCATGAGCAAATCAAGCAGACATTTCCATTGACTAACAAGGGAATACGGCAGTTGCCCATGGCCTCAGCAGGGGAAACACTGCATGCAAGCATGAGAAGACCCTCAAACTTGCAGTTTTGCTGTCCTTGGATATCTTAACTGGTTTCAGAGGGTCTTGTAATTATTATTTTCTGAGCCTCGTCTGTGGTTGTTGTGAAACTGTAACCAGGAGAATCACTAAATTTGACATTTGATACCTTCACATACAGCAAACTCTCAGGGATATGTGGCCTATTTAGCCTGTATCTTGGCCACACATCCTGATGGATGGCACTTTCACAGTATGATGTCTTAAAGGGATAGTTCACCCATTTTGAAAAATGTGTCATTATTTCATGTACCCCCTTACTGTTATGTAGAAAGACGACCACTACTGTCCTACATATCAGGTGGGGAGGAGGAGGGGAAATAATATAATTTTTTAGTAAATGGGAGAACTATCCATTTAACAATTGGGCCTTACCACCTTCTTGTTTTTAAAAGTTTCAATATCTTTTATGCTTGAAATTGTATTGTAAGTTTTGGCCTTTGAGTCATTCCCATCATGAGGTAGGGTGAGGGGTCTCGGAGAGGTTGATGGTGAGCCTTTTGTTGTTTATTATTGCCTATTATTGTGAAATTGTCCATTAAATACTGTACATTTGTTTGCTACCAAGTCTTGTCTCTGTGTCTGTTCTTTTTTTCTGAGGCTCTGACCCTCGTCTAAACTGAGAGTGTACACTTAGTTTCTTGGCATCTTTTTTTTTTTTTTTTTTTTTTTTACTTAAATAAACCAGGTTTGATGGAAACGGTGTTTCAGGTGTTGTTTTAACCAGGAAGGAAAACAGCAATCATACTGCAGACGTTACACTTAGAGCCATGATATGAGAAGCATGGCAGGTATGCTCACAAAACCAAAAGTCATGCTCACATCCTTTAGGACAAACAAACTAGTTCCTTCAAGCTGAACAGCGGATTGCCACAATTTTATATGATAATCCAGCTCAAGTTGTGAGTAAGTACTGCATCTCATATCACACCACAAGACAGGTCATTTTTTCTAACACAAGCTCTTTGATGTGATACCCCTTAAATGAAACAAAACTAAAGCTAGAGTAAGGGATGTTTGAAATTGCAAGCCACTGTCTAAACATCCCGCATGTTGATGTTCTATCTACGGTGGATCTTTTTACCCAGCACCTGAGAAGTAATGTACAGTACACAGAAAGTACTGTGACATTTAGCCATCAGACGGACATCAAACTGGGTAATTAAACAGGAAACCACAATCTCGAGTAATGTTTAGTGAAGCTACATATTGGAGCTCACACATTTTGAAAACTGAGGCGTTCTACTTTGTTTTTATCGCATTGTTTTGGAGCTGACCTCTTTCTCGTCTGCGCTCAGGAGATTCTGTTGAATATATTGGGGGAGAAAAAAATTACCAAAATGAAAACTTATAGTATAGCACGCATGATACACTTCCCCAAGACATGAATCAAATACTTCTGAATGAAACTGGTCTTACCCTTGACGGAGAGCTCAGCCGTTGATTGGCTGTCTTTAGTCTTGCAGGTGTATTTGCCAGCATCGCTCTCCTCTACGTTGTTGATGATGAGTTTAGTGAGACGGCCCTCCTGCCTCATCTCGTATTTGTCTCCAGGCTTGAGGATGGCTCTGCCTCTCTTCCAGTCCACGGGAGCTCCAGGCTTGGAGAGCTCACAGAAGAAAACTGCGCTGTCCCCTTCCTTCACCGTCAAACGTTGGAGCTCTCGCTTGAATGTAACAGGAAGAGCTGTTGTGGAAGAACATGAAATATCATATTTAATTCATTATTCACGGGTCATCTGTACCCTATAATAATATCTCACCTCTGCACAATCACTGGCCTCTTTCTGTGTTTTTGGTAGCACCTACTACAGCTTTGTTTGGTGTTTACTCTTTGCTTTGCTGACTAGTTTTAGTAGTGGTTTTGTTAATCTTAGCGTAGTCTTAGTGAAACATTTACAAGGATACAAGGATACAAGGATAGGAAGGAAGGAAGTTTATTGGTCATTATACAACAGGTTGTATAATGATATTAAATTGTGGTTCATTTATAGAAGCTTTGTGGAGATTCTCTGCTGTTTGTTTTGCTCCCCCCCCCTTTTCTCCAATTTTTGTGTTAGACACGGAGCTTAGAGTTGTTTTTCTGTTTGGTTCTGTAGTAAAGTTACATTTTATTTTGTGCATAGTGTTTGGTTCATTATTTTGGCCTTAGTGACCTTGATGCCATGTTGCTGCCCCTTTTGCACTTTTAGCTTCTAGTTGGTTAATTTTTACACGGCTCTTTTGCTGTAAATAAATATTATTCCTTGTTAACCTTTAATATTGCTTCAGCAGCCCTTAATTGCAGTTGTCTTTCAGTTTGCAAAGGAGAGCGCAGGACAGCAGACATTCTCTACCTTCTGCGAAATAAGATAAAGACACACTTCACCCCTTCTGCACCAGTTTATTTTAGGCCTCAAATGTTGCTCTGCATGATGTTAGAGGTGAAATCTCTTTCTTATTTCTGAATGCTGTATTTTCCTGTTTTCTGAATGTCAAATTTTCAGAGTTCAGCACTCAGCTATGTTGTAGCCCCTCACACAGCGTAAACTTACGTTTCACTCGAACTTCAGCAGTGGTCTTCTCATCTCCCACGATGCAGCTGTACTTCCCAGCATCTTCTGGTTGGACGTTGAGAATGACCAGCTCGGCTATCTTTTCTTCCAGCTTCATCTGATACTTCCCTCGGGAGACCTCCTCTGACAGCAGCTCACCCTCCCTCCTCCACTCCACAGGAACCCCCTTCTTTGACAGCTCACAGCGTAAGGTCAAGCTGCTCGATTCTTCGGCCTCCTGGCTCTTCAGGCTCACTTTGAATGTGGCAGGAACCGCTGATGAATCAAAGAGAAAAGACTGAGACACAAAACCTCCAAAATGTCCAAAATACCCAGCGGCGCTTAAGACCACAGAAACACCTGAGGAGCACTCATGAGTTTCTACAAACTAGTCCTGACCACTGAAGCAAGAAACAAGACAGTAAGCTGTAGAACTCATTCGGTTATACCTTCACAGGTGACCGTTTTCTGTTTTCCATACGATATACAAGTCACTGAACCTACCGATAACTTTGACCGTGGCCTTTGTCTTCTGTTCTCTGCAAACACAGGTGTAGACACCGCTGTCCTCTGGCAGGGCATCTCTGATGATCAGCTCCAGCACTGAGTCCCTCTGCTTGATCTGGTACTTCTCTCCATTCTCCAGCAGATCTCCTGCAAGCCTCCACTCCACTGGGATGCCAGGTTTAGAGATCTCACACTGCAACGTGATGTTGTTCCCTTCCTCAACTTGAAGGTTCCTCAGCTTTTGTTTGAACGTGATGGGAAGAGCTAAAAAGAGTTTTGCATTGGATTTGCTCAGTCAGTTTGGTCAAAAGCATTTTGGAAAAGGTGTAGATGTAGATCAGTTAAAAATATAATTTCATTATTTTGTGTGTTTTTTTATTTTAAGTCTAACACTTTGCACCACATAAAAAGGATAACAGATATCAACTGACTGATTAATTGAGTGTTAACTACAAACTCTTCACTGGTTGTAGAGTTGAGTTTACACCTATTTATATTTATACTCTCTTTATATCCTCAAACTACAGTAATAGGTACAGTATTTGGCTTTGAAAACACTCAAACAAGTGCAGCACTGTCTGCAATAATTACACATTTCTGCATAATTTTATTCAATAGTTTGTTTTGTATTTAATGCAGCACCTGAAAGACCTTGAGTATATAAAATAAATTGGCCAATAAAAACTTTGTTTTCCTGTTTTTGTAACTGGCATGTAATGATGAGTGTAAGTTCTCATGTTTTAGGGATGAAATAAAATGAACCTTAAACAAAAATGCTAATATATTGAACAAAATAGTAAAAGTAAAGCTCTACCCTGCACAGTCAGGGTCGCCGTAGTCTCAATGCTTCCACAAATGCACGTGTAGATATCGCTGTCATCTGGTGTCACATCAAGGATCTTCAGTTCGATTAGTGTGTCTCTCTGGCGTATTTGATGCCTCTCTCCATTCCTGATGAGTTCAGTCCCGCTCTTCCTCCACTCCACCGTGTGACCAGGTTTGGACAGCTCACAGCGTAGAGTTGCACTGTTGCCCTCCTCGATTAGCACATTCCTCAGCTTCTGCTTGAAAGTGACTGGAAGAGCTGAGGAACAATGTGAACAATGGCTTGAGATGTTATTTATTGGCACTACAGCATGATACACTTGTGTATTTCTATTTGATGCTATTATATTCTACGCTATGTTATTGTATTCTAATTTATTCTATTCTATCCTAACAAATGAGTTGTTTGTTGCTCAGATGTCCTGCAGGGCTTGCTGGTGGGGTTGGAAAGAAGGCCATGGGGTCACCAAAATTACCAGACTGATTCTCTAATCAACATGAATGTTGTCACCAAAATTCAAAAGCTTTTCCTACCAGTGATTTTGACAGTGGCAGATGTCTTCTGATCAGCACACACACAGCTGTAGACGCCGCTATCCTCGGGCACAGGCTTCCAGATAAGGAGCTCAAGGGTGGTCTCCCTCTTCCTTATCTGGTACTTAACCCCGTTCTTCAGCAGCTCTTCTCCCTTCATCCACTGCACTGGCACTCCCGGTTTAGAAAGCTCACAGCGCAACATGACATTGTTGCCCTCCTCTGCTTGCATGTTTCTCAGCTGTTGTCTGAATGTAATGGGTATATCTGGAGAGTAAGAGGTGACAATTAATTAACAAATTCAGATAGGAATGCAATGGAAATGGTAAATAAGACATGTACTGTCCATTATTTGCTCATAATTCTTGGCATGTATTTTAAACTTACTGAGTACCAGATGAAGTTTACTGCATTAAGACAGCAGTCACATAAAATTACACCGATTTCAAATTCTTGCTCAACATTTGTCTAAACCCTCTCACCCTCAGTGCACCCTTACCATTCGGTACACCAGGCAGAAGACAAAAAAACATGGAAATATAGTATTTGACTGAGGTCTATGATGAAATTAAAGACCCTATGAAATGACATCTTATGTTCTTAGTGTTATGTGCTTCCTGTTTTAACAAGACGTTGGGGTCGTTAGATGGGGAAGGATGATTCAAAACTGTAAATCAACAGAAATCAATTAGGCAGAGAAACAGTTTCCTTTGATGGGATGGGTTGAGGGGTGGGATTGCTCAAAATTTTGGAAAAGTTTTACTGGTGATTTTGTTTGTGCCAACTGGTACAGTATGAGGTCACAATTACACCTCAGATAAACCTTTGTCCAGTTAAGTTAACTTGATTTTAGACTAGTTAAAATGTGCACAGGGTCCATTTTATGATTTGGCAAAGTGAAGAAACTGATGTTGCTTTTACCATGGACTTTGAGGCTAGCTGTTGTGCGGTGGTCTCGGCACTGGCAGGTGTACTCCCCTGAGTCCTCAGGCTTCAGGGTTGTGATGGTTAAAGAGATGGTTGTCTTCCTCTGTCTCATCACATACTTGTCTCCAGACCTGAGGCTCTCGTACCCTCTCTTCCAGTGGAACAAGACTCCAGGCAGAGAGTATTCACAGGTCAGGGTCACAGTCTCCCCTTCTTTGGCCTCCACAGGCGTCAGAGGCTGGGTGAATTCTGCTGGGATGGCTGGATGAGGAAGAACAGGAAGAGAGGAACATGCTCCTCATCTACAGAAATATACTAATCCAAGTTTCTGACCAATAATAAGCAGGTAAGCCAGTTTTTAAAGGGCAGCTGTGTGTGTAATCTGTGTGAAGCTGGACATGTAAAGGTGAAAAGCAGGGAGCCTTTTCCTGTGGTGGCAGGTGATGTCACTGCCGCCAAAGACTAGGCACTCTAACCTTGACAATGATTATCCTTATAAAATGGAGGTAGATCGAGAGAGCCAAACCAAAATGATGCACAACTGTATTTGGCTTTTGTAAAAGCATTGTTTAAACACTTATGTTGCCTTCCAGATCAATTGTAATGAGGCCAGCTTTCATATCAAAGCACTGGTTTTGTAACGTCTTGATACATTTGTACATCAGAGCTGTGAGAATGTGGGCTGGTTGGTATTTTCACCTGTTTTTATTATGAAATGATTTGATCATTGTGATAAATAATATCTCTTACGATCTTCTATCAGTTAAAATTCGACAACAATATACAATAACATTACACTACTAACACTTCCCATTCTTACCTTTGACCGTTACAACAGCCCTGGTGGTAACAGATCCAGCACTGCACTCATACACCCCAGCATCACTGTTGCAGACCTCTCGTATGGTCAGCCGTGCCTCACAGCCTGAGCGGCTGGCGAAGTACCTCGAGGAGTTCCACATCAGGCAGCCATCTTTGTACCACAGGATGTGGCATGGCTTGGAAGTCACACAGGACAACACCAAGCCACCTCCCTCAATGGCCTCACAGTCCTCCAGTGATTTGATAATGGTGGGACGCCTCTCTGGTGACATGAAGAGGTGAAGTTATCTCAAAGCTGAATCATGTGAGACTGCATAACTGCAATGGGAACATCTGATCTCACAAAACCTCACCTCTAACCAGCAGCGAGGCATAGGATCTCTTATCCCCTGCCTCAAATGATATAGTGCCAGTGTCTTTGCGGGCCAGCTGCCTGAAAGTAAGAGTGTGGTAGCCTCCTGGAACTATCTGTATTTCATTGAGATCATTGGTGTAGAGCAGGGTCTCATCCAAGTACCACTTGACCTCGGTATAATCGCTGGGACAGATCCGACATTTGAACATGACTGTATCGCCCTCTAAACACTCAACATCCTCTAGCTCATCCATGATCAGTACCTTCTGGCCTGAGACGCATATGGAGAAGATGGAGAAGTCAGTGGTTGGAATAATTACCTGTTTTAGTGTAAACTGTGTTAAAATATCCAGTGGTTAGTTACACGGATTCAAATTTTAATTATCATGATAATTGTTTTTGATTAGTGTGCGTAGATTAGAGCGCTCATTATTTTGTAGTACAGTACATACTGTTTAGTATCAATCAACCAAATCTCCTTAATGCTTCCGTTGCATGGCTCTTACGTGCACAATGGACATTTTGTTTGTTAATGACTGTATTCTGTATTGCTCTTAAATGTGAATGGTAACAGGGTGCATGCACGCCCAGCCAGTACTTTAGGCAAACACTGAACAGAAAATCCTTAGTTGAAGAAGAAGTGGAGGAACATGCTGCAGGGTCAGTATGCAAACTGTTCATTCACTACTTCTTGCTTCTTATATGTGAACACTGTACACTCGATTTGATTTGATTTGTTTCTATATGGTTGTGTTCTTTTAAACCTGCAGTAGGGAACTTCATTTGGAAGGAACTTTCATTTTGGTTGCTGTTTTCTCTTAGCTGACATGTGCACAAGTGTACCTCTCACGGCCAAGGTGCTAATAGTTCACAATGCATTTGATATGCTTGTGTCTTGTTTTTCAAATCTTAACAAACAGCAGTGGGTGTCTATTATTTTAATGCAGGCAGTTCATCGTGCTCATAATTTAAGTTGTGATTTGCAAAACGAAACATAACAAAATTATTTCAATGGGGATTAATATATATATATATATTTATTTATTTTTTTTACCATTTTCAGCACATTTGGACTATACCATGTTAAATTTGGTAATGATATCTAGTCAGTGGTCCCATAAGCCTCCTATAGGTTATTGTATAATTAATCAACATGAAGCAGATAGCAATTGCATAAACTAGAGGTGGTTAGTGGAGCCTTAAATCTGCAATATAGAAGTCATTTTAAACAGCCATGCATGCATTACTTCATTATTACACTGAGTAGCTGCCGTGATATGCTTTAAATATAAAATATTGGTGAAACATCATCACTGCAAGTCCTTATAGGTTATATCGGTCAAATATCTTTCTAGCTGACAGTATCATTTGCTTTGCTTAAATATCATTTTCCAACATATTAGGCTGATAATGACCTTCTGTTAAATATCAGGCATCATATCATTCATCACTAATATGGTCATTCTTCCTTGAGCCAAGCTACATAGACAAAGTAAGTAAAACCTGCAATAAATTTTTTGATTTATGAATTAAATCAATTGTTCCATAATGTTTTTTATTATTATTAATGGTTTATTTAAAGGTTCAGTCAGTTGAGTGGGTCATGTTGCCTGAAAAAACTGTTAAGCTTCCAAAAATTTCATTAATCTGGGTTTTGAGAATGGTCATCAGCATACAGTCTCAACTATCAGCATCTTCAGAACAAAAATATTGTTATTGACACTGGCCCACCAAAACCTATGTTAATAAAATACATAAAAAAAAAAAACCTAAATCAATATGTTAGAATGCTTAGTTCTTCATGCAGCGTAGGCTCACCCTGTACAGTCAGCAATGCCCGGCTCTGCATGGTGCCAACATCACATATGTAAACATCTGTGTCAGATTTCTCCAGACTGGTGATGGTCAGCGAGAGCACCACACCCTTCTGCCTCATGGTATACTTCCTACCAGGCCTCAGCTCCACCATGCCCTTCAGCCATTTCACTTTCTTGGCCGGCTGCCTGGTCTCACACTCCAGGGTCACTTTAGCCTTTTCCTCTGCCCGTGTGTCCCGTAACTCCTGTGCAAATGTGTGCTGGAGCTCTGCAACGGTTGACAAAGTTATGTTACACAGAACACCAGGCTCTGAACTTCCCGACTTGCGTGATGTAATATTACACAAGATCCCAGCACAGAACACGACATTGCATTATTAACTGCGATTAACTGACATCAAGTGTTTTTTCCTAAAAAAAAGTTTTATTTTGAAGACCCCTCGCAGTCTCTCACCTCTGATCTCTAGCTTGGCACGCGTGGAAATGCCATCGGCCTCACAGCAGTACTCCCCAGAGTCTCTGATGGTGGCGTTTTTGATCACCAAGCGCACCAAGTGCTTCTCGACATTTATTTCATACTTGGGGTTCTGTCTGATCACATGGCCATTCTTCATCCAGCGGATGGTGGCTTCCGGTTTGGTGATCTCACAGCTTAGCTCTGCATCCTCGCCAGGCACTGCTTTAACATTGAGCATGTCCCTGAAGATATGCACTGGCTTCTCTGCAGAGGGGGAAATGCACACAGCCTTTATTATCATGCATTAACATTAATTCACCTGCATTCCAGATAAACATGACAGATACAGAGACAGACATCCACCCGTAGATACACACTGATATAACAATACTTTGATCATTGTGAGAATTAACCACTACCTCTTTTGTGTGAGAAAGCAAACTGTTCACCTTTAACAAAGAGCATGGTCCTGCAGCTTAGGTCTTTAATTGTGAAGATCACATCTCCAGCATCAGTGAGGATAGCATCTCTGATGGCCATCTTGTATGTGCGGCCATTCCTCAGGAGCTGGATATGGCTGTTGGTGACAACCAGCTGGCCGTTGATGGTCCAGGAAGGTTCATCAGTGAGGTCATGAGAGAGGAGACACTCAAAAGAGCAGCATTCGCCCTCAAGGACAGACACTGTCTTCAAACGCTGGGCTATGGTGATGTGCAAGTCTGTGGATTCATAAAGAAGCTTCATCAAATAGAACTATTTTATATAGCTTTATGAACAGGATGAAAAACATGCAAACAAAATTCAATTCTCAGGAGTTGCTAAGAGGGAAATCCCACATGGAAACAATTCTGAATGATATGAAAACTCCCACATACTCTTCACCTCTGCTATCAAGTCAACGTGATGGTGTAATACTTTGTCAAGACATTTTCAACGGTTATTTTTAGCAGCTCACACTGACTTGTGCCATCTCTTCACCATTAATTTAATATTATAAGACCGAGCATCAAGACATTGTAGTCTCATATTTTGAGAGTACCAGTCAAAACCACCATATTGTATGTTTTAGAAAAAAAGTATTATTTGAATTTCATTATTCAATATCTCTAAAATGTAGATTGTTGATTATTAACTATGGAATTATGTTACCTGCTTTCTCACCTTCTCACTTAGGGAATAGATCTAGGAGTAACATTTTTATTATCTGTAGAAATTGGCCTATTCGGGTGTGACCAGCCGCTTTCAGTATTGCTGGTGGAATCCATGTCTTTCCTTGTGTATTTATTGATTTTGTTTCACGGTTGTCTCCACTGTTTTTGTCGCATTTTATCTTTATGCCTACAGTCTTTTTTTTTTTTTTTTCAAATGGCATCTAGCTCATTACTGAACAAAACATTTTTTCTAGGTCTACTAGTTTTCAAAAAAATTACTTACAAAATCTATTTTTCCTAGTACCCACCATGTACAATGACTTTCGCCTTGCTCTGACTGGTGCCCAGGTCACATGTGTAGTGTCCAGCGTCATCCTTGCTCAGGCAGTGAATAATCAGGGCCATGGACTTCCCATACTGGAGCAACTCATGTCGGTCACTGGCGGTCAGGACCATACCATCTTTCCTCCAAATGGGGGTCACTCTCTCCTTGGATGCTTCACAGTGCAGGCAGATGTCCCCTTGTTCTTCTCCTACTGCATCCTCCAGAGACCTCAGGAACACTGCAGGGCGCTCTGGAGGTACAGCATAACACAATTTCAGAAATGCCCCTCACTACCAAACATTGACCAAGGACAATTTCAAAACCATTCTAAAGCATCCATCTCAGTATCGATGTATTTCATAGAGTAGCTATTCTCAATTCATTTTAATGCAGCTGACCTTTGACTTGTAGGGTGGTTGTCTCTGTAACAAGGCCTGTTTTGAAGGTAACCCTGCTCTCCTGTGGGCAGAGCTTCTTGATGGTGAGACTATGCATAGTGCCCATGTGCTGGATCCTGTTGATGGAGTTGGAATAGAGGCGGACGTTGTTGAGGAGCCACTCGACATTGGCGACCACGTAGTTGAGCTCACATGAGAACGTGGCGTTGCCATCTTCCTCGATTTCCACCGGTTCAAGGTGTTTGATGAACTTCAGCATTCGTACTATAATAAAAACAGACAATTAATTATGCCAAGGGGGAATGCTGATCATCAAATGACTCAATATAAAGATATGAATAAGTCTGAGAATACTGAATGGCCAAATTTGCCAAGTATTTGTGCATTGCTTCACAACTCAGTTTTAACTAATGCAAACCTCACCTTCTACCTTAACCTTTGCCGAGCTCTGTGACCCTCCAGCCATGCAGCGGTACTGCCCTGCGTCCATCCCTGTCAGGCCATGAATGGTCAGTTCTGCACGTTTCCCCTCTCTCTTCATGCTGTACTTGTTCGAGGTCTTTAGGGCTGTTCGACCTTTAAACCAACGCACCACCCTGGGAGATGGGACAAACTCACAGCTCAGAGTTACAGGGCTGTTCTCCTTAGCCTCCACATCTTCCAAGGGGTGGGCAACCTGAAGAGGGCGTTCTTGAGGAAACAGATACAAAGACATTTTACTGAGACGATACTAAGTAGTTCAACACTCATTCACTCCAGTAGAAAGTAGGAGGGCAGCCTGACAAATTGCCAGTCCATGGCAATGCTAAAACAGATAAACAGGCACAACATCGACACAGTAATGTCACATTAAAGTAGAATTTCCTAAAAGAACTCCTGGATGTTGAGTCAAATACATAAAAAGATGAAAAAATTATTTGACTACATGCAAAAACTGTCCACAAAGTGTTGACACTCCTGGCTCCTCACCCTTGACAGTAAGCTGAGCAGTGGAGCGGCTCTTGCCAGCAACGAAGAGCACGGGCCCGGACATGGAGCTGTCTGTGGAGGCGATCCTGAGGCTGTGGAGGGTGCCCTGCCTTTCCATCATCATCATGGGGCTTGGTTCCAGTAAATCCCCATTCAGGGTCCACTTTGGGGCCCTCCCCGACTTCAGACTGGTCTCCACCTTGAACAGAGCTGCCTGTGGCTCCATCACCTCCACTGAGCTCATCCCCCGCACTATACTGATAGCCTGCTCTGCATAAACAGCCAGAACACACATTACTGCCACTGGCACAACTACTGACTTACATCAAATCAAAAAAAGACCACAGCTGATTTGATGTATGTTGTACATGTTAGTAAGTTGGGCATTGCAAGTCTTTTAACTTTTATCAAGTATCTTGTATCTTATATTAGTCACACTGAAAGGATGTATTTTTACATGAAAATCTAGTAGATGCACATGTTGCAATCAATATATTTAACATAGATTGGTGAAATTCCTATAACAGAGAGCATCTCACCCTCCACCAGAAGCTGACAAGAGGTTTTGTCATCCCCTGCATCACAGGTGTATGTGTCCTCATCTGAGGAGCAAACGTCATCGATGGTCAGCTGCCTGTAGACGTCCTGGCTGATTAGCTGGTACTTCTTACCCGGCAGCAGCTCCTTTCTGTTCTTGTACCACCTGACCTGCGCATTGGGTCGTGACACCTGACACTCCAGCAGTCCCCGATGGCGATACATGGCTATCTTGACCCTCAGAGGACGCACTATTTGGACCGGTAGCTCTGAAGGAGAAGGGCACATGCTTAGAACATGCATTAGAACATGATACACATGGAAAGTGCTGTGCTGTGGAAAGTGCTGTATCTCTGATGCAAACAGTGCTTAAAGAATTGCATCAGGACTGTGGCTTTGGGCACATGAGGACAAGGAAAATATGTAAATAGGTTTTTGAAGCCAGTTGATTGGACCATTGCTTACCTACAGTCAGTACATTGTCATAAATATATCACCAGTCTTGTGATTGAGGTGCAAAAATGTGATGTATACTAATTTAAAAACTTGAATTTAATTGTAGGTAATGCGTTTTAAGCGTATTTTGTAAGACATGACAGGTTTGCTGACTTGAAACTGCTGGATTCAAGTCAGATGTGAAATAAAGGAATTCACACGGCTTACCTTTTACTGTGAGAGTTGCATAGGATGAGACCCGCTCTGCAGTGAATCTGATCTCCCCAGCATGCTCTGGCCTGACTGACTTGAAGGTGAGGGTATGAGTTTTACCTGCAGTCAAATCAAAGTAAAATATTTCATTTGTTTACTTATTTGCTTTACATTGCATTTTTGCCTCTATTTGCTCAGAGTAACATTGTGACCCCTTGTTTATCATAGAGTCCAGAGTGTTTTGGATATTATCACCAAGCCAAGCAATTAACCGTTAGTTTGGTTTCATAAAAGCCCAAGTGGGCACATACTAACCCTGCTGTCTGATCTTGATGTTGTCTCCAGGCCGGATCCTGCTGTCATCTCTGTACCAGCGGCCGTCCACATCCACCTGGTTGACCTCGCACAGGAAGTTTACAGTTTGACGCTCCATTGTCTCAACATCCTCCAGCTCTTTCACTATGTATATGTCTCTGGCTGGCATACGATCACAGGTGAACACACACAAAAAGAGACTCAACCACAACTGTGATTTCAGTCACAGGCTGTATTGTTCAAGTCTGGTCTACTGATCTTTTCTTGATGATTTAATTTGTTGGATGGTCTTGGACTAAATTGTTTATTGCACAAGAGCAACAAGTAAAAATACTGTGCTTTACTACATTTTCTCCATCCAGTGTGTATATTTGGAGTGCAGTAACATGGTAATTGTCTTATCAATTTGGTTTTGTGGCCTTGATTTACTCTGGTCTTGTCCATGACTTGACTTGACCAAACCCGGTTTCAGTCCTGAATCAGACTCAGCTACTATACTGTTGACTATACAGTGGTGGAAAAACGTTTTCGGACACCCTTAAAATTTTACACAATCTCAAATATTATCATGAAATATTTGTGGAAAAATCTTTTTTTGTGTTTCAAAATGTGTGGCTGCATTAGACAGATACAAACAAATACAAATTACATTTTTTTTTTGTTTATTGTTTACAAGAAAAACTAACAAAACTAAATTCTTGACAAATTCTTCTGACCACAGAATCTTCGTCCAGTTCCTGGCTGTCCAGTTCTTGTGTGCCTGGGCCGACAACGCCGGGCTAGCCTCTGTCTCTCATTGATCAGGGGCTTCTTGATAGCCTTGTAGGACCTTAAGCCATGATCTAAAAGTCGGCCACGTACAGTGCGGGTGGAGCACTGGACACCAATTTGGTTTGACCACTGCTGCTGAAGCTCCTGTGATGTCATTCGGCGGTTTTGCCTGCACATGCGGATCAGAATGCGGTCATTTCTTGCTGAAGAAACCCTCGGACGCCCAGATCTTGGTTTGTCTTCCAAGCTGTTGGTTTGTCTGTATTTCTGCAAAGTGTATCCAACTGCTGAAGGACTGCATCTGCACTTCCTGGCTATCTGGCGGCAGCTGTAACCTTCCTGGCTGAGAATCTTTATCTTCAGGCGTGTTTCCTGCGTTAGGTTCCTTGTTTTAGCCATTTTTGTGTCTGAAGAACTTTCAAATGTGCTGGCTTTATATAGACACCAAGCTTGGCAACAAAAATTGTGTCTTTTAATAAAAAGAACGACCTTCATCACTGGTACCAAAATGACCCAATACTCAAAATTTCTTATGTGTTTTTATGGAACCAATCAATTTTAAGTTTTTAATGGCTTTTTTAGGATTTGTTTAGTATTTTGGCTGTGACTGTACTAAAAGAAATTGCACTTGAAGACCTAAGAGTGATTCTTAATGCAGTATTTCACAAATGCATGGGGTGTCTGAAAACTTTTTTCCACCACTGTATGTACCAGCTTACCTGTGACAATGAGTCTCCCTGAGGTCTGAATGCCATTGGCCTGAAAAGAGAACAGGCCTGCGTCTCCCAAAGCCACCCTGGTCAGTATGAGGCTGTGTCTTTTCCCGTGGGTGCTGATACGACAGGTGGGCTTAGACTTGAGCTGGGTCCCGTCCCTAGTCCACACACCCTCTATGTAGGCCAGGTTGAGGGTCACCTCGAGGGAGCAGCTCTCACACTCACACACCACCATGTCCTCTAACCCCTTCACCACCTGCAGACGGTTCTCTGACACACATGTATGCAAAGTCACATAAACATTGTCCGAGTCAAAAGACACCCACTCCCGGTACAATAATTTGGAAAGTCACAACTCTGTGGACAAAGACCACTTACTTGCAGCCGCTACTATTCCTCCAGTTTTATTGTCTCCCATGACTGAGCTGGTTGAATGGCCAAACCAGTTCTTGTCAAAATGCTTGTCTTCTCTCAATGATGCAGGAATCTCTTTGGCTTTCCACCACTTTAATATCTAAGGGGACTGTGGGGTTAGGACTATAATACAATAAATAAAACATAATATATCAGTTTCTCGCTAAGAAAATCACTAATGATCTCTCATAATATTCAATCCTGCTTTCAGACCACAATTTAAAAACAATCATTTAGCATCTCATTCATACTTTGCATTCAAGTACTGAATTCTTTCCAGGAATGTCCTGTTATTTTTTGTGGATGAACTGATGCACAATTTATGCAATGCGTGCGTGAACTAGTGTCTAATTTATGCAATGAATCAGCAGCGTGTGCAGTGGACATGTTTTGAACCCATGCTCAAGACAAATCCAGGTTTCATGTGCAAGACAAATTCCTTTCAGGCTAAAAATGATACATTCTCACAATCTATCCCGTCCAAAATGGCAGCTCGGGTGCCTGGGAAGGTTTTGACCCATCAAGATGGACATTACTCTCACATGGTTGATCTCTGTGTCGGCGTGCCAACCCTTTTCAGTTATGAAGAGCAGAGTAATCTTTGTCACCTCGCGTGGCTGAGCTCAGCACCACCAATATAGACTCGGCTATAATGCCACCTCCATCAGGCTGTGCCAAACTGAGAGGAGGAAGAAACAAAACAAAAGGGCTAAAGGAGAACTGGCACTGAACTGAACTGATTGATATGACATTTGAGAACACAACACCTCTCTGAGAGGCTGGCTCCTAACAGCTACCATCAGGAACATGAGCTTGTCTGAGTACGTCATGGGGGACGAGCATCCTAGATCATTACATCACCACCTTATCTGTTATTGCGTCATACAGCAACACTCCATTTGCAATCAATGCAATCCACATTACCTTCATTGGTATTCAACATGATGTATGTCTAATGAGAGAATTTCAAGGCCAGCAAAAAAGACTTACAATACAGCCAAAACAATACCACTGCAGTGAGTAGAGTAAACTCATAACAGCTAACCAATGATTTGACTATCAAGACCTTTCTCTTTAATTAATACAACTGCACAAAATACGCTTTAAGGACTATTCCATACGCACCACATTCCATTATACTGTAGTTTTGCCCCACCAGCTCTCCTGAGGTATACAAACAATCATAATGAATAGAGACTCAGCCAAAATACCAAAAACAATACAGGACCGTGCTAGGCCACCTGCAGTACACCCACCTTCAGTTTGTACAGCTATATTCCAAGAAAAATATCATTTTGCATTCCCTCTCGCTGCGCTGAGAAAGCATATAACCCACTTTCACATGGACACCAAAAGATGGGAAAAAAAACATCCACAGATCTATCCAAGCTTTGTCTTGTTTCTCCTAAGTCCTTTAATATTAACAACAAAAGTTTGGCCAGAGGAGAACATACCCAGGTTAGCAGGCTGTGTCCTGGTCCCCAAAGCAGAGAGCCTATAGTGCTTTCTCTTTTTTTTTTTCCTGCATTGATGGAGCCTAGTACTGAACAGCTGACATATCTCTCTCTACACACGAGCCTCCAAAATAGCTTTCTGTCATTATGAGGGCTAAGATAGCCTTGGCTTTAATAGTGTGAGGAAACTCACATCCAGCATCAACAGAACCTCTACCTAAACCAAAACTAAACTTTATATATTTATAGATATAAAGATTTTTCGATTTAAATTAACATCCAAGGCATTATCAAATAGAACCAAGTTGTAAAGTGTTCAAGGTAATGATGTAGGTGAATGTGAAAAAAATTGCATGTTAAAAAATGTACAAGCAAATGTGTTGTGATGCATTGATTTCCATTGCAGCTCTTTGACCGAAAATTATATCAGAGCTTTTTTCTTTTTTTTTTCTTTTTTTTTACCACCAGGTTAATCCCACTGACATCAAAGATCTCCTTCAGCAAGGGGGGCTGGCCAAGATGGCAGCAGCAAATTCTGCACACTAAAGATGACTGATGTGATTTAATCATGTGCTCTTTGCCATGGTGACCCATATCTGTCAGTCGCTTAAGCCTCGAGTTAGAGATCAAACTGCTTGGACGTCCATAGGGAGTTTCCGCTGGAACTACGGTTGAAAGGTCACCAGAGATTAAGCGATACTAAGCTCCCATTTCACAGGGCCGTCACCTATGAATGAGTCCGTGTCTGTATATACGCAAAAATGCAGTTACAGATACACCTGCGCCTCTGCACACACTAAAACACATTCTCTCTTCAGTAACACCTGACCTGCATTCCTTAGCGAAGTCTATTGCTGACTTTATAGTCAAGGATAATATGGTTTGCTACTGTATGTTTGTAATGATGGAGCTCAAAATTAACAGCTGAAGAAGCACTTATAATAACAGTTATACAAATATTTACTCCAGTTTAAAAGTCTGATATGACAACCTACCCACCTTTAGCTCCTCCTACTCTAAGATACCTCAAGTTAAGTTTGGCAATTTACACAGGGTTTAATTTGTGGCGTTTCCCTGGTCCAGACAGTCAGACAGGACAAAGCCAGCGCTCCCCAGCATTGTTTTTCCTTCTGTTTGACAGACAGGTCCAAGTGCCACTGAGTCCCACTAAGTCCAGTGAAACCCTATCGACAGGATAATCTCTGTGCTGTACTGCTGCTGCTGCATAAAAAACAACCCATCATCGCTGAGAGTGGCATGGCGGCCAGACGTTGGCGAAGCAATCTCACGTTTCAGATTTCTACAACCTCATTTCTAATAAAGCCTTCATCAGTTTTCTGGGGATGTGAGCGGGAACGGGGAGACAGTCAAGATATACCTGAATGCATTTGGCTCTGTAGATCCAACAGATATTAGCATTTTTAGGATTCTCTTTTCTAAACGGGATGACCTCTCTCCTGGGGAAATCATGTCAATGGATAATGCTGATTAACTGATCAACTTGAGATTTTGCTTTAAAGGTGGGACCTCACGTCCGATTGATGGTTCAAGGAGGCTAAAAATAGAGTGACGCTGAGGGGACTGTGGCAATGTGAGGATGTGCTGAGTGCATTTAGAAGTTGACAAAACAGCTGAACACTCCACCTAAGCCTCCAGAGACTTGTTTGGAAACACTCGCGCTGTGTCTCACATTTCCTGTGGTCCATGCTGTCCACACCTGACAGCGAGTCTTAGCGAGGGAATCTAGGTCTGTTTAACCAATAAATCCTATCACAACCATGTCACTGCCTTGCCATAAGCCCTCAGGATGTTACCCAGGCCAGGTAACCGAAAACAGAGTTAGAAAGTTGAGTACCTAAGGAATGGAGTGAACTAAAACAAGCTACTGTTTCATTTAAATGTCATGAACATCACCACCACCACAACCCAGCTTCAGTTTCCCAGCAGCCATTGCTCTACAGCAGAATAAGATTAGATGCCCTTGACTGAAGTGAAGGGTACAGCCGGACTTGGCACATCTAATTACAGTGTGGCCTTGAGTCTGACAACTAGCCATGAGAGTTGACTGCCGACTACAGCTGGACCTCTGAATTTCTGTTAATTGATATTCAGACTGTTTGTCTGGTTCATGGTACATGGGTGTATATGATGAGTTACTTAAATATAAATGTAGTAGGTCAGCGTAACATTGTTCAAAGCACAATAACCCCAATTATAAACTGAAAACAAAACATAATGCAGATATAGATTATTTTAGTGATTTCAGAAAATTGGACAAATTGATAATAATGCCCTATTCTTACAAGTGCATTTGATGGTCACAAGACAGGGGTTAGTACCCATCCTTACAGACTGTCTCCAGTCCCATGTAGAGCGTGAGAGTTGTGGCCTCAGATCTCTTTTAATAGAAGTGACTATGACTGCATCCTCCATTAAGATCCCACTGCTATCTAGGGGTGGAGAACTCCAACAGCATTGATAATTGTAATTGTAACTGTAACTGGCAACCACTAGCAGAAAATCACACAACAGGAAAACAGGATTATTATTACAAGTTTGTTTATTTACTTATTTATTTATTCATTTATATGTTCATCTATTAGTTTTTGCAGAGACTAAAGACACTTAAACAGAGCGCTATTCTGAATACGAGTCCATTTTTTTGTGGTAAATATATGATGACTAACTTATTTTTTTCCTTTCTTCTTTACGTCCTTGCCTTTGACAGGTGCCTCCTCTTCATCCTTTCCTGTGGCAGCCTTAGCTCGCTTCTTTCCCAGGGGAGTCTTTGCATACCAGTTCTGGAGATACACAGGAATAAAGAAAATCAACGATTAAAGGGAAAACAAAACAAATCTCTTGCGTGAATTAACAGCGATTAGCATTAAAACAGCTACAAACATGAAAGTATAAAAAAAAAGTCATAAATATGACATGTCCACTATACTTTGAGGGCCTCTTCCTCGTTCTGAAACACAGGATCGATCTTGGCTAGCGGGGCAACAAACTCAGCAGCAGTCAGAGGTCTCCTTGCTTGCTGCAGGATGCGACGCTCCGTCAGAATGCTGCGGATCACCTGGACCAGGTGACCTGGTGTGTAGCCGTCAGAAATCTTGGCCAAGGAGCTGAGGTCCAGGGCTTTGGTTACCTCACCTCCGTTCTTTCTGATTAGTTGCTCCCACATGACTGAAGACAAACAGAGTCAAAGGTCATTTGTCATGCCAACAGGAATGTCACTCATGATCTGTTGATGTGAGCATAGAGGCATGATATCTCAACTTTCTCTCAAAATGCATTTATGCTTACTATATCTTGAGCCGTAGTCGGGTCTCGGGATGAGGATGATTTTGCTGTACATCTTACAAAGTGACTTGATATCAGCACTTAGCGGGTCTTTGGCTGTTCCCACCACAAGAACACGATCCTCCCCTTTGATCGACTTGAGGACCTTGGGCAAGTCTTTCTTCAGACGTTTGGGATCTAACTGAGTACACATGAAAAACATTTTCAATCATCATTTCTGCTCTGATAACTGTCAAATTAATATAACATATTAAGGTAATATTGCCTCTCAGTCTTTATCCTTGTCAGGAATACCTCTTTTTCTTCCTTGGGAACTTTCTTGTAGAACATTTTCTCTGCATCTCCAATCCATATCACTGAGGGCTGCATCAATCTTGCAACCTGTGTAGAGATGATTTTGACTTGTCTTAGCTTTTGATTTGATTTGATTTTTTTATGTGATTTGATTTCTGGCCAAATTGCATTGTGAGGCACTTAAGCTGCCCAATAAATTATGCTAATACGATAATTAATTACGAACATGAATGCATTACTTTAAAAATACTTCTGTGCCAACATACTTGACTTCACTTAACACATGGGTGATATTAATATGAACTCTGTGTATTAAATCATTAAAGAGCAGTTTCAAGAAAATCAGATATTTCTTATTTATGCAGTAGGATACTCCAAAATCTAATTAGATTATCTACTCAACTGGGGAATTTCTAGAGTAAGTATTATAATTCTATCCTGTATTGGTATCAAGTTCTTGTGTTCACATTTTGGAGGATGTGTCTACACATAAACACACACGCAGATGCCATAGTGAGGACATAACATTACGCATGCCCTGTACTGTAGCGTGGTGGCAAGACAATCACTCTCTCAAAAAAAAAAACAAAAAAACAATGATGAACTTAATCATTAATTTACTTTTTTGTCTAAAAACGAGTCTGAGGGGTGTTTTGCCTGGATACCACTGCGTTACCTTAAAGACCATGTGAAGCATCATGGCAAGCCCACTCTTGCCTGGGTACTTTCCTGCAATATTCAGAGGAGACAGGTCGAACAGGTTGGCACCTGTCTCCTGGCAGATGGCGTGGACCAACATTTTCTTCCCCACACCTGCCGGCCCTGCCAGCAGGATGGCCTTGATGAGGGGAGCCTTCTCGTGGACAACCTGGGAACCTTCAAACAACACACAGCTCATCACCAACGATGATGTTAACTATAAAGTGCTCTGTGCTGAAAGGTTGTTTTTTTATAGTGACATTATTCTTAATGGCAAATAACCTCAAATTAATAAGCGTTATCCTTAATGTTGTTTTTAAAATGGTCTTTTGTATTTCTGCTTCATTTTAAAGTATACAGTAGAAACAGGGAAGAAGATTATGCGTAAGAGAGCTTATGAGCTGGGTTCAAACATGGCACTGCAAGCACAAAGCATGCAAGGAACGAATCTGCCATCATACCTAAAGGTAAAACTGCATACAAAGCTAAGACCTGCCGCACATCAGATAACGTCGGCATAGGTTCGATGTCATGTTGCCTTAGCGTGGTCCCAAGGTAGCTATAGTCACCTAGGAACAAGAGGAAACAACTATGAGACCAGCCATATTAATGAGAAGTATTTCATGAAGACTGCAGGAAAGGATGAAAATATATATCCAGATCTAATTACTGTTTTGTTATTTAACAGTTTGAGATTGTGGTTCAATAAAATGGTGTTTTGGCAAATGCAAACCAGAAGAGGGCAGCACATCACCACTAAAACAAATCCAGACCCCTTGAGGATTTTACAACTTGTTTGTGATCACAATGTGCCTGCATAATCGATTTCAGTTGTTCATAAAGTGTTGAAAAGCCAGAACAGATCAAAAGATGACATTTGATTATGAAAACAGTAAGAAAAATGTAGCTGTGAAAGTCTGCACACCAATCTCAACAAAACAACATATATATCTTACCCAAGTAATCCTGCAGCTTAACATTATCTGCCTTTTTCAACAAGCCCTGTTCCACCAGCTCCTGACACAGAGACTCAAGACTCCTATTAGACGTGAATAAACGATGCCATCACGTTCTCAAGCATTTGCATGTTGCTAATTCTGTGGATTGCATACAACTCGATGCTGTGCGTGAGGTGATATGCTACAAAAAGTTGCACTCCACCACTTGCGAGTCTGCCCAGCAGCCAGCAGAGTCAAACCTCACCTATCAGCAGTCAGATCTTTGTCCTTTTTTTTCTTCTTCCCACTCTTGGATGCTTTCTTTTTCTAGGAAGTAAAATAAATCATCAGCACGCAGCTCAGTGTAATAAAAAAAATGAGCACGTGGATTGCTCTTATTTCTCTTCCACATGTTAATACCTTGGGATTTCCTCTGGTACCCTTGTCTTTATCTACAACGAGCTTCCAGTTGGCCAGCTCTTGTCTCATCAGCTCATCCACCTGAGACAGAGATAGCAAAGCACATTGATCAGTTTTAAACATCAGTGACACAGACACTATAAATATCAGTGCTGACAACTTATATATACAACTTATATATACCAGAACACTGCATCATTCTCTCATCCTTGGCAGAATAGAATTTTTATTGGTCTTCCAAAGCAGAAATTCATGACAGCATTATATCTGAATATCCAACAATATAAGAATGTAGGATTACAACTATGGGATTTCACTTCAGTCGCTGAGTTTAAGTGTTGCACATAACTAGAAATGCTTCCAAAACTTTTTGCATGGGTTTCTGCCGTCAACATCACCTTAAGGCGAATCTCTGCCTCTATCTCTTTCCTCTTCTCCTCCTTGATGAGCTCAGCCTCGTGCCTCTGGCTGAAGTTTGTGGACTCGCTGCGGTTCTGCCAAACATCTGCCAAACATTTGATTCAGGCTTCATCTTGGGTAAATAACGATGTATATTGAGAGTTGGGGAATACCCAGAGAAATGAGAAAACACGCTGACATGTTATATGCTCATTCCTAGGTTGCAGATTCCCACGTATATGGTTTTGGACTAGACCTCAACTAAATCTAAACCCTAGATGTGCCTAATTTCTATATATTTGAAGACCTCCATTCTAAACAAAAGTAAAATGCTAAAAATTAAAACCTACTAATATTGTCAAGCTAGCTGCACTGTAGGAAAGTGGCCCATGTGTGTCTAGTGTTGGTGTAAATATAGTAAAGCTCCCTTTCACTCCAATAACCAACTACCATGTCCTTCTTTATTCAGCCTACCTTCAAAGGTTTTGTTTCCCACTTCCAAATCAGACAGAAAAGCTGAAGGTAGCATCTTCAGCCCTGCCTCCTCCTCCTCCTCCTACGGGTCAGAAGAAGGCTCACATGTTGCAAACATCCTGAAATCAGCTACAGTTCATAACACAGTAAAACACAGCTGCACTTCATACATGTGCAAGCCTTTACCTCCTGTCCATCCTTCCCCTTGTCTTTCTTCCCCTTGTCTTTCTTCCCCTTGTCTTTTTTTTCTTCCTTCCCTTTCGGCTTGTCGTTTGCTTCCTCCTCTTCCTTTGCAGCTATTTCTTCCATCAGCTGAAAAAAAAATACGTATGGATTCTCAAAAAAAAAAAAAAACTCCCTTCTTTTTAGGTGAATTACTGTAAAAGCATGCAGTGTATTATATATTTGATTGAAGGTGTGCTGTACCTGTTGAGGGGTTTTCTCAGCAAAGATAAGAGCTGAGCCTCCTTCTTCTTCATCTGGGTAGTCTGGAAAAGATCCTGTTGCATCACTATTGAAATGCACACAAAAAGGGGGATAAAATTCAGTAAAAACACAACTACTTAAATTCATAGTCTAACTGTGTGAATACGCCGCAATTATATCAAAACAATCACAACAATCCCCTCTGGGCCATCGTACTGGCATTCAATGAACCACTGTCGGATTTGTTCTTTCATGGTCTCCATCATTTCAGGCCCCTCCACAACTCGTAGCTTGTTTGTGATGGCCACTATGGATTTCTGGTAGTCTTCCTCGTATTCCTCTTGTTTAGTTCGTGTACAAACTTTATTGGCTAGGGTAGTGAGTGTTGCAGGGCAGGGCTGCTGGTGATTTGGATCCATGATCTGAGAGACATGCAGGAAACAATCATATTTTAATGGAAACGGCCTTCACTCCTTTGTTTGTTCCAGGTCCTCATAAAGGCACATAAGTCAAAAGCTGAGAGACAAAAAATTATCTAGGCACAAACATATTCTTCCCACTTCTACTTAAAGATGTAAGCACCAATATATTTCTTCCTTTTGAGAAATATGTGTGAAGCAGAATGCCAGTATGCTTGGATACTTGGATGTTTTTTTTTTTTTCCCTCAAGCATGACAACCGTGCATATGATTTAGAGAAGATAAAGCATCTGACAGTATACATATTATTTAACATTCAGTCGCTGTTATAGTTCCAAGTACTAGTGGCTCTGTGAGAAGCCATGGACCTATTTTTACAGTGCAAGATAATTAGCGTCAAGTGATGGCCCATTTGACTCACCATTCCCAGAAAAATCAGCTCTTCCTCTCGAGCCCTCTTTGTCCTTTTCCTCTGTATGTAACCTCTCCACACCTGCAAATAATGTTAAACACGTCTTTCCTCATGATTGCCATACATTTCCGTGCTTATGTCTGTCAAGTTCTAATAAGAAATTACAGTCTAGTGTGCGAGGGAGAGGTACTTAGTGTTAATCTGATGATAGGGTACCCTCTGGATGCAGACCACAGCCAACTCAATGTCATCCGGCCCCGTGTCTTTGGTCCCCCACTGCCTATCCATAACCCTGTGTATCTCTCCAATTAGTTTTGCCCTGAGCCGTCCCTGACGGGCCCTCTCTGCCACCTGGATGATCTTAATGGCTTCCTCTTGACTCAGACTCCGGGTTAATAAGGACTGTGCGAGCATAGAAAGACAAACTCAGTAATAATGTGTCAAACGAAATACCGTCATCAGGACTAAGAGACATTCTTGATCAAAAACTGTAATCTTTGCTGAAAACAACAAATGAATGATAACTACCATTTATGCTGTTTTCCAGTGTTTTTTCCACACTTAAAACAAGATGTAGCCAATCTACTCACGTTAGGGTCTTCTGTAACATCCATAATGTTGAAGATGTTTGTGAGCATCACCTTTCGCTCTTGGATTTCTTTGCTGCGTTCACTAAGAAAATAGCGAGGAATGGGGATCTCTATGGCTTCCTAGAGAGAAAACAAAGACAGCAGATGACAGTCATGAATGTCACTACAGTGCAGTGGTTCTCAAATGGGGACCCATAACCCTAGGGGTATGTTGGAGTACTGCAGGGGGTACGAGAGATTTTTTTAAATGTTATTTTTTTAAAAGCCATGCATAATTCCTAAAATAATTAGCCTATGCAACAATATGTTCATTAAAAATGTAAATGTAATTTTGATAAACTATGTTTCATATTCAGTGTTCACTCCAGGTATTCCTAATGTGTCAAATGTGTGTGTTTCTGGTTTAAATCTGCTCGAGTGAGGACGATTGTTTGCTATGAACAGGAAGCCAGACAAAAATCAAGAAAATGGATTTGTGGTTGAAACATAGCAGCGATACAGAAAAAGAAGCAAAAACAGAGCCATCATCAGTACCAGGTTGCTATTTCAGACACAGACAAGCTTTTTTTCTATCTTTTTTTTTTTCACTGGTCAGGAGGTACTTGGCTGGAAAAAAAAAAAAATCAAAGGAGGTGCATTATTGAAGAGCTACTGTTATATCACAGTGAACTGTCAATGACATTATCCTGCATGGATGATGGATAAGTGAACTACATGTCAGTGTGCTACTTGATAGTCCAGTTTCATTATACTTTACTTAAACTCACTGGTGTGAGCTTCAGGTCCTGGAGCACATCGTCCATGTAGTGGTACTCAGAGAATTCCTTCTCCACCATTTCATTCTTGAGCTCCAGCACTCTCCCCATCACACCATCCAGAATCATCCGAATGACAGACCTCTTCTGGGGGTGGACCACCTGGTCATGGGCCTCCACCAGCTGTCTGAAGATTTGAAGGTAGCGCACATAGAGGGTGGCCACACGCTGGAAGAACACTACCCTGTCTCTCTCTGGGCGAAGCGGCTGAGGAGGGAGCTCTTGAGTCAGCAGACTACTCAACTCCACCTGGGCACCCGCCCACAGTTTATTGTATGTCCTGGAACAGAGGAAAACGTCTCATGAGTTGTGATCCTCTTCATTCATGATATGCAAGCAATAGTCAAGCTGGAATATCACTGCAGTTCAAAGCAGAGCCAATGACCACAATTCATTCAGTAGCAGCATTAATGTGTGCTTCAAAGCCTGGTGAGCATGTGATATCTAACCTATCATTAATATTGCCGTATTTAACCTGAGACCCTGTGGCTACGTTACAGATAGAGCCTACTGTATGTATCGTCCATAATTTACAAAAGCGCAACGGTTTGTTTTTAAAATCCATCCTAAAGTAAACCGCAAACCTTAACCCAGTTCCCACTGTCCAGCCTCAAGCTAGCGCAGTCAGTGTCCTCATGCAGCACAACTGCAAACTTGTGAAGGGAGTACAAGAGGTCACTATCCAAAGTTAGCTACTTATGATTTTATTAACTTAACGTTATACTTAGATAGTGTGACGTTTCTCTGAGCTCTTGTTTAAACTTTGTTTTCCCCAAAACTAAGCTTAAGACTAAGGTAGCCGCTGGCTACCGTGGTAGCACATCTTAAAGGTCCGCTGCTGCTGGAGCGCAACTTTACCTCTGCGACATGGCTCTGCAGGCACAGGCACTACTTTTATTTTCAGTGCTTCATATCTAAGGTCTTATCCTGTTATCTCCCATTAGCTCAGCCAAATAACACGGCGGTGTATAAAAAAAAATTAGAGCTGTTTCTAGTGTTGCCGTTGTTCGGTTTGTGACCATAGTAACGGAGACTCCGGAAGTAGACACCCTGGACAAATGCAAATAGCCACCGTTACTCCACCTTTTTAGGTCTGCATACATATTTTTTTAATTAAAAAAAAAAAAAAAGAAGAAGAAGATAGTACCCCCATATATGTAAATCATACGAGGATGATGATGATTATTGTTATTGTTATTGTTATCATCATCATCGTTATTATTATTGTTGTTGTTGTTGTTGTTATTTTGTCGTTGTTGTTGATTTAACAATCACTACATTATGTTTATTGAGAAGTTAATCAAATCCAATTTACGTGAACCTTAATAAAGCACGCTTTATTTTTATATTTATATTATTTATGTATTTATTTATTATTATTATATTTATATTTATTTTCATATTAGTAACTGTATGCCCAACAGTGATTGGTCATGGTTCAGGCCTACAGACTGTTCCACACTGACTCCTGGGTTAATGTGCTACATGATGGAGAAGTCAGATGCAGGAGTGCACCCTGGGAGTCTAGCTGACAGGAGCCCTGAGGCCCGCAAGATATTTATGAATTAACGTGGGGAACCACCACCTCTGCAAAAAGGGGTGTAGACGACGGCACCAGTTGGACAGTAAATGAGAAGATGACAGGATACGCAGCGCAATGTGTGTACTTCGGCATTCAGAAATAAGTTGTTAATGGCATGCAGCTATTCAAGCAATTAATTTCACAGTGCGCGACACGGACAGGCCATGGCACCACTAGGTGACGTCCTTCCTTCAGATTCCCGAAGCCACAGTCACACTTTCACAGTTTGAGAGGCTAAATATGGTCAGTGCTGTGCCAGAAACTTTGCTCCTCATGCATCACCGCAGAGCATGGGACGCAAGCAAAATCCAAATAGCCTACTACATTACTGTAGTCTGCTGTTTGATAAAATGCCAAGAGAACAGAAAGTGAATATCAAACCCATGTCAGAAGTGATAGATGAATATTAACACTCATCATTATAGGCTGCTCCTCTTTAGTCTGTAAAGTTAGGCGCACTAGCTTTAGTTTTCAGTATTAAAACCTAATCCACAATTATTAGATTTCTATTCACTGGGGCTGGAAAACAGTCTGAGGGTTGATCCTGAGAGCGCATTCTCTGCAGCGCTTAGGCGGTCACAAGACTTGGACATCGATGAACAAAAACATCGGCACGTCAATTAGCTGACAGGTCAGCTTTAAGCTTCCAGACCCACAGACTCTCCTCTGTCTGCATCCAACATCCAACAAGTTGCTCAATAACCTACTTTGGAAACTACTTTTTACGCACCGCTGCGCCATCAAGGTATTTCCCCCCCATTTTTTGCCAATGGAGATTTCAATAGGAGCGTTCTTTGCATGTTAACATTCAACATTGCTTTGCTGGAAAATATTAAGTTCTTTTTGGAGTTGACTACATCTAATGATGTTTCGGTGCGTAAAAGGGGGGGCGCGTGCCAAAGGGAGCGACTGCCACTAGAAATTGAACCAAAGATGTCAACATTGCTTTGCCACCCACTCGAAATCGATTGTATTACCTTCAAGAAGCTGGCTCCTCGTATAAAACGGGACGCATTATTTCAAGAAAGACGGTGGTGAACGCGATCTGCTGGCTGTTCTCTCTGCCGTCGGGACCGCAGACAACGACTGGAGGAATTTGCTGAAGACAACTGTGTCCACTCTACAGGACATAAGCATCTTTCACTCCCAGACTAGTAAGTTAGAAGTTAGATTGACTTGTTCTTCTATGTGCAGTAAATCATCTTAGATGCATAGTGACTTACAGTTTATTTGAAATTAACACAAACTATTGGAGTTTAGGGTACCAGACCACTTAGAGGCAATGGACATTGTAAACTTTGGGTGTTACTGTTGAGCAATGACAAATGCAAAGGATCTCTAGTGGCAAGATCTTAAGACATCTGTTATGCAAAGATGCACAGTTATCCATGTTGCATTGCTAGAATGCAATTAGGGATTTATTTTAGTTAAAAAAAAAAAAATAGGATTTAATAGAAACAGCAGCTGTGTAATGTAACTTGACTTCTATTTGCTTGTCTTTTCAGACAGTGAAGCCATGCAGGTAGAGAGGAAATGGCACATAGTGTTGACTATCTTCCTTCTGCTCATCACCTCGGGCCAGTGCATGGACAGCAAGGAGGTCAAGCAGAAAGAGAAAAGGACCCTGTTGGATCTAATCTTGCAGGTTATCGGAGACAGCCAGCAACGGGACAAGCCCGTCTCCAGGCGCTATAGCAGTGGACTCTTCACTGCAGCCCAAGACATGAAGTTCTCCTCCCGCGAAAAGCCTTTCTATGTTCCTAGGCTGGATAACAGTAGACCCATAGGTAAGCTGATAAGATTTATTTTTAGCCCCTGATGATGAATGGCTAATCCTCATTTTACCGTGGGAGACAGCTGTCATTGGTCGGGTGTCTGCAGCACACCTCATTTAAGAACATAACTTAGGTTGGCTGGAATGTGAATTATTATTTTGTTTGTTTGTTTGTTTGTTTGTTTTATGTTTTTCTTGATCTAAGACATGTGGAACAGTGAAATCAGGACTGGCAAGCAACAACTGTGTTATAGATCTTTCTGTACATCCCTGTTTCACTAAATTCCAAATTGTTACAAAAGGCAGGTGTAGTGCACCTGTGTGGGATATAGACTATGGCAGATTTATCACACTCGAGACACTGACAAAATAGTGTTTCTCTCCATCTGTACACTTTTCACCTCAATGGACACATCACCCCCTCTTTCAAATGCTAATTTATGGAGAGATGGATTGTAAGGTTGATAGGTATCATGGAATTCATTTAGACGGAGCATTGTCAAGCCAAACTTGTGAATGATTCATTCAGTATGATTCACTGTGGAATCTTAAACATGAATGACCCCCCCTCCCTCCCCTCCTCTATGACGTTCCTGAAAGCATCTCCAATCGCAGGCATCTCTGCATAAACCATCACACACAACAGGGCTACGCGGTAACATTCATGAAGCCTAATGGCCCTGCACCACAGTATTTTGGTCATATACCTGTTTTGGTTATGGAGTGACACAAGATGAAAAGC
The DNA here is from genome assembly GCF_902150065.1 of Myripristis murdjan. Lineage (NCBI taxonomy): Eukaryota > Metazoa > Chordata > Actinopteri > Holocentriformes > Holocentridae > Myripristis > Myripristis murdjan. The sequence continues at coordinate 8,724,776 of NC_043983.1, read as the reverse complement.
CTTTACAAGTGCCTGTCTGATCCATGTAGACTATTTAAGTCCAGGTTTTGTTGGATATTGCATTCTTACCACTATTATTGAGCTTTGATTATTTCCCTTGAATAAATCGTAGCTTTGATGTATCATTTTGGGCTCCGACAAGCAAGAATGTGCTTGGTGTTGCTGTGCCTTTAATGGCTTACATAATGTAATATGTCCTGACTGGAATTTAGCCATTTAAGTAAGACGAGTCAAGCCACAAGTTGCCTTTGAGGATTTCCCAATTCATATTGTAATAAAGAAAAAGTATCCTTGACAGACCCTTCATGTACGTGTTTTTATTGCTGCAGCAAACAAAGTTCACTTAGGACTGTAGTCTAGGATTGCACATAGTGGAGTGTTACTGGGAAGATTCAGCTCTAGATGTACTGTATGTTTATTTGGATTGTCAGACTCAGTCATAATTATCTGTCAGATCACATTTTTAGTGATGTTACATTGTGCAGGTCAAAGAGTGGCTGGATCATTGTTCAAGAGCTGTCTCGGCCCCTGGCTTATGCAATTGGAAAAGCACCTCTCTCAGACCACTGACTGGACGGAATTTACCATTTGAGGATATTAAATGTAGCATATTCACAATCGGTGCATGTGACATTACCCAAGCACTACAGCCACACGTGGATGGATGTTTTGCATGCAGTGAGGAGGAAACAAAAGAAATACCTGCAAAAACATTTCTTTCTTCTCCTGAAGTCCCATGGCTATGAAGTGCTCAGCTCTTTATCACGACTTCATTATAATGTTAGACATTATTTGATAAGCAGAGAAACTCATCCATCTACATATATAACTGGCTGCAACTCCAAGGTCTCTCTTTTTGCATACTGGCAGAGGCGGTACGTGTTAGACTGAAACTCATTTATCTAATCCCATATATTGCTTATTGACATGCATTTTAAATGGCAGGGCGTCAGCAGCCAAAACAATATTGGCTGTAACAATTTACCTGACGATTTCACTCGTCACGCCTGGCTTTAGGCTAGATTCCTAATTACATGTCTGTATCTCCTTATATAACCATAAGACCAAGAGGCCTGTTTATTTCTCTTATTTAAAGTGATTAGAGCTGATTTGTCCTTTTGCCTTATAAGGCCTTATGAGAGGTTTGCATCGAAATCAAAACTCCTGCCATGACTTCCTCTGTTTCAAAGTTGGTTAAATGATCATTTTTAACTGTTGTCCCACAGCAAGTACTACATATTCATAGGTTTGGGGGCTAACATAATGTCAGCCTAACTACTTGCATGGAATTATTGTCATGACATTAATCAGCATTACAACTCCTAAACAATAATCTCTTTAGCCTGTTAGCATGCCCGATGTGTTACCAGACACCTGCATGCACTGGCTGGGTGGACATCGCATAGGGAGGGGTGGGCTTTGTGTTCTTACTGGCCTTCACCTTATGACTTACCCCTGCATTAATGACTGCTCTCACATCATGTCATGTTTGCTGCATGTTTGCAGTTGAACTGGGGTTGCTCAATTCATTTTGTACAATTTTATGTCACAGCTTTAATTTTCAGAATTCAGCAATTTCAGCTATCTTGAAATTTGTCGTTTAATTTGGAATGTCTGCTGTGGAAAAGTAAATGGGAAAAATAGTCAAAGTGTTTATGAAAGATTCAATACTGTTTCCATCTGCAAGACAAAATGTTTGGAAATTCTTCCAGCGTAATACACGATAGATGCAGGGCTAGGTAAATTTGACAGTGACAAACTGTTATATTTTTTTGTCTCCCATGCATAATCAAACATTATGAAGCTAACAGAAGTTCTGTTTTCCAGAGATTGTTCCTAGAGAGGTAAACCTGAAGGACAAATTCATTCAGCATTTCACAGGTAAGAAAATTGCCATTAAAATCGTCACTGTAACTGTGAAAACAGTTTTTATTGCAGCTTAACTCAGTACAGACTTTGCAAGAGTATAACTGGTACATTTCCCATGCTTCTTTTATCTAAACTACTCACTTTTCCAATTTGAGGAGACCTTTTCAGTCCTTTTTATAAGACAGTGTAAGATGAAGTCCCATAAAGCTGCATGAACACTGCTGTGGTCCAGCAGAGGGTTTCCAGCTTTCACTTAACAGTGCAGAGAAACTTAAAACTTACCTGGTTTGAAGCCAACAGAGTAAAGTTGAGGGCAATGTGAAGTAAAGCTGATTATTTGTCTCTAGACCAGCCCTTGTCTTCGTTATGGTGAGAACATTTGGAAACCTGCTGCTGGTGCAGAAATAACACAGATGTCATCTCTAAAGTACTGAAGAGAAATGCTAAAAACCTGTTGAGTCCATAACCACATATTCTAAGATATTATTTTGTTACTTGCTTTTCTTTTCATTCATCACTTACTGATTGACTGTGGTCTTAGGCAAAGCTATGTAGCTTAAAAGGAAATAATAGAGCTTATGGGGTCTTTCATTCCTTTTGCCTGATGAGACCTTTTCTATTAAGCAGGACCAGTCAAGTTCTCATCGGAATGCAGAACACACTTTCATAGACTTTATCACAACACAAGGGATTGCTCAAGACCAGCATGTATGTATGCCTTTCTACTGTTATGTTACTGTATGCATCATGTATTATATCTTTGCTTTATCACTACAAAGATGTTTCTGGTTTCATTTTATCAAGGATGAAATTGCTGTACTATAAACGAGTATCTATGTCCCTCTAGTACTCTAGAGGGACAGAGATACACTCTGGTGGTTCTCGATCTCTGCTGTGAATTAGTTTGTCTGCAAAAATAATACTCTCCTGCTATTCCTCCACTTTACTTGTCATGACCAAAACCATCTCAGTTGAAGCAATATCCCCTTCAGCGTAAGAGTTTTTGCCAGTCCTAGTCATCCCGCTGTGAATGAGCATGTAATGGCAGCAGTGTCATAGCCGAGCTGACAACTTCATTATTCAGAGTATTACTTGCGTAGACAATATAATTGCTTCTCCTTCGTGGATAACTCATAGACACTGGCAAGTCAGTAGTTTCACTAAGCAGATTCACCCACATTCATTGGATTACATTGAATTACATAAACAATGTACATTCAGTTTTCAAACTGACTGATTAGACAGTTTGTTAGGGTTGTTTACATTGGAGAAATGGAAAAATGACTTCAGGCTGAAATTGGACAATGACATCAGATGGTGGCTTCTTGTCACAGATGCATATCTGTTCAGCTAGTCTTTTGCTTTATTATGAACATGATGAATCAATAAATGAAGTTGCTCTCCCTCCCTCCATGTATTTTGCGGTGCCGTCAAATGAGCATCAACAGGCCTACGGCCTAGAGGCCCTGTGCGATTGCCTAGCTTTGATGGACTGTCGATAGTTGAGTTCGTTTTTTGGAACCTCCCCACAGTAAAGTAAGGGAGAACATGTGTGCTTATAGCAATTTATCATCTCATTCGCTGGCCTCTAGCACTTCTCCCAGGCCAGATAGGAGGACATTCTGTAGCAGACAACATGCAGTTGGAGATCGATTCATTTATGTGTTATTTGGCCTGGGATTGGGCGGGGTGTTGTTGCATTCAACAGTATCAGTCCATTCTTCATCATGATTGCCCTGATGTTTATACTGGAAACCCATGAAAGTGGAGCTGTGTAGTCTGTATGCAGATGTGGCACAACACCCTCTCTGATGTCAGCACCACCCTGCTACTCACTTATGTTTATTTCACTGGTTTAATAACTTTCTTTGTTCAGTCTTGTTCACATTTTGATTGGCAATGTTCACAGATGAAGGTCTGGCAGTACATAAAACTATTTGTTTTGAATCTGTTGAACAAAACATGAATGTTAGGTGTAGAAATATGTTCCAGTCAGCATGATTTTTAATAACCATTATTTCAGAATAATACTTTTTATTCAGGTTCCAACTTTCAAACATGTGTTTATAGACACAAGTGATATCTTTGGGTTTATATAGTGATAGTTCTCATTCTTGCCCAGATAATATATAGTGGTATTTTCTGGTCGCTGCACATGCAATACATCCACCAAAGTTTATCCATTAAATCCTTCCGTGTTTCACCAGGAGTATACTGCTCCAAAATGAATGAGGTAGATATGGGTTAGAAAACAACACAATTTTCAGCAGCAACACACCTGCATTTAGCAGCAAATACCACTATATAGGTACAGATCCAAACTATCACTTTAATTCAAAGACAGGAGAGCTTGGGGGCATATGATGATTAATAGCCCTTTTCCCATTTTTATATTCTCTTTTTTCAGATTACAAAAGATGTGCGAGATTGCTAACACGATTAGCATTGAGTCCACTCTGCACGCAATCATAGATATTGCATGTAAGTAAAAGTGCTTTCCTCTGCTTGGGTGGAGATACTTTTATTCTTTCTCAACATGCCTTAATTCTTCAAAGGGAACTTGAATTAATTATGATGCACATGATGGACAGATGTAATTAAGATATAATTGTGCAACATTTTCCAGCCAGATTCCCTGCTGTTGGTCAGTCAGTTGTATTCTAATGTGTGTCTGACATCTGCAAGTGATGCCGCATATAAATACTGAGGAAAACTTGTTTTCACATAATCACAAACATATGCTGCTAGCACATCTGTCCTGCATTTGCATGGTCTCAGACAACAATATTATTTGACCTTTGAAAACAGCTTCTAGTCAGAAAGAGGCTCTGATATATTTAACTTTTACTTAACGTTAGTCTTAATTGGCTGAAAATAGCCAATCATATCATAAATTAAAAGTCATTTTGCTCACATACAAGTCATCATAATAAAGGGCAGCTGGTTATGTGATCTGACCCAACTTTCATACATTCAAACATTGCTGAAAAAAGGTGAAAATCTATATTTTTTCAAAAGTCAGGTTGTAAGTTTAACGTCCTCATGTCATTAGTCACCACCTCTACACATTCTTTGAAAGTTTGTGGTAATATTCAGCTTTAAAAACTTTTGAAAATGACTAAATGACACTGAGGGCCCCTGATTTCTGTTAAAATATAGCACCCAAATTCAGCAGTATGCCTCAGCTGTCAGGTTTCTGTTCATACAGGATAAACACTTTCTGAGGAAAACCCTTATGATGGATATTTGTGCTGAGATGGACACAGCTTTGATGATTTCACCCCTGAGTTCTTGACTTAACAAGATCATAAGTTAAAACCCTTTACAATGTCCTCAAAACATGCCAGTTAAGTCCTTCACTCTAATCATACCAATCATCAGTCACTGAGTAGCCCTTGAATTTGATGTCCAAGTCAGTGTAGGACCCTGATTTGTGTGTTGGTAAAGGAATGGGAAATGTTGAGTAAATGCTTTTTTATTTGTTTTTGGTCTCTATGTGCTCTTTTATTAAACCTTGAAGCTAGTCCCATTGAGATCAAGGATTTTTTTCATATGGGAAAGATGGCCAAGACAGCAGCAGCAGCACAATGAATTTGAATCATAATAAAATAAATTAGAACCATAATAAGAGACATACAATTTGAGAAAAGTAGAATAAGACACAGAAAACCAGATCTGGGAAACAATAGCTCTATCTCAGACAGGCTCTGCACTCTACTGGACTGTGTGGGTGAAACTCTCCTCTAATCATACACGCGGACTACCTCACTGAAATTTGAATAAACACAGTCCGCCAGTCAAGATGGTTTGCCTAGCCTGTGCGTGGTCTGCACAGTATATAAGGCAGCATACCAAGCTGCCATAATCCATAACCCTCTTCAGCAAATAGCAAGAGGAGGTCACTGGAAGCAAGCCAGACCTCCAACGGATTGGAATCACCAACAGAGCAAGGAGTGCCCGGGCTTGGTCACTGTGCTGGGTGGGCATGCAGCCTCAACCACATGGCACCTGTTGAGGACACACCTGAATGTGCTGTATCTCATGACGGTCAGCATTTCTCCAACACCAGCAGCAGTGGAGACACTGTAGGTGCTATGACAAGCCGGTACTCAGCTATGCCAAGAGTGAATTTGAGCTAGAGGGAGTCCAGTTTTTCTCGGTCCCTCCTCCTTTCAACAGCATTGGGAGGTAAATTTATCCTCCCAAAAAGAGATAGATTTTTTTCCCTAAGAGACCCAGGACATGTTACAGAAACAGGCTGTATCTTTCGTTCCCACTCACAACAGACAGAAGAGTTTTACTTAAGCTACTTCGTTAGATCTCTGCCTTCTGAACCGTTGCGTCTTTCGCAAAATGTTCTGCATGTTAACCATGAAGAGATTACTGGAGCTGGTGCAGCCAGGTAACAGCTCCACCAAAATCGACCTGAAACAAGTGTTCATGTCAAGGTGGCACCAGAACACAGGAAATTCCTGCGTTTCGCATTTCAGGAAGCAATGTACAAGTACAACAGACTATTGTTTGGCTACTCCCTGAGCCCCTGCACTTTCAGCAAATGTGTGGTTACAGCACTTCATCCATTGTGCAGCTTGGACATGAGGGTCTTCTTTTATCTAGATGATCTCATTGTCAAGGCCAGGTCCAAAGAATGGGCACGATTTCACACAGCCCAGTTGATCTTACACATAACCGAGTTAGGATTTCAGTCACGCCAACAGGCAGACTATCTGGGCATCATGCTTAACTCAGCCAAGCTACAGGCTTTATGGCGACAGACAGACAACCCTACTGAAAGCTGTACACTGATGGCGGCAGGGGTCAGTTGTGACAGCACTGCAGGTCTTTGGGTTCATGGCAGCAACCCAAAGCACCCAGTGGTTCCATTGTGCCCGAGAATCCTGCAAAGATGATTTGCCAGTCTCCGCTTAGATGCCAAGAAGCACAACCATTGTCTGGTAACCATTCCTCCATTGGTGCACAGCAACCTGCAATACTTGGGGACCCAACAGCATCTGTCATCCCTGTTGAAGATATCAGAGGTCCTGTGGCTGTGGACCTCAGAGCACCTTTGTCTCTGAAGGCTGAATGTTTAAATGTTTCCTTTAAGGGATCAGGAGACAACACCCAGTGATGAGTGTCTTCAACCCCCAACGGGAACTGGTGTTAGTGTGTAGGTTCTAGCCAGGAGCCATATGAGCCTATGTAGTGCTCCTCCCTGAGAGCGCTGTCACTGAAGGCAGCTTTGCTGCTTGCATTGACATTGAGTGCCCCTTTGGTTCAGGGTTAGGGTTAGGGTTAGGGTTAGCTCCACTCTGCTTTATGATGACTAGTGGTGCCACTCTCAGACCAAAGACCCCCTTTTTTACCAAGAACAAGAATAAGGACTTAATTTTGGTCAAAAATAATACAGCTAGATTTGTTTTGTCTTCCACCCCATGCTGGAGACAAACAGGAAAAATTGCATCTGCTGCTCTCATGCCAGCCGTGCGTTGGTATGTTATGTTGAACACAGGCCCCGATGGGGATGGTGTAGCTGGCAAAGACCTATCCAAGAAGTTCTTTACCTTATGGTTTTGTGAGTGCATCTCCTAAGCCTATTGGCAGGCAGGAAGAGACCCTACCACTACAGTGCTTATACACTTGGCATGCTGTGTGGCAGTGGCAGTGTTTTTTTTTTTTTTTTTTCAGTGGGTTGAGTGTTGATAACATATACAAAGCAGCATTGTGGTCTACCCTGTCCATTCATATGGGTCTATCGCTTGGACATGACAAGTTCCTTTTTGAGGTCTGTGCTTGCTGCAACAACGCAGGATTTGTGGAAAGGAGGGTTTGAGCATCACCTATTTTTACACCTGACACCCGTGGCATTATACATGTTACCTGCATTCTTCCATGCTCCTTGACCCGAGTAATGAGATGAGTAGGATGTGTCTGTGAGATCAGGTCTGCTGATCCACCTGGTTTTACGGGGCAACATTGGGCCTCTTATGTTTTTTTTTTTTTTTTCACTTAAGCGATCTAGCGATCGATGAGGGTGGTGGCAATTAACCTGTAGTCAGTCAGGACTTAGTGAGGCTGTTGTCTGATGATAATGTCACATCAGGGTATTCATTCATTGTGTGAGATAGAGCGAAGATTATAATATTTTAACCCTTGGCCGGAAAGCACAGGTGGAGCCCTCTAACTATGGATCCTGCAATATGGACCCTCCTTTACCGCTCACTGAAGAGGGTTACAGATGCCAGCAGCTTGGCATCCTCTGCCCACCCTAGGAAGGCTGTCCTGATTGACCAACTGCGTTTATGCAAATTTCAGTGAGCTACTCTGCGCATATGATTGGAGGAGAGTATTACCCACAGAGCCCAATAGAGGGCTCGACCTGTGCATATAGAACTATGGTTACAATGTCGTAACCTTCGATTTGGAAGTGGACCTGGATGCTAGAACCACCGTTGTACACATTCCCAGTATTAAAGTACTGCATCCATAGGCTAACTGAGACAAACTTTTGACTTCGTAAATATGGACTTATTGAATATTAAAAGCTCATCATAGGTTCACCAGACGATGACAGAGAAAGACTCAGACTATCTTAAGTGGATTAATTTTTGAGGCAGTCACAGGCTAATAACCCTTTGTTAATGTGATCTTTTGACGACAGCAGCTCTGATGCGCTCATAGGTGTTTAGTCCAAGAACCAAATCTGAGAGAAAGCACATGGTCTCAGTGAATTAATGCAATTAGGTGTAGCTGGTGATGAAAATTTCCAGAAGTGACCGTTTTAGTTTTTCGTGGTATAGGAATTCTTTTGATTGGAAAATTGGAGAGACTGACACATTAGCAGGTATTCAGTTTCGCAAGTGAACCACATAATGAGATCCTGTCTGCACTGTTCTGAGAAATCTGCCAAATGTATGTCACAAACGGGGGACCTTTGGAGGCATATTAAGTGATTCATTATTGAGTCATCTTGGTCATTTCTGAAGGAGCTAAGTCTGTACATATAACATCTAGGAATACCAGAAATGACAGGCCACATCCATTCATTGTCCCCTTTTACCACTTTCTCATCTACTTTAGCAAGCCAAAGATGTGTCTTGTCAACACTATACAGAAGAACATTACGTAGAATCACACAGTGCATGAATTGGATATGTTTTAATAGGATGTCTTTTTTGTTTTATTACTATTAAGTTTTTAATTTTTACTTTATTTTGTTTCAGGTCCAAAATACTGAAAGAGGGATCTATGTGTTGCCAAGGAAGTGCCTTCAAATCCACAGCAGTCATAAGAACATTGTTTTGTTTATAGTCTTTCTATTTTTGTTGTTCTTGTTGTTGATATTGAAAATGCTTGGTTATTTTGAATAGATATACTTTTTATTTTAATGTACCTTGAACTGTATGTACTGTGTATTTTTAAGGAAACATTAATTTAATATTAAATACACCTATTTATTGGAGGGGTATGTATAGAATTATTCACAATCATCCAAAATATGATAATTTTGGTAAAGGTTTCATTTGGTGCGGGCGAAGCATTTCTTATCCCTCATCGTGTGAATTCCTTTCCCATTTTTCTTTTGTTGATATCATATTCTGAGATGGGCTGCCTTGGTCTGAAACATCTGCCATGCTCTGTCATTGTCTTCATTATATTTTATTTGGCACTTGAGTGATTTCTGACAATGAGAACATGTGGAATGACGACAATGGTGATAATGCACTGCAGTACCGAACAATAAAGATATTGAAGCACAGCATATTTTGCTATCCTTGGAGGGGAGGGGGTTGAGGGGGGCAGCCTTGTGGAGGAAGGAGGTGTAATGGGCTTTGCAAATAAACTATTAAACTATTAAACTATTAAAGGTCTCTTAATGAAGACGCCCCACAGCCTTGAGAATTAATGTATAAACAATTCTCTGCTCAGCGTCATTTAAAATGTGTTAAAAGCATTAAACAGACAAGAGTTTCACTACAGACTGGCTGTAGTGTTATAAATATTTTTTTTTCTGTCAGGAAAGTTTGAAAGTTAATGTTTCTCAGCACCTTAGTGATGCAATCCCCTATGGGTGGAAGCAGGTGTTACCATTGCTGAATTCCCCCTTCTGAACTGGAGTTCATTTCAAAAATGTTTGGCAGATTTTTTCTGTTTGTCTCTGGAGAACACACATGGACACACACACACACGCACACACACATACACACATCCACATTCACTCAGCTTTCAAAAATCTCAGACTGTTGGGCAATAGGATGTTAAGCAATTCAAGCACACAAAAAATGACTCTTTATTGTCTCCCTCTCAGCCTTCATCTGATTTTAAGACCAGCAAAACCAAACCACACCAGTAAAACACCAATTCTGAGGGTTGAGTGAAATAAGAATTGCACTTTCGATATGTAATTTACCAAAGGACTTGTTAATGTAACGTTATTTGAATGATAATGTGAGCAGCTGTCTAAGACCCTATTAGAACCCTCTGGTTGTCAACAAAACCAAGGACACTTATAATCACAGTGTACTTCCTGGTGTAAATGATGCCACATACAACCAGGTTTTAATTTGGCGCATAGCGATCACCACAGTGGACAGCTGTTTTAAAGTCATTTCTCCTAAATGCAGAGGTTTCAATGGTGGAATTGCATATCAGCTGTTAGAATGCTCTCTGCTGCTCCCCACCATTGAGGTTTATGCAGAGACTGTCAATTCTTGTTGCTGAAAACATATTACTACTAGTATCATGACATGGTAACACCAGTCCTGCATCCTTAAAGAAGTATGGAGACTCACAAAAGTGTTCATGCCCTAAGAAGAGTAAAAACACATAAGAAAAAAATCTTGATTCAGGCTTTCATAATTCATGCATCAAAGGGTTAATGAATGCTTTGACTTGTCAACAGTTTGCATAGTTAACAAGGTGTGTCATAGCCTGTGAGACACTAGCCAACCAGCCACTTGCCAAACAAGTAAGGTTAGAATCTCACTCCTGCAAACTTTTTACTACCCATCAAAAAAAGAATATGATTCTTGTGTTATTGAAAACAACATAAAACTCACTGTCTCTTTAAGTTCACATGTGTACTTCAAAGTACTTTTAGATGGCTTGCAAACTTTGTGTGGCCTGCCAAAAAACAGGCTTGTGATTTTCTTTGGCAAGAGTTTCTTATGTACTGTAAGTAACGGTTGACAAATCGCTGTAACAGGAAATGCGGTGAAAGAGCATATATTGTTTCACAAAACTCGTTCCCAACATTAGTTATCCAGTGAATAAAGATCGCCCACTATTTCAGACCTCCAGCCACAGACCACTTGTTGCATAGTATCCTCCTGATGGGACATGATGTCCAGCTCTCCTTATCTTGGACAGTCAGACAAAACTAAATATGAGTGTTTATTTTCTATACAGATGGCGCCTCTCAAAAGATCCTACATGTTTTGTCATTGAAGACTGAGAAAGAAACAAACAAACAAAACCTGACACTGGAGAAATTAAAACAAGCAAAGTGTCATTTCCTCTTTACATTCTCTGATGGTGCATAGAGGCGTAAAACTGTCTTTTAATAAAATTACTTGATCATGGACTACTTCTGCAGGCATCTTAAATTACCCGCTCTCATACGGACAGATTGCGATAAAATCCTGTCAAAATAAACAAGGCCAAACATTCTTTGTCTTGTTATCTTTTATCATCTTGTACTAAGATATGTGCCTGGGGAATAGTTACAGTGATTGCCCGCTGTTTTCATTTGGACAGTGAAATAAATATTGACCCCGGCACACATAGGGATGCTGAAAGTATAAGTTCTGAAGAAAACAAATGCTAAGCCAAAGATTACAACAGCTCAGTTCTCACGCCAGCATGTCTCTATAGACTCAAAAGGAATGATTTGTAACTTTAGATGATGCGTTAAGCAACAAATTGCTTTTACTCATTGTGAACTATTATTAAAAAAAAGATCATCCGCATACGCCATCGTTTGAAAGGCTTGTGAATACAACTTGCATTGAGACACAAAATGTCTTTTGCAGAGGTACAAATCCTCTCAATATGTCTGTTACTGGTCTCAGTGGCAGTTAATGCAATGTTCCCTACTTGATGTGTGATGGATGTCAGTTTTACTGGGCTTGTCTTCGAGGGCCATAAAATCAGCACTCCTCTTCCACAAATCACAGCCTCCATTGTGGAAGAAACAAGCTCTGCAAGAGGAGAAAAAGTCCAACCTGGAAATTTATGCTCCATGCCATTTATTGAATCTCATTAAACTTGCAGAATTCAGATAACTGAAGCCAAACTTGGAGATACTTTAAAATACAGCCAAATTGCCTCCTCGGTGGCACATTGTATCATGATTACCTGGCACAATTAATGGAACGGGGTTATGTTTTGTGCTGATGCTATAAAAGGATTAGGGGGCTAAAAATATGGCCTGCTCCTCAAGGGGTTGCACTGGGGATCCCTTTCTCACCGGGTGGGCAGGGCAGGGACACCGGATCCTAATCTGAGAGAGGATATCACTTATCTGGAGACAAACAGCGCAGATTAGGAGAAGAGACAGAAGATGCACTGGGGATGGCATGTGGGAGGGCTCTAACACAATTACACACAAGCACCAAATCCCTCCTGTGGTACCTCTGAGAAATGCTGCTGAGATAAATAGAGACAAAGCCTGGCCATTTCCGCCTGTCAGACTGTGTCCAGCTGCACCACACAGCTCAGGGACAGAGGGAAGAAGCCACTAGATTAATGCTCCAATTCTTTAACTACCAATTTAAGGCTCTACATACAGCCACCGCCATTCTGTTGTTTGACACAGTATAGGCAAAAAAGACAGAGAATAATGGCTAAACCTTTCCATCCCTTTTTCTGCTTGAAGAAGTTATGATTTGTGGCAATAAGTCCTGTTGCATATGAACACATCCCAGAGTCGAGGTGATACCAGTTCAGCGAATGTATGAATTGTGATTTAATTACAATGGCCCTTGGCAAAGCAGTCCTAAAATAGTTTACATGCCACCTATTCATAGGAGATTATGAGTAGCATATAACCTAATACATGGCTCCATGTGACGTACTTCAAACTCCCCCTATCTCCAAGAGAATTTTGTGGCAAAGGTAAACACTTTAATCCAATTTGTTCGGCCCCAAGGCCCCATGTTAGTAAACCACCTTATATATAGTGATTGCAGTAGCCTAGATGGCTGTAAAATTATCAAGAGGGCTCCTTGATTCATCTTGTGGGTCTCATGATTAATTCATCGCTCGCCTATCTCGTATATAGAATGCATTAATCCCTACATGAGTCACCTATAATAGATATTTAAATTAGTAGCAAGACAACCTCCATTGCGATTTAACAGATGGAAAAGGAATTGATTGGAACGTATTCAAGGACACTCCCATCTCCACAGCATTGTCACTGTGCCAACTGAACAATGCGCTGCACTGGGCATGGATGCGACTTAGAAACATATAATCAGAAATCCATTCCTGTTGGGTTTTGGTGTTCATCATTACCAAGCCAAGAGTGACCATGTTTAGGGGTGTGTGTTAACCCTTGAAGATACAGTGGTCTGGTGTCCACATTATGCAAACGCTGTCTCACAGGAAGTGAGACGATGCAGCACGGTGGTCGTGCCAGCTGCAGTGTCTTTGATCCCTGGTGCCCGAGGTGTTGGCAGAGGTCTCCCTGCCACCCCCTCTGCATGCCCCACACTGTGCTCTGACGCCTTGCCACCACTTGTACTAAAATACAAATGCAGTGATTACCTGCAAGGCATATTTAAGCTGAGTCTATTTTTCACCACGATGGAGGTGACATAGTTAATGTTAGAGAAATTAATTGGCAATGTTCTAGATGCAGTTAGGTAATCAAAATGTTTCTTATGAAAGGGAGCAGCGTGGCCCCCCATCAGGCTCAAGCCTGTACAGTGAAGAAGTGGGTGGATATGTACTGTATCACCCATCATTCAAACAATCATGTCTCCAGTATATATCAGCAGATGGTGGCTGATAATCTGATTGAGGCGCAGTTCATACTCTGCTGCTCTGACACTGTGTTTATCAATCATTTGTCAGCTTACAAAAAGTACAAAAGCGATATAACTTCCCAATAATGTGATCTAACACTAGTCTCCATGCAGAGCCCAACCAGATGACACAGAATAACCTATCACTCTCCGTTCAAAGTTGAAATAAAACCCGATCCACAGTCAAACAAGTTCATGAGAAAAGCTTTTCAAAAATGCCACTACATGACACGGGTGAGCAGTGTTTACAGAGCCACTGTGATGAAGTGCCACACAGGAGAATGACACAGAACAATCATCGCTCACTGGAAACAGTTGAGGTATTGCCTGGTTTTATTTGTTCCAGACGAGAGACCTGTCAAGGCTGGAAATTAATCCACGAAATTACAAGCAATTTAGCATAATATTCAGAGTCATTCTAACTCGGCGTCATCAGGTCTCTCTCTGACACGCACAAATTCACACTAGACTGAGCATATAAACAAAACAACTTGTGTTGCTTCTGAACTGTGGCTGTTAGCAATGAAAAATAAAACAAAACTATGAGCAGACGCCACATGATTTATCTCATTTAAGGCCTCATAAGTAATAAAAGGCAGTCTTGAATTTTGGCCTTTGCAGACAAAACTGTCAAGCACTGATCATAGTGTAGATATGACAAGATAAAAAAAAAAAAAACATTATTCAAAAACAAAGTCAGCAACATGATGATTTGAGACAGCACAAATACATTACATTTTTAGTCCTTTTTTCAGTGTTTTTTGCTAAAAAATATATATATATATATATATATATATATATATATATATATATATCATACACTAATTTCATTTACAATATGCAATAGAACTGCATATACAAAACTTCACTGTAATGCACCACAAAAGAGTGAAAGGCCACTGTGATCAATACTGTACCTCGTACCAACATTCATTTCAGCTGCACAAGAACTCAAAGGTTTCAGTTAATCTACGTGTTTTCTACATCATCAGACATTTTAGGACAAAGTTAGATGTTTTTTGTTTTTTTTTCCCCAAAATAGAAATGATACAATTCAATATAATTATTTTCCAAGCAATAACATTAGGCTAAAATAGACAACATGACATTACATTCCATTTAAATCCATTTAGTCTCAATTTAAAATTTGTCAACTGCATAGGAATTGCATGATATAATATGTGGAAATATCATGCAGGTCGTAAGTGGTGATAAATTATGGCACAGCAACGTCCACTCTGATCAGTCTTGCTGTGAATAAAGAACAATGCAACCGCTAAAGTACACAAATAAATGCATGATTGTTTTAAAAAAAAAAAAATGTCTGTGTGACACAGAATGTTGATTTTGAAACATCCTTGGTTAGCAGTCCTGTCCATGGTTACTGAACCATCAAACCATGTAGCCAATTACAGAATGGGCTCTGTGTCGTTCCAGCTGACAGATGCATCTTTCCACCTAGGTTTAAAAAAAAAAAAAAAAAAGGTTTAGGTACTATATGATACATACAGATCCACATCTTTTAAGCATGGTGTGCAAATCAGGAACAAATTTTATGACATGAGGCCAGAGCTTGTAGGTAATGTGTACATCCCAGGGAGTCAGTCTGTGGTCACTGACATAAAGCCAAGAGTTCTCAAGACCTTTCGAATTCCAGTAATTAATTCAAATGAATGACTCATTTTACAACTGAAATGAATAGAAAGCTTAGAGAGCTTAACAGCTGCGCAAAAGTTAGAAATAAAGCATAGCAAGAAATAACAGCATTTTTAAAACCAATACAAACTTAAGACTTAAAAGTGTCTTTGGCAGAATTAAGGACTTTGGACTGGCCCTGAATATTAAACACTGCATATTGTAAGACAGTTTTGGGACTTGCAGACGCCCTCATGTATATGTGTGTGTGTTTTTCTATGTGTTAATCCCAAAGGAGCCTTACTTTGTTCGGATGCAGTGCTCCAGCGGAGGGATGAGGTCAGGGTCGTCATCTTGACAGCACAGAGCCGACATGCCAACAGCTAAAAACACAACATTAAGTATTGAGTGAGAATGACCTGTGCTACATATTATTAACACATAAATTATGATCTGATGCAATACCAAACAGCAGGACGGAGTGTTCCTTTACTGGGGTGAGGCAACTATGATCGATGTATGTCCGCCATAAATTCTTACATAGAACATGTCCACAGAGCATGTGAGACTGCACTGATGCTACGTACAGACAGTGAGGCGGATCTCCTCTTGTTGATTGGCCAGGCCGTCGTAGTAGTAGAGGTCAAACTCCTGAGCCCTGTCCTGATTGGTCAACAGCTCCCTCTGCAGGCTGAACAGCACGCTGAAGTGGCTCTCGCTGCACACCACCCAGATAGGGAAGTGGGGAGTCTGCAGGTACGTTCCCACCTTCGGACAGCATGGAGGGCAACAGAGCAGAATAGGTACCGCTCTTTCCACAGCGTCATCACACGTTACCCTGATGTTATTGCATCAGGGAAGTGTTCCAAGGAACATAAAGGCTTTGCACATAATCTTAAGCTATCATAAAACTTAAAACAACCCCCACGTGGATGAGAAGGGCGAAGATCGGGTCTAGCAATGGTTAAAAAATTCTTAAGTGCGCATACTAGTAGGCCATTGAGTAACTGCTAAAAATTTACTGTTTCAAACTAAACTTTGATATGAAACTTTTTCATGTTATGGAGCACCAGAATATGAAACTTGACTTTCATTAAGTCACAACCCCCAGTTGAAGTGATACAGGGACCCTGATATGAAAAGGCACTGACAGATTCAAAGTGGTGAGATGAAGATATGTTAAAATAATCACTTGTAATTGGTTTTTTTATTGTAACAATTTCTAGTAAATAAAGTTATAGTGAGATTTAACTATTCCTCATTTTGTTGGAAGGCCTTAAAGGGCCCTTAGTGGTCCTTAGACCCTAGTATGACAACCACTGCATTAAAACAAAAATCTTCAAACATTTTTTGTATTTCCTGTAAAATAGTTAGGTGTAATAATATGAGGGATTACTTACATGAGTGAAATGCCCATTTTTACCTATTTCATTGGCTTTAAAGGTTTCATCTTGGAAAAAATATGCATGGAACATGTATTATGGTAACAAGGGAAAGAGTCCAGGGTTTTAAGATGTTTGGTAATGTTATTGTTACTCCATTTTATTTTTTACTTTATATAACTGCGACTTTCAGTCAAGCCATCATGCTAGTCGAAGATGCTGGGGAGGATCTTGCTGACTGTGATTCCTGTTTACTCATGTTTTTTTTTTTTCATTCTTATGCATGTTAACATTGCCAGACATGAGTGGGCAGAGGCTGAGACAGCCGCACCGAGGCTCACCTTACAGATGTTATAATGCTCAAATAAAGACAGCAGGCCAATGTCACAGCGGCCTTTGATTCCCTTGAGCAGAGTCAGGTTGCCATTGCCTGAGTCTAACTCCATATCGTTGTCGAAGACATTAGAAACCGCATGTCCACACAGCAACAGGTTCACCAGCTCCTGAGGAAGTAAATCAAGGTGGCGATGTCAGCATCCGGAGCGTGCATGTACAGCCATGCAGTGTGTATCACTTACTTTCTGCACTGCACCGAGGTCCAATACAGGTCCTGTTGATCTGAACATGCACTTGTGCTACTGTGTTACTTGTTTACAGCATATTTTCTGGTGTTACACTATCTGAAATTGCACTGAGGTGAGGGCATTTTAGTCTCAACTGTCAAAAAAAAAGAGAAATAAACAAACTTTGGTGGTTGAGTCTACGTGATTCTCATCATTGGCTCGACTCACTACTGATAAATGACTTCATTTGACGTTTGTCTTTTTTCCAGATGAGCATGAACAGTCCTTACTTAAATCAACCAATCATTTTTCACAGTCCACCTTAAAATGTTGCTTTTTAAGTCATTTGTTTAGAGTCACTGAATAGAGAGCTGTTTCTTGTTTGACAAAGCTGATATGGCTCGGCCGATATGATGGCTGTTTAAAACCATCTGAAAGTATTAAAGCAACAAAACGATAGCACAGTGTTTGGTTTTAAACTGTGAGATAAACAAGTGATTTTGCCTTGTTTATATGGTCCTGCACCAAGGTCACTCAGGCAAGTTCCTGCAAATTTTTGCTTCTAAAAAAAAAATGATGATTCTGACTTACAAACATACACAAAACGGTGGGAAACGGTAGAGCATGCAGTCTCTTAGCAAACCTGTGTGCAGTAGCCATGAGCCCCTATCAGGCTGGTGGTCGGCACGTCCATATCCTCCCTAATTCTGACAAGAGAAACCACACAAAATGTAAAGTTCTACTGTCTGGCTTGGGGGGTGTTACATACTGTACCTCTTGTACAGTATTAATGTTTAATTTAAAAAAAGTCCATACACTTACTTTTCAACAGACCGAGAGAGAACAGCGGAAATGGTTAAAAGTATGCATGATAAAGCCCCCGACTCAAACTATGGGAAAAAACAAAAAAAAACAAAGCTCATTTAGAGTAAAATCGGTCAGCTATAGGAATCTTTGAAATGATCTGACTGAATTTAATGCAAGATTTTTCACCTGCTCAATGTGTTGCTCTAAAAGCCTCTGCAGGTCCTTGAAGTTATCCACACTGAAACACCTGATCTAAAGTAAAAGATGTAAAAGTAGAAGAGGCTTTAACAAAAAACTGCCTTGGCTTTTTTTTTTTTTTTTTTCAAATTTATGTTATGATATTACAATGGGCAAACTAGTTTTATTACAATATGATCCCACTCAGTCAAAGATAAGCAAAGATCTGAGATGTTTTTGCTATTCCAAAGGAAGCTGTGATTTTGTCATAACAATGTTAGACCAAATTACATTACGCAAATTTGACCTAATAAAATGTCTGATTAGATTACTGATGACTAATGTTTTGATGGAAGAGTCAGAATACCTTTTCAAGTACTCCCTCAGCTTTGTAGTGTCCAGTTGGGATGAAATGATTTCTTTCTGAATGTCTGTTAAAAAAGAGGGTATGAAACAAGCACACAAATGCATTTAAATATTACTGTACATAAGTCGGCATGCTGAGATGGACGGGTCTGATAGGCATTGGGGTTAGATGAGAACTGGGGTGGTTGTGAGACACCAGCATTTACTTTTAAGCCTCCTGGAAGTGATGGGAGCCTAACTTAACAAAGCATCTGTGATAGAAAGCGCTCATTTCATAATGACATACCAGACCACCCCTGTTCTACAAATCTAAGCCAGATTTCTATGACTTAAGCCAGTTAAATAACACAAGGAAATGCTCCATGACGTTATCTATACTGGCAATGGTCCTTTTGTACAAACTTAAGTAAAGAAAAAAAAAAGATCTTACATTGCAACAGTGGCTTGTTTCTCCTCCCCGGCCCTCCACAGGACCTCAGCAGCAGCTAAAACGAGACACTGTGTTCTGGTAGCGCTGGAAGGTCTTAACCTCCTGATAACAAAGTGGCACTTGAATGTAAACCAGGTCATCTCGGGTAGCTGTAGTTAATACCACCATGTCTAGGCTGATATTTAACACAGCTACAAAGCACTCCTTGATGTGAAATGCACGGTGTCTGCTGTTATCACACATCTAACTTTGGTGTTTTCCAAGATATTTTTGAGATTAGCTGTAGCTAAATTTAAGACTCCCCCCAACCCACCCCACAGAACTTGGGACGGGTAAGGACAAAGCCTTCCTTGGATTCCGCTCAAAAGCTAAGTGCAGTATAAAGTAAATAGGGTAAAACTGCACGAAACGCTTATGTTCACATTAAAACCTCATAAACTTGTATTTAAGACTATTTAACTGTCTATGTAATGACTTTTTAAGGCCTTAGAACCTGCAGATGCAATGGAAATAATTAATGTGATAACAGTGGCGCATGCAGATTACACAGGATAGAGTAGAGCTCTGAATCGAAAAGGGAACATACTGAAGGCCTGTAACGCTGCTGTCAGCGCTCTCAAACAGGAGCTTCTTCAGAAGACAGGCTTGGACTGCTGCAAGAACTCCACACGGACCACCCTGGCCAACAAATACACAGACAACATGTATATGAATATAATTCAGTGTAAGAACAAAAGACTGTAATTACATAAACCATATGAAAATCAGATTACTAAATCATTTAATGTAAGCATCATTTGATGTAAACAACCTTATTTTGCATGATTCCGTATTTTAGGTCATCCGAGAACGTAAAACCCTGATTCCTCCACTCATTGCTGAAAAATCGCGAGCTAGAGCCCAGAAGGAGCTCTTTTAATGCCTGAGAAAAACAGACAAACAGAAAACACACGATTACATTTGACCTTTTCCATAGCAGTCATTTTCTCATGAAACAGCACGTAAACACAGGGGTTACTGATTACATTCATTAAGGTTCTGTGTAAAAGAGCCTTTCCAGTAAGTCAGCGGGAACAACAGAGCCTAAATTAATGTTATTAGCAACCCCGGGGTTTGTGTTGCTATTTCATGCCAAAAAAAAAGCCCATTAGAGAAACAAATCCCAGCATTTCCAAAAGAAGCTGGGATGGAGTTCGCCTACCGTGGCGGTGTGTTGGTCCATAGCGCGGCCTGCATAGCTGTGCTTTGGGATGCTTGCCTGGATGGACACCGCGGAGAGTTCCCGCAACTCGTCATCATCATCATCAATGTCATCTGGAAAACCGTTAACACACTGTGAGCTTTGACAAACATTGGGATACAAGTTGTTTGATTGAAAGCCTTTTGTGTATTCCTGTGGCAATATGGTACCTACCCAAAATCATCTCAGACATGTCCAAATCATATGCATGAAGACCGGTCGGTGACTTTGCTCTAGGATAAAGGACACAATCAGTAGGGAAAAGATTTGCACCATATAAAACCATAAATTTGCCATAGATTGTTTTTGAAGACATATATTTACTTTATTGTCTTCAGCTGATCTTTTCCCACTTTGTTGAAGCCTTCCTCACACTGCGACGTCTCTGGTGTGCTCCGTGACTGCTGTCTCTCTCTACAGGACCCCGGCCGGCTGACTTCAGCAATGCCACTCTCTGGAGGCCCATGCACAGAATGCCCGCTGTCTTCCTCATTTCCAAGCAGCAGCTGGGGTACCCCTACCCTTCGGGTCTGCCTTTTTCGGTTTGATTCCTACAAGAGAAAAAAAAAAAACAGCAAAGAAGGAGCAGAGTAAAATATGAAATGGGCTCATTAAGTACTTATGAATTCCATCACAGTCTCAGCTCAGTGCAAGTGTATTTAATTAAACCTTACCTGAGGTGTGCTGGCTATCGGTGCAGCCATCATGCCACGTCTAGTACGGTTTGTTCTGATCTTTTGGGTACTCTCAGTCTTTCTTTCTGATTCTCTCCCGGTGAAGCTCTCAGTCCCGTGGAAGGGAGTATTTAGTGGCAGCTCCTTTCGGCTTTCTGAGCAATCCCTCCAAAAATCAGTCTGATTATGAGTGGAGGGTGTGTCTGTCGCTGGCAGTGATTTGATGCCCTGAGAAGAACAGGTTTCCTCCTCTACGAAGGATCTGTGAGGCACAAACACCCTTTATTAGTTCAGATTGCCACATTCAAAATAGTGATGGTGACGTAAAAAGATTGCTTTTGAATTACCTTAACTTGGTAATGGTGCAATCCACTGTCTTAGTTTCATTCATCAGTGATGGTGGAGAGGTAGAGGCAGCATTCCGGATAACAGCTAGGGTAGATGGCACAGGATCACTACTGAAGGCTGCCTTATCATTCTTGTGCCTTTCAATGTGATGTTTCACAATAATCTCCAGCAATGTTTTCAGAGGGTTTTTCTGAACCTGCAATAATAAGAACTGAGAGGTCAGCAACAGTGTGTGGTCACTCATCTTACGAGCCAACTTCACACTAGAAGACTAACCTTGTTATTTTTATAAAGGCCCTCCATGTGAAGGATTTGTCGTAGGTCGGATCTGTTGTTGATGCTGGCCTCCGTGCGGGGCTGCTCCTCGTCCATGCAGGCGATGGTCCTCTTGAGTCCCTGCACACCAAACACACACTCTTTTGGGTTTAGCCTAGCAACACAGCGGCTAACGCTAACTGTGCTAGCCAAGTTAGCTCTTGTGGCGGTTTGCATTTCACAGAAAAAGATGACTAGCGCTTCATGACCTACCTTTCGACTGAGATATTCCCGCACAAGAGAGGAGGACACTTCTTCGATGGACACGACCATGATGGAAACGTGTCGGTAGCGGTCCTCTGCTGCGGTGTATCAATACGCACTAAACTACGGCTGCTAGCAAACACACACGGGTATGTATATGTGCTGCTGCGCTACGGACCGCACAGTATTCCCATGCCAGTGGGTCCTGAGGAACTGGTGGGTCTGAGACTATCCGCGTAGTTTAAAGATTAGTGAGACTGCGCATCTTTCGCAGCGTTTGTTGTTTGGGAATGGCCGTTTCTATGGTAACGCTTGCCGAGCTGCTCGCCGCTAAAAGAAAAAAAAAAAAAAGGTATTTCCGCTCGCGTTTATGCTGCCTTCATGAGTTGTAGGATTTTTTTTTATATATATATCGTTTGGAGCTTCTCTGTAGATTTTGGTTGCACCTGAACCCTGACCGGCTGTTTTTTTTTTTTTTTTTTTCACTCTCAATCGACTTACACTAGTGAGTGATGTGAGTGAAGACATTTCTTACAGCACACACACAATTTAATGACAAAACAAAACGCATTACACGCTTGTGCTATCGCGTTCACTTTGTTCGTTGCTGGACTTGAACGCAGCATGGATCCCCCTAACAGTCTGCTTGTCATCATTCTATTCCCCAGTCTGACTTTAATTACAGCATACATACATAGCCATGCATACATATACCTCTTGCATCAGGAGCTCAGGAGCTCACATTAATATGAAGTCAGAGCAAGGGCGCGGGAAGGGTGGTGCTGAGGGTGCTGCAGCACCCCCTGCTGAGGAGGGGTGGAATAAATGTCAAATTAATTTTACCACATTTCAAAGTCATTTTCTTTTGAAAATGACTTGATTGTGGCAGTCACTTAGGGTGTGGACAGGGGGAGAAAGTATAACGTGTATTAATCTACTGCACCTAATGCAAGGAAAACGAAAAACATGTAAAACTGCAGAGGGGCAATCACACCGAGACACATCAGGCGGCACCATCAGTCGGTATCAGGCGAGCCGGCCGCGGCACTGGCCAGCATGAGGCAGCTCACCTGTCAGATCCGGCAGACCTGACCGGGTGGGCGCGGTATCGGACGGTGCCGCGGCCGGCCATCCTGATGCCGACTGATGGTGCCGCGGCATGTGCGGGTCAATACGGTAGTCTAGAAAACTGGAGATTTTTTTTTCTCGTGCGCCCCCAAGAAGATTGCGCCCTGGGCAGTTGCACTGCCCATCGCAGAAACCGTCCCTGCTGCCGAGTCTGCCAGCACAGCGGATGCTGCTGCAACTCTCTCTCTTGTTTGCGCTGCGCTCGCACAGCTGGTTGTCTGTCACTGAAAGTTTAGCCTCCAAATCAGTGATGTAGTCTACGTGATACGCAGGTATACGGCGTATACCTACTAGAAAAGGTCCCGCATTTCCGTATAACCACTTAACCCCCCCCCCCCCCCCCATACGCAGCACCCCCTGGCAAAAAGTAGTTCCCGCGCGCATGAGTCAGAGCATCTCAAGATTGTCTGCTGTTGCATGTTAGTGTAGTTATTCGTTAACTATTATAAGAATCCACATTATTCAAAAGGAAGAAATTAATTTCTTTTATTGGAGACTTGTTAATGTTCCGGCTGTAGCCAACAGCAAGGCCGATCTTCCCCTGCATGACCATGAAAGACATCACAACACGTGATTATTTTGTACTTTTTATTAAAACATTTTCAGTTATTACATATGACAAATATTTCGATTATACTAACATTTTTTTTTCATTATCAAACCATAAAACAGTTTGCCTACCCTAGATTCTGACACCACTGAATCATGACAACGCTTTTACATTAACTTCAGAATGGGGGGAAATAAAAAAAAAAAAAAAATGTTTTTGGGTCATGAAAAATCCAAAATCAAGTGTTCATTATAATCAAATATAATATTTTAGGTAATACTGCAATGACATTTATATGAAGCTAAACAGGGAGTTCTACTGACACCCAGCTATGCATGTTGAACATCATGTTGGCAGTGTCTCTTACAAGTGATTTCCATTTGCTTCACCCCTGCAAAAACGGCGGTTTCCATGAGAAGTTTCATGTCACTGTCAATAAACCCTTAAGTGGTAACATAAACTGACAACTAGCATGGGGAATAAGGCAAGTATCATAATACCATATAGTAATATGGCTAAGAATGCAGAAAACTACATGCTGATTGCATTTTGATGATTTGAGGAGTCACAGAGTGGCAGAGCACTGATATTCCTTTGAGTTTTGTGATAATGGTCTTTAAAATTAGGACAAGCGACAATATCTTCAAATTTCAATTCCTCCAACTCAACCTTCCTGTTGTGTATGGACAATGAATTCTGATATTTACTGTACCTAAAAATAGCTGGTATCACAACTCTAATGAGGGGCTTGCAGCAATGATAGGACTGAAATATTGTGCAACTGTGGCATGGGAACAATCAGTTTGTCTGTTTTTTGGCACAGGTATCCTCCTACTCTAACAGGGAGCGCAGCTTTACTAATGAGCACTACGTAAACAACATCTTGCCATTTTCGTGTGTTGTGTATCCCGCCCTTAGGAATGCCAAGCATACTGCTATTTTCCTCCCTCCGCTGTTTGACCATCTCACGAGGGATTACATTTTACAAAAGGAGTGTGAGACAACAGGGAAAGTTTCCAGAACGAGGATGGGCCTCAGTAGTCATCAGCTGTGAGGGAGAAAGGGAAGAGCGGTTATGCATATCTGCCACTCAGCCTGAGTCCGTGAGGAAGAGGAGCATGCGATCCACTTCGGATACAAGAGGTCAAAAACAAGAGAGGAGGCATCATGCAGGCATGCAGTCAAACCAAGGTGGCCTTACTTTCTATTGTGAGGATGCAGGTGCTGGCTGCCGTGCCTCTGCTGTTGACAGCCTTGCACATGTACTCTCCCTCGTCCTCAGGGAAGGTCTCCGGCAGGTACAGGCAGTATGTCTCTCCTCTCTCTATGTACTGATAGTCCTCACAGTCCTGGAGCATCTCCCCCTCAAACCACCAGGTCACCTCCGGCTTGGGCTCTCCGGTGATCTTCACAGTGAACCGAACCGGCTCTGCGTCCACCACAGACTGGTTCTTAAGGGGCTTCTTAAACCAGGGAGCTCCCGATCTGGCATGGTCCTCCTCATCCTCATACGCTGCGGAGCCATTGATGATACCTCCCTCCTCCTCTTCCTCCTCCTCCTTCTTCTGCAAAGACATGACATGAGGGTGATAGCGACCTTAAGCCAGCGACTCTTGCGCCGGAATGGTCACGCCACACACATCAGCCACACTTTCAGCAACACAACACGAGGAGATATTTACTTTTTGGAGGGCGGCATCAATCTCTTGCTGCTCAAACTGCATCCTCTGCAGCTTCTGCTCCTCTACCCTCCTCCTTTCCTCCTCCTCTCTGGCTTTGGCCATTTGTTCGAACCGGGCTCGCATGTCCACCTTCTGTTTGAACGGTGACTCATCAGCCTTCACTGGGCTCATGTTTACTTCCTCATCCTCCTGAAAAAATACAGGCCTCTCAATATAACCTTCCACTGGTGTAATGTCTGAGTTGTAAGAGTGCAACCACGTTAGTCACATATCACCGCTGCGAAGCTTGATTCTACAACAAACTAAAATTCCAGGGGCCAGATATATAAACGTTACATACACGCAGACACATGCAGATGCTATTTTCTACACAGATATTGGTATTTATAAAAAAGAATGTGCGGTGAGAATGTGCATTCCTTCCCGCAGACCTCACACCACGAGTACACAGAGGTTTGTCTACAGGCTGGTGGAGTAGTGGTAGAAAATAACATGAAAGTAGAATTTCTGCCACATTATTATTGTAACCTTATTATTTCAATATACTAAGTGTCCTTAATATCCAATTTCATTGTGCGTGTATGTTTGTACAAACCTATTTATATTTTAATTATTATATTTATGGGTGAGAACATGTCTGTTGCATTGTGTCACACATAATACAGATAGACTGATGGGTGGATTTATTAGGAGACACACCTGTAATCAATTAAAAGTCATTATGATGAGCGCTATAAATAGGCTGAACTGTGTGTAATGACATGCAGCATTTTCGTCTCTGGTGATGTTAAAGGACCTCGCTCTCCTTTTAGTTGCCATGTCTAAAAACATTAATGAACAGCAACAGGTATTTATACTCAAATGAGCTAACTAGGGGTGTACCCGACTCCATGGGCATTAGGCTTGTGCATGTGTGAACAATTACACAAAGACTGAGGTTTATAAAACAGAAGCATGCGTACACATCGGTTTATAAATCTGCCGAAAAGAATGTGTATGCATATTTCTGGCTTTGTGCGTACACACAGTTTTAGTCATGAATCTACAACGTTTTATGCATCTGGCCCCAGGATTTCAGAAAATAGATTTGTTTTCCAGCTGATGAGCAGGTGATGAGTTCTGAATGTGCCTCACAGGCCCCGAGGTCATAAAAGATGCTCCACACCATGTAAAGCTTCAGTTAAGCTAAACCATGAAAATCAAAGTTACTGAAAATAGAGTGATTGTGTAATTATGCATATTGAGACAGGTTCAGTAATTTCCACAAATCATGCATGCAGACTTCCCTGAGATCCTAATAGTACAAGTCCTTTTTGAAAGAAACAAATGATGACAGGTATTTATACCTCTTGGAACCTCTCAGCTTCTCTCTCTTTGATTTCGTCATCAATGGCCTTCCTCCGTGCCCTCTCCTCCTCGATCTTTTTCTGAATCTCTTCATCGGTCAGCTGTTTGATCTTCTCAAACTTGGACTTGAGGTTCTTGGCCTGGATGGAGCCGGTCCTCTTGAGCTTTGTCAGCTCCTCATACTCTTTGCTCACAGTATCAGAGCTTTCATTCACTTCATCCTATAAAAAAAAGAAACCAGTGTAGTTGGCATAGTTTTGAGGACAGTGTAAATGATGGAAACGAAACTGCAGACCAGAAGGTGCAGAGTGGATTCTCTTATGGCAGCATAGCGCCCCCTGTTGTAATACTGTTGAACATTTGAATTCTGACAACTGCATTTTCAAGACATGTAAAAATATATATATACATATGGTGAGCTTATTATCTTCAAGTCAAAACCTTAAAGAACATGTGAGAAAAATACACAAAATGAAAATGGTCGAAAGATTTAGGATTTGATCTTGCAGACTAACCTCTCCCATCTCTTGTCTGAGTTGTTCAAACTCCTGCTTCTCCTGCTCCATCTTCCTTTTGCGCTCCTCTGCCTTGCATCTCCTCTCAGCTTCTTCCTTCTGCTTCAGCAGCTCCTCAAAGTTGATCTCCAGTTTGCCAGGGCTTAGCGCTTCCTGAGACTCACTCTTCACCATGCCATCCTCCCCCTCATCTGCCACCTGCACACACATTCACATGCAGACGCCTCGGTTAATTGGAGGTGTCTGTTAGTTGGAAGTGAATCCAGTTTTAGGTGCATGTGTCATTATTGTCTAAGCAACTATTGGCTTCGATTTATCATAGAGAAAAGGGAAAATGCCTGAGTGACCAAGCCTAATTATTTCTCCATCAGGCGTCAGTCTGGAGGGAATCATGTGTTTAGTCATATGTGTATGCCTTCCTGAAGAAGCGAAAATACGGAGGAATTGCCTGCTGAGAAGCTGAGGAATTAGCACTCAATTGCAGTATTAAACAGGTTTTTTCAAAGGTTTTGAATTACTGCAACCATAAGAGTAGTGTGCGAGATTAGAGGCAGACATATATGCCCACACACAGACAGATAATGTTGGCATTTACACTTTGAAATTCACATTTTACATCACTTTTCTTTTGGCATTGTTCCTGTCCAAATTTGCACTCCAAAGTACCACAACACGCCTGGAGGAGATCTGTACTCTACTGCCTGTACTCTTCTAGTTAGGGGCTTTGATCAATTTGTTACACAATTATTACAGGACAAAACAATTAGTCAAGTCCACCTACTTATCAACCTTACAGAACACATTAAAAGCAGCATAAAATTAAGCAGGAGCCATTTTGTATTGTTGGACACACATGTAAAAGACAACATTAAAGCAAAATCGGACAGTCACTGCACAGTGGTTGTTTCCTCTCATAACATCAAAAGCAAAATACATTTTAAATGGAAAATATCTTACTTCTCCATCTCCATTTGAAGACTTTTGCTGATCCAGGACAGGGCTCTTTGGAATAATTTGGAAAAGGAAACAGTAGTAGAGGTGTACCATTTGAGCCCACCAGAATAATACACAGTTTGTCAACAAATACCGTTAGGCCACATTCAGTTACAGCTAGCATTTAGATAGTGTCACATGTTAGAATAGGGGTTAGTTTTAAGTAGATCAGACTGGGTTGGTCTATGTTGTCAGATGATGTCAGTGCAAGGCTTACATGCTGCAAGAAATAACAAGCAACTAATAATCAAATTAAACTTAAAGCACAGCTGCAATGAAAACTTTAAAGTAAAGGTATATAGGTATGTTTTTGTTTGGATGTTTAGTTAAATCTATTTATTTCACCCAGGTTAGCCCCTTTGAGAACGAGGATCTTTTGCACAACGATGGGTTGACCAGCACAGCGGCAGCAAATTAAACTGAAGACAAACATCAGCAACATGCTGCAGTTTTGACAGGTTAATCATCAGGCAGATATGCATCTGTTGCACGTGGGTTATGCAGACTTACCATGGTCTTGCGTGCCTCAGCAAAGAGCCTCTTCTCCTCCTCCAGCCTCCTCTTGGCTTCTTCCTCTGCCTTTTTCTGCTCCTCCTCTCTTCTCTGGCGCTCCATCTCCTCAAAGCTGACACACAGCTTGCCTGGCTTACTACCCTCCAGGTTCAGCATGGCCATCAGCACTTCATCGTCCTCCTCTACAAGCTGGGTGAGAACACAAAGCCTAAACTCAGTTTTCATTTAACATCTCTAAATGAGGCTCCCCGTATTCGTGAGCTGAAATTATAGTATATTGACCATGCTTTTCCTGGCTTCGGCAAAGGCTCTTCGCTCCTCCTCCATTCGTTTCTTGGCCTCCTCGCCTGCTTTCTTTTTCTCCCCTTCCACCCTCTGCCTCTCCACTTCCTCAAAGCTCAGCCTCAGCTTTCCAGGGCGGATTTCCTCCCTCTCCTCCTGAGCTTGCAGAGTGTCGTCCTCATCCTCTCCCTGAAAGACAGAAAACACAGTGAATGCTGGGTAACTTGTAAAATGTGCAACTTTCCAAGACCTTCATGGAATAATTGATATGTTTGGATCTTGTTTACCATTTCCAGCTTTGCCTCCTCGAAGGCCTTCTTCTCTTCTAGCAGGCGGCGTTTGGCATCCTCCTCAGCCTGCTTTCTCCTCTGCTCCTGCCTCTCCTTCTCCTGCTCCTCAAAGGACAGCTTTAGCTTCCCGGGTGTCACCTGCTCCTTCTCTACAGGTTTCTCTTCATCATCCTAAAGCCAAGAGTTTGAGGATTCAGTGTTAAACTGTGATCAGTGATCCTTATGTTGACTGTTAAAAACCCAAATGGCATTTCCCCTCAACCTGCCTGCTGAGCGAATGAGCGCCGCTTGGCATCCCTGAAGGAGCGCCTGTGTTCATCGTAACGTCGCTTCTTCTCGTCCTCCGCCTTCTTTTTCAACTCTTCCTCCCTACTCTTCTCCATATCCTCAAAGTTCATCTGGATTTTGCCTGGAGCTCGCGAGGCCTTTGCTGGCACCACCCGCACCAGGATTGTGTCATCTCCCTCCTAGAGGATATATGAAAGATAATGTGAGGTTGTTTAAAGTACTACATGGACTAAGACGTTCATAAAATGAAAATGAACGGTGAAAAAATATAAGATATTGTGAAGTTGTGTGGAGGGTCACAAGGCCTAATTTAATGGTAAAACTCCATTGGAAATAATACAAAGTAGATTTCGTTCCTCTAGGTGGGGTGGCACACTTCAACTGTTCAGTGGTAGAGGTGAAAGCAAATTTAGGTCACACTGCATACCCACAAACACACTTAAGATAAACTGGTATTGTGGGAGGAAGGGAGGGGAGGGGTGTCCTGCTGGCCAAATGGTCACCATTTGCAGTGGGTCAGTGTATGGGTGTCAGTCTAAGATAGGAGAGTCTAATTCAGTCATAGCAAGGAGGAGGTCTGGAGCTAATGAGGTCAGTGAGTGGTGTGGGAAACAGTTGCCAGTCACATGCTGTCTACACCTGGCAGTGTCTGTGCTCCAGGCAGCGCTGTAAGTGTGTCAGCCCAGTTGTTTTCTAAGTCATCGAGTCATTGCTTCCTCAGATTCAAACCGATTGTTTTAGTGTTTTCGTATTGAGACAGTAGCCCGCTCTGCACTCCAAGGGCTACCTTAGCGTCTCTAACACAGTGTCACCTTGTTTAACATACAGCCGGGCTATACTGAGGCAACATGATGAAAAATAATACTAATAATAGGGCAAGCAAGATCATGGTAATGTGAAATAACAGGTGCAAGTAAGTTGTTTCAAGTAGTCTAGTTAATGTAACTGTAGATTTTTAGTGTAACATTATTTTTCTGGATTTTGTTTTTGTTTGAGTCCATACTTATTTTAGACATGCAAGCAATGAATGAGTATGGGAGAACGAGAACGACATATTGTAAGTAATGAGTCAGCTTTGGGCTTCAGCATGAGGGTAAGTGTTGCTGATGATGTTCGTATGATTTGATATGACTGTTGATAAAGATAAACAGTGGCACAAATATTCAAGGATGAATGGGAAACATATGGAGTGAGTTGGTAGGCTTGACAAAATAGCCAATGTAGTCACAGTGTCCTGTTAAAATTGTTTTTCTATGGCTGATAAATATGTACAGCGCTGGTATGACCACTATTACTTAGACTGGTTTTATTGAACGAGACCAGAATTGTAATTTGGTATAATTGCCTATCTGGATCAAGGACAATTACATAAAGTTTAACCATTCCTGAGAACTACGCTGTCCCAAGGTGTATTAGGCCAAAACACTCAGTTTACTTCTCACCATCTGTTTTGTGAAGATGTCTGTTTGGAAACCCTTGATAAAACAACATAACCTGCCATCATCCTTCTAATCACCGCAGCTCCTATAGTCTAAGATTTAATGGGAGCAATTATTAAGCCAAACGGTGCCCGTGCAAGCTGGCCATGAGGCTACAGCAACCCTATGGCTTGTTTTAGGCTTACATTCAACCTAGGCCAACTGTTTGGCTTCCAAATGCCCCTTAAAATAACTCGTCCAAGTGGCAGCTGAGGATTACCTGAATGATCACGGGTACAAGTAAGCCATTCCCTCCAGAAAGCCAGTGGCTAAATAATCTAGACACACTGTCCCATTTCCCATTTGCTGTGGCCCAATACTGTACAAAGGTATCCCCCTCTCACCCACCCCCGACCGCGCTTACATACCTCTGCAGCTTTCTGAGCCAATTCTTTTTTAATCTTTGCTTTTTCCATGCTGTCCTGGGCGGTCCTCTTCCTCCTCTCCTCATCCATCCTCTTCTTTTCCTCCTCTTGTCTTTGTTTCTCCATTTCGGCAAATTTCCCCTTTACACTTCCTGAGGACCAAGAGCAGAACACAGGTTGTTAGTGCTGTTTCTGTTCCTCCAGCCATCCTACCAGGCCGCTCACTGAAAATCTGTCTTCCCTGACCTTCCCATCCCATCAACACATCGTACCTGTGATCTTGGGCACGTACGATTTTTCTACCTTGCTGGGCTTCACCTCTTCTTCCTCATCGCTGGAGGCGAGGAGTTCCTTTATCTGTGGTGGATCAGATGGAGAGTATGGTGAGGTTACGGTTTAGCTGGGATCATCTGCTTTGCCCCTCTGGAGCCATGCTGGTCCCAGCAAGAACAAGGGCCTAATCCCTGCTATTAGCTGGGTCATGTGACCTGCAGGTGTGCTTTTGATTGGTGCATACTGTTGTGGCACAGAGAGGAGGATGAGCGTAGGTGTCCCATCCTGGCGAGCGACAGAACAGCCGCACACAAAGAGGTTGTTCTCTCTGCGCATCATGGATAATCCACTCACATCCCACCGTACTGACACATTTATTCACCACAGTGATTCTAGATTAGAGCTTGGAAAACAGTCAGCTACCAATCAGGTTATTTTCTTCAATGCCCCTAGGAGCATGTTAATTGGGTTAAAATGATCCCATTTGTATATCAAACACAAACCAGAGATTATTATTATATGAAGTAATCCAAATACTTAATTGGTTAACTATATGAAATATTATGTGGGTTGATGCTGGTGTGTAGAAGACAGTGATTTCTCACACAAACTGGCAGCGCTGTCACCTGGTCATGCCTCATCATGCCATGCAGGTCACGGCTGTGGGTTAGTAGGGTTATCTGTCTTTGACCTGCTGCTTCCGGCGGTTCCTCTCTCTCTCCTTGATGTACTGCTCCTTCCTCTTCTGCTGCTCATCTTGGTTCCTCTGCCTGCTGCGCTCCTCCCTGGCCTTCTGCATGGCCTCAAACTTGTTCTTCACGTCCCCCTTCTCCTTGTTTAGTTTGGGGACGTAGCTCTTGGCCACCAGCTTTCTGGATCTGAGGAGTCTCTAAGGTGAAGGAGGAGACACAAGAATGAATGACGTTCTTAGACAGAAGGGGAAGGTCTATGTGAAGGGTTAGAGAATCATTAACATTTAGCACACTCTTCTTTCTACATTCCTGTTTTACCTCTTGCTTTAGCGCCACATCAGAAATATTCTGTGGTGACTCATCTGTGTCTTTTGGAGCATCATCCTCCTTTGGGTCTTGTGCTTTGCCGTTTACGGCCACTGATTTGCCCTGTGTCTCCCGGGCTGTGTCCTCCTCTTTGTGGTCCACACCGTTAACGCGTGCCGTGTCAGTCTCATCGCTGGCTTCATCGTTCACATTAGGAGTCTTTTTGCCATCATCGTGTGATTCCTCCGCACTTTTCTCAATCGCTGAATCACACTCATCATGTTCGTGTTCGTTTGCGACGTCTTCCATGCTCTGAGAGACATCGGCTGTGACCTGTGCCACCTCGGTCATGTTTGCAGCACAATGACAAGTTGACGAACAGGCTCTGTTCAAATGTTACCTGCAAAGCAAAGGAAGGGTATAAATGTCATTAGGTTGTCTTGTTACTTTGAATCCTAAATGTGATTAGTGAAAGTTGTTGTTTTTATGCAGGAACCATATCTGGCAATCAGCTTTATGCACACCAAAATGCAAAAGATATAAATACTTTGACACAATTCATTCATAATTGAATTATAATTTCATTTGATATGACGAAATATCAAACACTTGTCATTTCAGCCTCTTCTCATTCATTTATTTTCCTCAAGCAGCTGGAAGCTTCCATGTCTGGTGGTGGGATTTGTATCCGACAGGCACTTGACTACAGAGTTAAGGGGAAAAGAGGGCTCCTCCACTTCCCAGTATGTTGAGACGGCGCACACTGGAGGTCTGTTGGACTCTAATTATAGCCCACTTGTGTGTCCAGGACATGTGATCATGGCTATTTCTGATAGGTGATAGGCAGTTGGATGGAGCTCAAGTTGGCACCAACATGTCGCCCCACAGACCCTTGACAAAACGGCCAGACTGACAGCAAGACAACTGGACCAATGAGAGCTGTTTGGGCTGTTAGTCAGCCAACACTAAAACTGTTGCTGTTTATCAGTGTTCTGAAATACCTCGTCTATTCAGGTATGAAATTAGTTTAGAAACTCACATCATACAGTGATGTGACCTTGCTCATTTGAGTTTGGTCATTTAAGTGCCATACCACACCAAGGCACCATGGGGTATTCTATTGTAGACTTGTGTATCATGGAACAGCCCGTCTTTCTGACAAAAACTGACACTTACAGCAGTCCAGTTTGAAATTATGTGTGGGCTTGGTCACAACTTTAGTACCTTATCACCAGTCAAGAAACAAGCCCTCACTGTGATATTTCAATCACAAGTGTAGTTCTCCTCATATGTCCAGTCCAGTGAGCTTAAAAAGTCTTCTGAGCAGGTCTTGAAAAGAGTCGATTGTAAGTATATGTTGCTGCAGGTCTAAATTACTTCTCAAGTCTTACATACAGTGGAGCTGGAAGTTCCACATTAATGTTCTTTTCAGTTTCATCAGCAAAAACCTTATAAGCAAGCTCTACAGTCAAATGTAACGGAATTTACTGAAATTACAAAGGATAGAAAAAAAATTAAAAAATAAAATAAAAATAAAATAAAAAATCATTGAATAGGCCAGTGCATCTTGTCTGAGGTTGCTTTGTGATTATTAATACAAGGTACAGTGACAGCAGAATGCCTGAAGCTTAATGATTATTATCATTTTCTTTTCCTGGATCTGTTATCTAAATTGCTTTGCAGGTCCAATAACAAAGATGACTGACAAGAGGGAAGGTCAGAAGACTGAGCACAAGTTGAACATCATGTTGGCTCCATCAGCCACCTGATGGTTTCATAAAGCAGCCTTCAGGTTGAGCTCCAGTTTTTGAATTTGTTCTCTTTTTTCCAGTACACCAAAAACCCTTTTCCTGACTAACTAGGTACAATTAAAACCTGTTTATGAATAGAAAATCATTAGTGACTTGAATGGTATTAAAATGTATATATGAACTAGTGAGTGAGATGCATCACTATTTTAATAAATCTAGACCCAAATGGTGATGAACCTTCTGTATTTGGTTACAGAGAAGCCTCAGAGACAAATAAACCATCATGTGAGTAATGGTTCTCTATCACATCCTTCTTTATGTCATTATAATAACTCCTTATTGATGTCTCTTTAATATTCAGAGACTATTTTAAAGAAAAAAAATACAGCCAGTCATAGCTATTTTTTTTTTTTTAACCTATTTCCTGCAAATACATTAATAGCTTCAACTACCATCGTTAACCCTATGGTCTGGCAAGCAAGGTCCTATTTCTAGCTGCCATTATGTTCTCAGCTGGCACAAAATGTCATGACAGCCTGTGTCAAAAAGTCCTTAAGCAGTCTGGCATTAATGAATCTAGTTATTGTAGCTACCTCTCTGATAGCTGCAGCCTCAACTCAATATGAAAATCAGCAAGTTGCCACGTGTCTGTGGTGTATGACTGATCAAATATTCAATTAGTGATGTGAAATCTGCATTAGGAAGCCGTGACGAAAATAGTGTTTGGAACTGATGAGACTAAGAGAGCAGGTTTTTCCATACATTAGCCTATATTATAAATGTAATACCACAGAGTTTAGCTACGCGTAAATAGAAACAACTGACCTTGTCCACTCTGATGAGTGCACCTATTTTTACACCTGTCGGAAGGATTTACATTGCCACTTAATAATAATTTTAAAAAAAATGTGAGTTTACCTCCTTAGTGTGCTGTCGTCCTTCTTATTTTCAGAAAAAATCCTTTAATGTAGCCTATATCAGAGGCCGGGACTAGAGGTACATGCCAGAGAGCAGCGATCCCAGACGCGTCCACAGCGAGCTCTGTGCGGCGGCTCCAAGACCCACTGGCTGAGGTTACGCGTTGGTGAGCCGTTTCCATAAAAGTACCGTTACTTTCCACCGGATACCGCATTCCGCGCGAGCCAGCGGCGGGTTCAGCTGTTGCCTCACACACGCCGAGTCCCTCTCTGATCATCTGCACCCACAGCTGCAAGTCTCCTGCTCAAAATTCATAGGGAAACGCACTTTTTCCACAGTAAATAGTGTGACCTAAATGCTCATTGGCAACTTTATAGGGACCTTTGTGCACTTATGGTATATTTCATTTAACCCAGTATTTCCTATGGAGATCAATATGTGTGTAATACTCATTAGTGACGTCATTGGCGGGGCCTAATAATATGTTTATGTGCAGCAATTAGCCTTATTAATCTGATTTTATCACTTGCCGAATTCCACATTCACAAATGTAAATTTACAAAAAAAAAAATCTTTTTATTTATGAAGGAAGTGGAACACACACACACACACACACACACACACACACACAAAGCTATCAAAACAATGAATGTATGCAATATTTTCAAGATTTTAATTAATTGTTTTATTTGTTTAATATGTTTTGTTGCTTATAATTTTTTCTTCTCTTTTTCGTTGAGTTTGTTTTGTACTTTTTGTTTTGTTGTGTCAATGCTCCATCTGTCTGTGAGCGATGTTGTTGTCTTCTTTGTATGTTCATGGTTTGAACTAGAGATTTACCAAAACAAAACAACAAAAAAAGACATGTTTACCTGCTGTGGCATCACTACATTGGGTGCTATTTAATCTGTGGTTATGTTGGTACAGTAGCTTTACCTGAATCCTTTGCCTAATCTGTCAGTCATGTTTGTGTTATAATATTGCCGTGGCCCATATCTGTGGCTTATATATCTATGTTGTTTTCATTCAAGTAGCCAGTGATCCATGCCTAATCCATGAAGCTTACATTTACAAATTTACACAGAACAGCCTACCAAGGTAGAAGTGGGTGAGTTTCACCGTCTTCTGCTGTTCAGCAAGACTGCATTCCTGTTGGTCTAAGTCTCATGGAAAATCTTTATATCTAAACTGACACTATCAAAGCTACTTGTTGGCTATTAGAGCTGGGATGCCTGCCTTATCTGCTGACAGGGATACCAACCTGCCTTTTGTTTTTCCTGCGTGAAGTAACCCAGATATCACTGCCACTGTGCTATGCAATGACAGTTAGAACGCATGGCAACTTGTCAAGAGCCACAAGGCTTTATTGTCAACTTGTAAAGAGTCACCTGATCTTATTATAATCATTATCAAGCCATCAAGTCGAGTCATATCACTCACTTGAGGTCATAAGGCAAGGCAAGGCAGTTTTATTTAGGCTGTAAAGCACATTTCATACACAGGGGTAGAGGCAAGGTGCTGTACAGAGAAATTAATACAATGCAATCCAGAGTTAGAACAATTCAATTCAATTAAAAGTCAAAAAAAAAAAAAAAAAAAAAAAAAAAAAAATCAAAGTTAAAACAATACAATGAAAAAAATAGAGATAAAATCTACATAGAAAATAATGAAGAAAATGCATATTGTTGCTGTTATAGTTATTATATTCTTCTTATTATTAAAAGATAAAAGAATAAAAATAACTAAATTAAAAAAGATGTAAAATAATTGTGATAATATAAACCATAAGCTTATATATATATATATATATATATATATATATATATAGTATCCTATCAATAAAGTGTGAGTCTACCTTTAAACTAAGATGAGAAAATGGCTTTGACTTGTAATGAATGTAAATAGAAACCATGATTCAGACACATTTGTCTCCTCTAATGGCTCCATGCACAGCTGCTGACTCACTCAGTGACCAAACCCTCCTCACAGATCACATCAGCTATGGACATGATGTTGGCATCAAAAAATGACCCTTATGAAAAACAAACGTATTTATTCCATTGTAAATTTTGCAAGGCTATGCCACACAAATCACAGCAAATGTCTTCAAGAGCTGGGCTATAGAGGAAGCTGCCTTTGTAACTGATTAATGATGATATTTTAGTATATGCATTGATTGGAAAGCCTCGGCTGGCTTAAGGTAACATGGTCCATGGTAAGAGTAAGAGGTAAGAGTTTGCTCTCACTACATTACAGGTTAAAGGTCACTGTCAGCTGAAACTGAGATTGGAATGTTACATAATTTCAGCGTTCACTTCCAGTGTCCAGAGAGGTGCAAGGCCAGGGGAAGCCCCCAGCGAGAGAGGCTTAAACCCCCGTCTGATACTGGAGCTGAAATCTGAGAGCCACACCAGCATACTTTGTTATTCACTGTGAGAGAGAGAAATGTAGTGAGACAAAGACACAGGGAGCCTTGAATCTCACAGAAACTGGACACAGTGGCTTATGCAGGCATCTTCATGTGCGCAAATGTGATTCCAGTCTTCTTGAAGTTACATTTCAATCGACCTTCCAAGAAAGTACGTCACAAGAACAGGCACGACAGACATGCCACTTTTTTCACCATGTCATTTCACTCACTTCCTCCTCAAGGTTACAGCTTGAGTTGGGGGAGAGTCAGGTCTTTGAACTGTGCTGCCTTCTGGAGTCCAGAGGGCTGCAGGCCATCAGCGACAACAAGGGGACTGCCATAAATAGCTCTACAGCTGTGACAGCTAATCAGCACTGTATGGACAGCTAGCCTGAGTCAGACCGAGCCTCAGTCTCAGCTGCTGCAGCTCAGCCCTTACACCCCTGTGAACATTTCTGAGGTGGTACAGCCCTTATGAAGCCAACACACCCCCGGTGAAGTCCCGGTGAACTGGAACAGCAGGTCAAGTCTGTGTTAGGTGAGGGATACAGGCAGCAACACCTTGAAAAGAACCAGTTAATTAATATCAACAAATATCATCAGTTCTCTGATCAAAAGTTGTTTACGATAATAATACTCACATATTCCAACATGGAGGACACTTTGGACCCAAATCTCCACCAAGTAGCATACCCTAATATTGTTTTCACTAAGTTGCTGAGCCATTGTGTGCACAAAAATGAGAAGGATGTCACCGAGCCGTACAGAATAGCATGCAATTACTGAACACCTGTCTATTAGCTGGACAGCTCTAGTGTGTAAGATGATCTGAAAGCTGTGGGGCTGCAGAGATATTCAGTTAGGGTTGTTCTTGCAGGGTGAACTGAGGTGGCACAAGTGACACACCAGGACCCTCAAAGTACACTCTAGAGGTCTGTGGGTCTTGTTAGATTGAGAAAATTGTAAAAAAAAATTTGTGTCCGTGCAAATCAGTTTATATGTAGAACACACTGATGTGGATGCACATGTATTTTTGGTGAGGTTTACTTTTAAACAGTTACCTCCCCTCTTAAGCTACTCAAGTAAGGACTACAGTTTGCAGTGTGGTCTCTGAGCTCTCAGGGTCCCCAGCTGTGGTTGCTAAGAGCTCAGCTGTCATGTGTGCAGTGGAAAAGCAACCCCACCGCTGAACAGGTGCCATGTACCAGGGTCGGCAGAGCAGGCTGAGCACTCACAACACTGGTCTGGACCATTTTAACCATTTTAACACTGGACAAGAACCTTCTTTAACAGGGTACTCATTGCAGATTACATTAGTTTCATTTAATGCCAGTTAAAGTGAGATAAAATGACACGAATACTATGCACATTTGCAGTTACGCAAAGTGGGGTGGTGGGTCATACTTTGCCCCAGAGGTAAAATGTGATCCAAAATGGCCCAGAGCTGAAAAAGCCCTATTTCCTCCCTTTGCATCGAGTATTCAGACAGCATCATGTCAGTGCTATCAGCTAACAGGCACTGGCTATATTAAGGATCACTGACAAGCAAACTTGGGTCTGCACCCACTGGCTGGTTGAACAGTGGACTTATCAATTACACAGAACTTTTCCATGCCTCGGATCTGGACAGAGACCGGTAGTGATGGTGTACGCAGTGACTTAAAGGAATAATCAACATCACTGGAACATCCACAAATCCAGCATAATCTTTATTAAACTTTCAAATATGCAGCACCAGTCAGCAGTTAATTAAACGGCTATATGCTTTGGTCTCACAAATGTAGAGTATTTAATTGCTCTTCCAATTCACAGATTGAAATCATAAAGAAAGCTGTGTTCTCTGCTAAAGTATTATATTCAGTGAAGATAGTCTTGGTCTAAAATCTCCACCTTATTTTTTCCTTTTGAAAAACCTGCAGGGACCACTAAAGGTTCCTTCCTGCTATTGTCTCTGAAGCTGAAGAGCTGGTACAGACTCACTGGACCTCCCACTGCCCCCTAGTGAAAAGAGATGGAACAATGCCTCTGACGTGTTGCATTACATAGTATAATAACAAAAATACGTGGAATGATAAATCACTAATTATTATAGCTTATATATTTAGAATTTAGTCATTTTGGCTGTTTGTTGAAAGACTAAATGTAGATTTAATTACAATGAATAACTGAAAAATGAACATGATTAGAAAGGAAATACTTCTGGCTGAGCAGCACAGCCATGCCCCTCATCTCCACTGGTAATGCAAGTATTTCCAAAAAACTGGTGAATTTCTTGTAGATATTAATGTGGTTGTCTCAGATTTTTAAAACTATTTTATT
Organism: Myripristis murdjan; assembly: GCF_902150065.1. Classification (NCBI taxonomy): domain Eukaryota; kingdom Metazoa; phylum Chordata; class Actinopteri; order Holocentriformes; family Holocentridae; genus Myripristis; species Myripristis murdjan. Next base: position 8,684,637 of record NC_043983.1, on the reverse strand, counting down.
TTTTGCTTTTTGTTGTTGCGTATCTGACAATTTTGCTTTTGTTTTCATTGCAGGTTACTATTTTTGTTATTTTCCTTATTTACATTTGGCTTGTTTTTGTCTTTTTGTGTTATCAATATAGTGTGATTTTAATTATTACTGCTTGTTTTTATTGTTGCTGTTTTTGCGTGGGACCCCAGGAAGATTAGTGACCAATTTCTGGAAGATAAAGGAGATACAAATTCAGAATAAAGAATAAAGAATATCGGTGGTGTATCTACCTTCAAAAATCCATTTCATTCTAACCTGTGTGTGTATTGGGACGGGGATGTGGGATTTACCCACTTCCATTATACCATTACTTTCCTCCCTGTTATTATTACATTATAATGTAGCCCCATACTTCAGTGTGTGTGCACTGAGTTAAATGAAGAATGAAGTGTTTGCCATTCACTCTTTTTCCACTTGTCTGATTCTGGGCTCCTGACCACAGCTTCATATGGAACAGGTTCATTTCCCATCTGATGCTGATGTTAGTAGTTTGGTGTAGCCTACCGTCTGTCTGAATAGCTACTGTTTGTTGTATGACTCAGGTTGTGATTCTGAGTGATGCCATTGTCAGGGAGACAGTTTTGAATCATGAAATATTTTGTCACATTATTATCTACACAGAACATTTCATGGTCTTGCATTTTGATTTTTAAACATGCGTGACTGTTATTGAAAATGTAAAACTCAGAAATCACAAAAACATTCAATGACTTAGACATTTCAAATTTACTCCAATGTGGTTCTGTCTTTCTTTCTTTCATTTCCCTTTATTTCGTTATTTGTTTCTCATTCTAATTCATTGTAATATTTTTATACTTAAGCATTTTATAGCATTTTCTCTAATGGAAAATTTATGTGACATGCACACCTCATGCACTTGACTTGAAAGTAAATAAAAAGAGAAGGGTTGTTTTAGAGTCGGACGACGCAGACATGCGCAGTATCGACAGCGTCTGTTTGAACGACTTCCTGGTCCAGAAATTTCTGACATTATCGCGATAGGAAGCCTGCTCTTATGCAGTTCAGCGACAACGGCCCTGATACTGGAATACGAAACTACCGTTGTTATCTAGCACAAAATCAAAAAACCTGCGTGTGTCGCTTTAGAAAGAAAGAGAAGCACCCCCCGGACTCTGCTATGGTCCGAGACAGCACCGAGAAGCCAGACATATGGTGAGTTGGAGCCAACGCTAGCTGACTGTAGCTCGACTAGCTAACAGCTAGCTAATCCATCAACACCTAGAGCTGTGACAGCTGAGCAGCCTGCAGGAGCTAGCTGCAGTTAGCATCAGCGAAGTTAGCTGGTGGTCAGATGACTAATTGAGTTGGCTAATCGTTTATAACGTGATAACCTGTTTACCGGGCTGTACCACTGAATTACAAGCAACACCGAGCAATGCCACGGTAACTTCACTGCTACCCCGTGTAGCCTCACGTCCCGCCGGTGTGGCAGCGAGTTGCTTTGCAGGAGGCTACCTGAGGCTGCTAACTAGCCTGCTAGCAATGGCATGTCGTCGTTGCTTGGTGCAACAATATGACTATACAAACAACAACATCAGTGACAGCCACACTGGGAGCAGTCGCCTTGTTCGTGTGATTTGTCACCAGTAGCACCGGCAGTGTCGACTTGTACTGAGCAAAGTGTGGGTTACAAATCGCATGTCTGAGTTGTTTTGTTGAATGTATTGTGCTGTTATTAACCCTCCCATTATATTTGGGGTGAATTTTTCCCCATTGATTGTTTAACACCTCGAAATACATGGTTAACATTAGCTTAATCTCAGTGGAAATAACAATATATGAGGAATGATAAGTCACCAATTGTATATTTGAAATGTAGTCTTTTAGCTGTTTTGCTAAAGACTAACTGTTGACTAAAGTGCACTGATCAACTGAAAAATGAACATGATCAGAAGGAAAAATGCACTGGCTGGACAGCGCAGCCCTGCCCACCATTTCCATTGGGAATACAAAGTATTTCCATTCATTCATATACCACCTGTTTAATAAGCAAGGCCACTGAGCCAACATGCAACCTCAGAGTACTTCCTAGATTCTTACATATATGATTAACATTGGGTTTTTTGCTTCATATTTCATTACTTTTCCTAATTTAATGGGGACAAGTTGGTAAACATATAATTGACATGGTGTGTTTTCAGTGTCACGTACACATTTTGTGCACATTGGTGTTTCTTTGGGGTCAGTTTGACCCCATTGTTAGTTGTATAAAATATGTAACACTCAGTGTTTCACACACATTTATTTTAGTTGTTTTGGATGACACTGAGGAACTAAAACATGCATTTATAGGCATTTGTAATTGTCAAAAACTTTTCTCTGCTTTAGGGTCCTAACCAAACATAACCATATCTGTAGTAGTGCAGGAAGCACTGATAGTTAATGTGACACAAGGGAAAAACATAATTACCACAACAGCTTTGATGTTTGGGGTGGGGGGTGGGAGGCTATTTAGGTAGTCAGCAATACAATTTTTAGCAATTTTTATTCATTTTCTGGGGGTTTTAACTAGCTCACATTGACTCCAACTGATAAAAAATGTTATTAAATTTGAAGGTAACAGGAGCGTTAAAATCAGATTGACATGTTTCACAAAGCAAGTTAATTGTTATGTCCTCAGCAATGAATGCTGACACATAGGGTGTGTGACTTGATGGGAAGATGAACAGTAGGGCAGGTGCAAGTGTTTTATGAGACTTAGGTATCAGTTTTGTCTGTCATTGTGTCTTTAGGGGATGAGAGGCAGTCAGTTATTTCAGCGTTATCAGCTGTGGGCCCGTTGACTCTCTGTGCTGGCTCAGGATGGCGCAGGGAGGCTCTCAGTTAGACTACCACATCCTGCAGGACCTCAAGCAGCGCTTCCCAGAGATCCCAGAAGGGGTAGTGTCCCAGTGCCTTCTGCAGGTACACACACACACACACACACACAAACACACACACACACACAAACACTCTTACTCATGCATGTGCTCAGAAACACTACTGGTGTGCAGTAAAAGCATTGTCAGAGTCACCAAAGCACTCACTTGAGTATAAAGTTTGTTTGTTGATCATGTTATTAGGGATGCACTGATTGTGAAATTCTCAGCTGATACCGATGTTTAAAATAAGAATTTTGCCCACACCAATATATTTTAAACTAAACTGTTGAAAAGTCTGTTATGGCTGCATCATGCTATCTTTGAATGAGCACAAATCCAATCATATAGATTTATCAAACACCCTCTAATATGATCTTCTTTTACATGACAAAGATTCTTTTTGTTAAAAAGCCTTTTTAGCCTACCTACTCCCACACATTTTGCCTTAAAAAATGTTGCCTATTCTAGTTTATTGCCAAAAACAACATTTGCAAGACTACATTTAGACACATTATGATATCCTAATAATTTATCTTCGCCTAACACTCATTTTTACTGAACAGAGCTTGTAGGCATTATAAAGTAACTAATGTAACAACAACAAGGAGCCAACAACAGTGCAGTGAGACCTGGGTCTCGGGAAATTGTGACCCTTTTCCAACTCGGACTCAGTTATGGATCCTCATCCTCTTCAGCACTGACTTGTAGGCCAACATGGATTCGAAGATGCAAATCCATGGTGTTGGCAGTTGGTTTGTGTGTCACTTTCATCTGCAACAGTGCCTCTGTTTACTCTCTCTGCATTGTGGTGCTTTTCTCACCTGATGGGGGAATGGTCAATACTGCAGTAACTTTTCAGAAACATATTTTTCACAGGGCTCACTCCTCAGTCAGCTGAGAACAGCCTGTGATTACTAACAGTAAAAGCAAGGGAAGAGACGCTCATTTATAGTCAGGGCCTGATAGTGGAACACACTAGTTGTAGATGCTATAGATGTGCAGTCAATTCAGTTTGTCCCATTCTAAGTAACAGGCATAATAATTATGATAATAAGATCCCCTTCTGTCCTGAAGGCATCATGCAGAAGATTTTTATCCATTCTAAACTTTTTTTTTTTTTTAAATGGAAGGGACACTATAGTCTCGAGCCTTGGACAAAAATGGACAGATAAATAGTGGCCACTGGTTTTGGTGAACGTCATGTTATTGGCCAATAGGCTGATGGCAGTGAAAAAGGCCAATGTTGGCCGATATATTTGCATCCCTAGTTGTTTTGTTTTTGTTATTCATCGGACTCTGGCAGTGCAAGGCTACTATTGTCCTGTGTAATGTAGGATGCACAGCACAGCAGCCACATGAGCTATTTATCACTCCAAATGGTCCAAACTTGTACTGAGACTGTGCTCTCTGTTTCTGTTTCAGAACAACAATAACCTGGATCTCTGCTGCCACCTGCTGGCTCAGGAGAGCAATAGATACCTCTATGGGGAGTTCCACCACAGTCCAGAGGAGGTGCGCCTGAACCGAAACCACATGCTACTGTGTTATCCACCACCAGAGGCAGGCAAGGCGAATGGAGGAGCACCGGGAGTGGGGCGCTCTCTAGTGCACAGCTCCAGTGACAGTCACATTGAACCCCAGCGGCCCAACTACCCTGAGCCACTCTCAGCGCCTGCTACCATGGCCCCCTCCCCAGGCTACAACCCTTTCTTTATGAACGATCAGAGCCGCTCGGCTAGCACACCCACGCCTCCCCCCACCATGCAGGGCATGTCTCCCACCTACTCTCCAGTTCCGCGTTACACTATGAACCCTATAACAGTCACCTTGTCCCAGAATATACCCAATGCCCCACAGGCCTTGCAGATCCCCCCTGGGCACTATGCCAACAGTGGCAATACCACTCTCTATATTCGACCCTCACCTTCCCAGAGCCCGCAGCCAGCCCCCTGGTCCTCTTCTGGCACACCGGTTTATCAGCATCAGCAGTCCCCCTACAGCACTCCCACATATGGCTCACCCTATAGTTCCCCTCAGCATCAGGTTCAGCCTCAGCCCCAACCCCAGCCCCAACCCCAGCCACAGCATCAACCACAACCCCAGCCCCAGCCACAACCCCAGCACCAGCAGTATGTCTTCCTCCCCATTAGCTCCCCAACCCTTCCCAGCATGCCCTATCACCACCAGCAACAACCCCAGCAGCAGCCACCTGTTTACAGGCCCTACCACTCCAAGAGCTCGCTCAAAAACCAGATTGAGATTACCCTGGAGGGCCCAAGGCCCCGCAGTAACTCCCCTGTGCACAGCCCCCACCCCCAGGGAGCTCTCTACATGGCTACCAGCCCATCACCCAGCTCACCCTCCAGGGGCATCAGTATGAGTGGACCCCCAGGGCCAGCTTCCTTCCACCCTGGTATGTACCGGCAGCACCAGGGCCCCACAAGACCACGACCTGCCTCCTCTCCCCAGCCAGCCCAGCCGGCCTACACCTTTAAAATTAAAGTCTCCCCGGGAGGCCAAGCACAAAGGCCCCCCAGCTCACCGCCCGTAGCTGAAGCAGAGTCTCTCCTCAACATAGTAGATCAAGGGGAGCACAATGCTGCCCCTGCACCCATCCTGCCCATCTGTGCTCTGCCAGGGAACATTTCCAGCCAATTCCAGCACATGCCGCGACGTTCTAGCTCAGGCTCTGATGACTATGCCTACACACAAGGTAGGCTGTTTTTCCCCTTATTTTTTTGTGTGTTGCTCAGCTAATAGAATTTTCCAGTTGGACTCAGCATTGTTGTGTTTTTGGGTCCCTGCTATGTAAGAAAAGTAGGGGCACTCTTTGGCTTGAGAACAGCTGACTTCAAACAAAAGGTTTTTGAATTGTATTTTGCACCCAGCTCCTCATACATTGATAACTGAGTTATCTGGATTAGTTTGACAATTTGCAAGCCCAGGATTTTCAGCTCCACAAAGCAAGTTTAAAATTGAGTCTAAGGTGCTGCTGTAGCAACAGCCTCTCAAACTCAAAACTGCAAAGTATTAGATGTAGTCAGTTTGCTGGATTTGACCATGGTGGTGTGCAAAGGACAGGGTAGTGGTGTTCATGTTCCCTCTTTGGAATTTGTTCAGCAGCACATATGATATTCCCAAAATGATAATGCTTCCATGAGGTAATGAATGGTCGTATCATAAGCTGCACCTAGTCCTGCAAAAACGTTAACATATTCCCAGACCATTACAGTGGAATGGCACATTTCATTAAAGATCTAGGCTACCACCTTCTTTGGCAGCTGCCAAAATACACTGTGTGTTGACAGCGTCCTTTGAATTTTTCCAAATATAAATCCATCTGGATATAGCAAAAGGGTGACAGAGCATGCATTACTTGACCCTATTATTTGCCTGTGTTGGCTCAGGTTTTATGCTCCTCACACCAGGTTATACATTATTGTGTGTTGACTTGGATGCAAGAGGTTTCTGAATGGCAGCATAGCCTTAAATGCCAGTCTCGTCAAGCTCGTAGTGGACAGGTTTTGTTGATACATATTACAGAAGTGTTGATTAAATCGTGCCAAATTTTGAGGCCATAGTTTTGCAGTGTTTAACAGTTGTCCAGTTAGCATATTTTGTCATGATTTTTGGCATTTCCCCAGTACACAAGGAGTTCACAAAGATTATTTGGCCTCTTTGGATCTTTTTTTTTTTTTTTGCCTTATGCAGTAATATAGGAGAAGTTGAGATTGAGAGACATTGTCTAAAGCTAACATGCTGTAAATGGGCCTTCAGCTTATTCAGTTGTCTGTGTAGCTACCCTTTGTAATTGTGATTGACTTACGTCCAAGCTGAAGCTGTTTTTCCTGATTTTGTTATTTTGTCCCTTTCCTGAGGCTTCATATTAGTATTGCCTGGTATTTTGGTGTGCAGTTGTGTATTTATTTTCCTCAAAGCCAGGGTATCAAACATGTGATGTGTTTTCCATAATCAGTTTTATTCCGAAAGCCATAGATGTGGGCTTATATCCTCTTAGGAATTAATTTGTAGGCAGAAATAATTGTAGCCGTATTTACTATCTATTGTTTGATGGATGGTAACATTGGCTAAATATGTTGCAGTTGTGTATCTTTGAATTACTGTGACTATAGTCTTTGAAAAAGCCGACTGTATATAGTCATCAATCTTGTAACTTGTCAATGCACTCCTCTACTTTGACAGACGCAGTGGAGGCAGGAACATCAGCCTCAGATGAAGGGAGACAGACCGTCAAAGTTGAGATGATTAGATGATTAGTGATTAGCTTAGAAAGTTGATGAAATAATTGTATTCCTGGTTTAAGTGAAGACAAAATTAAAGCTGTAGTTGCAACCATATTGATCTCCATCTCTTAATTGCTACCCTTGCACACAGCAGGCTAATATAATTTAAAATCTTAATGTGCTGCATTACTTTACAGCAGTGATGATGAACTGTGTAATAGCTATGCATTATACAAAAATTATTCAACAAGCCCTCCGCCAATTGCAAATATTCATCCTGCATAATACAATGCACAGAAGTGGATCATATTTTGGGGGCTGATTTTTTTTTTTTTTTTTTGTTTGTTTTTTGTTTGTTTGTCACATCTGGTTTCCTGTATCAGGAGAAAGCTCTACCAGTTTTAGGGAAGTGGCCGAAAGTATTAGTGATGCCCGGGTAGGATCACCTTCAAACAGAGAGATGCTGATAAAATATGAAACAAGTTAATTGTATTTTTAAAAAATACGTTTGGACATTTACATTTCATCATAATTACATAGCTCATATATTGTTTAAGCAATCTTTTGTGAGAAAAAGGTTCAATTCAAATATAATAAAAGGATTAGACTTGGGATAAGACTCAAGTTAATATGACATCAAAAAAAATTAGGTCAGTAGTAAAATTACTTAGTTCCTAAAAAGATCTGCAGTAATATATGTGCCATGTGTCATGCCAAATAATGATTTAAAAATGCACATATACGTAACGACAGACCCCAATCTTCCTTGCCTTGACTATCCATACTATCTCAGAAATGAAATCAGTGGTGTTGTCAGTAGCAGGTATGGTCAGGGCACAAGTGTTTTAGCAAACTGCAGTGTGTTGTGTCACAGTTTGTGATGTGGTTACCATTTTAATTATTGTCGTCGTTTTGCAGTTGCTTGTTTTGTGTGATTTGCCCATCATTCATTGACCAGTAACACTTAATAATCTAAACCCTGATGCTAGGACTAGTATTTTTAACAATAACAATTTTGGATATTGGGACAAAACTGGATTGGTTCATGCAGAGCACAGCCTAGAAGTGAATATGTAAGTCAAGATGTATATCAAGGTCCAACATTTTCAGTGTGTTACAAGTGTTGTGTGTGTGTTGTGTGTGTTTTCCTCCAGCTCTACTGCTCCACCAGCGGGCCAGGATGGAGCGTCTGCTGAAGGAGCTGCTGCTGGAGAAACAGAAACTGGAGCAGCTGAAGGCTGACGTGAACAACATGGAATATGACGCCCTCCAGAGACGCTTCCGACGAGTCAACTCCACTAGTCTCATTCCCAGAGTAAGGCTTGAACATACACAGTCTTGCACTCTTTCATGTAGACAGACAAAGGGGGACAGTCAAAGCTCCCAAATAACAAAGTGCATAAGACCACATGGTGAGAAAGGTGTACACGCTACACGCACACGAGAGGTTTGCACATAACCACGTGACCACATATATGTTCATACAGCGGCTAGGGATGACCTGATTAAATGGCCACCAACAGATTCTGAATAGTTTCAATAGTCCACTGGCTTGTATTTAAGTGGGTTTGCTCTTTAAGGGACTTTAATTTTGCTCCTTTGTGAACAGAGCAGTTTGAGCGACAGCTGATATCTATTAATTTCTGGTGTTATGGATTTCATAGCTCACACAACCACGGTGACCATGTTTGGATGAAACTATGGGTTGTGAACCCATGGGATGACAGCACATGAAGCACCCATAAGAAATAGGACAGGGCACAGACACCAAACTGAAATTTTAAAGTTTATTCAGGGATGCCACAAGCCTTGAAAATCCTTGAAAGGTTGTGAACATAAAACATTTTTTTGAAAATGAAGATATGGTCTGGTACATTATTGATTTTTTTTTTTTTTTTTTTTTTTTTAGGATGAAAGTATAGCAATCAATATGCTTCAGCTCTCTGGACCTCTGTGTGTCTGAGGGGAAACCCTGTGGTGGAGATTTGTGTTTATACAGGATTGCTAAATTATTTCATCAGAATTTTTGACTTGCCAAGATGAGTAAAAAATAAGACCTCATGCCCTAAAGTTTGGTCTTACATCAAATCACGGCAATTTTGAATCTCTGAATTTCACCTGAAAAGACTTTTATAGTTAACAAAGTCCTTGAACTTGGTATCCAGTATGTATGCCTATACTGGAGTACTTTTACATGATGTGCAATCCAGATGAGATAAATCATTTCAGTTAGCCATCAAATTGGTGATCTACACTTCATACTGTTGGTAAATTGACAATTGTAACTGGTTCCCAAAAACCTGATTGCATCATACAAGTGGCATGTAAAAGAATTTCTACATAGTAAAGGAGAGGATGCAAGGATGAGGGAAATTGTCTATTTTTGTCTGATCTAAGTGGGTTGTGTGTTTGTACCGACTGCAGCCTGAAGAGATGACCCGATTGCGGAATCTGAACAGACAGCTGCAGATTGATATCGACTGCACCCTGAAGGAGACAGATCTGCTGCAGTCTAGAGGTATACAGAAGTGTGCGTGTGTGCGCGAGCGCACACACACACATACAAACACACAGACAAATGACAAAGTGCAATTCTGATTTATTTGAATGCATCTTGTGAACGTCAAGCAGAGAAGCAGAAGTGTTGGGCATAAGTTGATTTCTGCTCTCCTCTGCAGGGAAGTTTGACCCTAATGCCATGAGCAACTTTTATGACAACATTCAGCCTGGTCCAGTGGTGCCGCCCAAGCCTGGGAAGAAAGGTGAGATTTGTCCAGTGCTGATGCTTACTTTTTAGTTGGTGGGTTGGGACACAAAATAGGTGTATGAGACATTTTCTTTTTCTTTTTTTCTTTTTTTTTAAATAAAGCAACTTCAGACACTTTTTGGAAAAATCTGTTTGGTCATAACTTAATAGTCAAAGTGGAGATGTGGTTTCCATTGCAAAAACATACCAGGAACACTGAGTTATTGTTTTCCACCCCACCATTTAAGGCCTCATTCCTCTCATCATTCTGTGCTTAAGCCTTTTTATTTGCCTTCCCCCACATTGAGGATTTTGGCCATTTTCTGGTGAAAACCAAGACTAAAGACTTGACTGTTCCTGTGTGTGTTGCTCTCTCTAAATCTGTTGGCATAGAAACAAGATGACAAACATGGCTATTAAGTGTTACCCATGTCCATGGACATTCAGGCTTGAATGCTTGATGTTAAAAGCGTGCCTCATGCTTGTCTGTTGAGTGACAACCGTGGTTTATTCCACCATTGAGTTGATGACATTCAAGCTGCTGTTGTGGCGTACGCTTTATGACATGGATGCATCCGTTCATTTTCTTCTTTTCTCTGCTTGTGTCAGAAGGGGAGCAGGGCTCCAAACTGGTGGCGGGGCCCCAGAGGGACGAGGACTTCGAAGGTGCCCAGTGGAACTGTGAAAGCTGCACCTTCCTCAACCACCCTGCACTCAACCGCTGTGAACAGTGCGAGATGCCGCGCTATACCTGAGCTAGGCACTGCGTTATATTGCCCTTCCCTGCCGTTCCCTGCCACCCCCAGATAGTATAAGCCCCACCCTCTCAAATTCTGCAGCTCCACGCAGAACGTCTTGCCTATGTCTAGAGGCCCTCTTCCCTTGTCAATCTATATATAAGCCCCTCCTACCTGCTGAGGAAGAGCCACTGTTTCCCTCTGCCCACCTCCCTTGTTCCCTTCAACTACTTCCATGCACTTTGACCCTTGTTTCCATTGGCGGATGACAATGCTTTTCCAAGACAGTAAAGAGACTGTTCCCATGGCATTGTATAAAAAAGGGAGTGACAAGCTGCGACCAGGATAGCAGGTGGGCGGGGCTTGAGAACTGTCAGAATGAATGAGAATTAAGAGGAGCTACGGTTTACCGAGCGAACATTCCATGCAGAATGAGTGACTGCCCTGTTTACACAACTGCGCCTATTCCTGAACTGAAAATGGAGGCACTTCACTTTTAACCAGGAACTGTGACTCTCACTCTGAAAGTGGGATGATGAATGCAATGGTATATAGGGTCTGACTAATGCGTTATGTAGACTGTACACTGTATCTGGCTCTGTGTAAGAGCTCCTTTCATTGAATGAAGAACACTAAAGAGACTCGCATATGAATATATTCCTGGTACTTTTATGCATATTATGCCACACTGTATTCCGTGTTCAAAAGATGTTAATTTCCTGTGCAAATGCCTCAAGTTGCTGTACTTAATAAAGGAGCTGATTCTATGTGACCTGACCACGCACAGCTGGCTAATCTGTGGATGTTTCTTGTCCCAAATGAAGCAAACACAGTTTTTCTCCATTAAATGTTTATTATGTTAGTAATCAAACCAATGGGAATCAGACACACAATACACACACACACACACACTCACTCTCTCATTTCTGTTGCATGTGGGAGCTGGGCAAGTTTCTGACCTCTCAGCTAGAATGAGCAATCAGGAGAGGAGGGTGTCATTGCCACAGGCACCAATAGGGCTTTGAAACCCAGTGTGATCTGCCCCTGAGTCCAGCCTCTAATGACACCACCGTCCTCCCTTTCCAGCCACCACTTGCCATGAACACACCCTCATTCACACACCCTACACCATGCTACTCACACACGATGCATACACATAGCACTCAGGCATTTCCTAGCCTATTAAGGTCGTCTGATGTAAAGACTAAGTCTACTTTGACTTTTGTGGAAACTACAATAACATTTCACTTTATAGCCTCTTCCTATCTGACAAGCTTCGTATTCTGAATGGTACCGATGGTACTGAGAGGCCTGTACAGAGCATTCCCATTTCCCATGGAATGGAAAGATAAGAGGCATCACAAGGGGAGGTGTGTGAGCACATGCTGGGTGGTATGATCATGTAGACGTGCACGCACACACTCGGCAGACAAGGTCATTTGCCCTCTTCCTTCCCGCTTGTCTACTTGGAATGAATACTGCGAATAAGTGTCTTGCTTACTGCATGTACTTACAAATCAGATAACAAGTTATATCAAAAATCAGGTGTAACTTGGGAGACGTTGCAGGTTCAAGTTAGTGGCCCAAGGTCTTTAATGATGGTTTCACCACTATTCATACGAGTGGCATACTCTATGCTATTCATTAACCAGTTAAACATTCCTCTTGGCTGTGCTCTTTTGGCAGACGCTTTGGGAATATTCTTATTGTCTTCAGTGGCTTATTTTTAGTACTGGTTTCCCCCAATCTTTTTTTGTGGATTTAAATAAGTAGTATATGATAAAATGAAGCCAGTCCACTGAAGCTTCATTATAACACATGCTTTCACCAATGTTATATACACAATAGACTACTGGAGGAGGAAGGAAAAGCTGACTTCCAGATGCTGTGTGTCTCTGGGGAGATGCAACATATCGCATTTCCTTAGGTGTGCCCTGTCTTCCTTAGGGTGAGTCACTTTGTCATCCTCAGTATATTGTTTCAATCGGTTCTCTTGCTCCATGGGTCTGCTCACTCCCTGGTTGGTCTCAGCGTACATCATTCTTCACTTTCTCTGCTATGATTGGCTAATTAGTCCACCAATTCGTCCCAGCATGGGGTTGGTAAATCCATCTGTTCTCTCCAGATTTTGTGCCAACATGTAAGACCTACTGGAGTTCCAGTTAAAGGGGAAGCAGGATTTTCTGATTGGTGACATTCCCTCGCAAATTAAACTCATTGGTTGTGGAATTCCATTACACAGCCTGATTTGCTGCCAAGTCTCCTCTGCCGCTAAGAGCGTACGGGGCTTCAGTCCAATGAGTGAGGATGGTCTTTGAGAACATAAGCTCACAGTATCAAATGAGAGAGCTCTTTTCCAGTTTAAGTAGGACTGCCGTCGTGCGGATGGTGCAGTATTGTGGTGTCCTGAAACTAACAATAAGGGTTTGTTTTCGTTCTGGTTCCAGTCTGTGGTTGTGCATTGTGTTTGACCGCTGAGGCTTTCGCTTCTGCAATAACAGACTATGAGCTGCTATCATGGAGAGTACACTGGGGAGAGAGAGTTGAGTCCAGGGTTCCCCTCCTGTCTCCCACACTTTAGTAGTAGTCTTCGTAGTTCTTGGGGTTGAGGCAGTACAGGATGGCTCCTCCGAAGGAGAAGATGGTGGATCCCCAGGCCAGGCCGTAGCCCCAGTTGAACTCATGGTACACCCTCAGGCTGATAGTCTCTATGAACTTGATGGGGAAGAGGACCAAGCTGCAGGCCTGAAGCACCACTGCACAGACAAGAGAGATGACAATTTAGTTATCGGCATGCAATAGATATATTTCACTTGTTTTTATGGATATATTTTTGTGCATTGGTGTACCTGCAGCGAACAGCATGATAGCCACGGGCTTGTAGCAGCGACTCCTGGAGCCGACGCACAGGGAGACCAGCGCCACCAGGAAAGAGATCAGGATGAGGGCCGCCCCCCCCAGCAACAGGGCCAGCGTGGCAATCTGCCAGTCTGGGACAAACACACCCAGGGACAGGGAGGAGGGAAGGGGAGGGGAGACGATAGAGGGGAGGCATGAAATCACACTGAGATAGCAAGTGACATAGGTGGCTAAAACGAGGTTATTCTAGAAGGCCGGGTCTGGCCTGTTGACAGGAAAGTGGAGATGGAGAGAGACGAATGAGGAGAGAAGAAGGGGGGGAGCATGCAGGGGGAAAGATATAGGGACAGGGCTGTAGCCATTATTTCATAAAAGAGGGGGATGGAATGTTCAGGAGGACAACTACACTTGTTTTTTAACATAAAAATAACTCAATAACCCACCCAAATTAGCACAAAATTGACCAAAAAAATGAAAATCAATAACAAGAAAACTACCATAAAATTGCTGGGAAAAGGGTTACTTTTTTAATCACAAAAGAATTAACATAAAATCAGAAAAAAACATACATTAGCAGAACACTATGTAATTACTTTATTAATATATTTAAAATGAAATAACAAGAAAATCACCATCAAATTAGCGCAATTTTTTATTTTATTTTATTTTATTTATTTTTAATTTTAATTAATTTTCTTTTTTCACATTTTTGAGGTAATTTTGTGGCAATTTTCTTGCAATTTATGTTTAAATATATAATGAATTTTTTTTCTTTTTTTGTGCCAATTCAGGTCATTTTTTTCCCTCATCATCTTTTTTCCATGTTTTTTTTTTTTTTTTTTAAGAAATCAAGTGAATTTGTTCAGGTTTCAAAGAGAAAAACACCAATATAAATGAAAAGATGCAATAGGGATGAGGCAGGACAGTGGGTATTTAGTAGCGATTGTAGGTGGGATAACATGCGGGGGGCAGGTTCCAGAAGTGAGGAGGACATGCCCCCCCCCCCCCCCAGTCCCCTGTGTCTGCCTCACCCCTGGATAGGAAGCATTAGGTCACAGGGCACGCCGATGAGCTACAGTAACAAAGCCCTGCTAAGATCTCAGGGACAGAACAAAATGATTTCCACCCGTGGAAAAAAAAAAAGTGAGCTGTGAATTACTGCAGAGTATACACAGGCTATTTGCGGTTCATATGATAATAAGAGGCTGTGGCAATTTCTCGTGCATATTCTGAGAGGCTGGCGGTGGCTCACAGTGTTTTGATGTGAGCCACTGGGGATCCATGGCGAATGGCTGAAGAATTCTAACCATGCAGTGAATAACACTCAGACTGAGCACAGCAGATCCGAACAAGAAACAAACATACGCTTGGGTACACACACACACACACACACACACACACACACACACTCACACATACACAAAGTTCAGAGGCTTGGTAATGAATCCCAACGCAGCAGAAGAGCAAAGTGTGGGGTGACTCAGATAATGGGTATCCCTCCCTCTTGGCTGATGCCAAGTCAGCAGCATTCTCAGCATTTCATTCAGAAGTACTCTAAAAACACTCAACCAGGGCACACACACTGGAAATAACTCTCCGCCGCTCTATCCTCGCTGGAATGCAAAAAACGGAAACAAAATAGGCAAGAAAGGGGAAGGCAGCAGGAGGAAAAATGTTTCCAACCTCTCCTGTATTTCTGTAAGTCAAAAAGAAAAATACATTGGAGTTGAGATCGCTGCTTTTGGTATTCAGTGATGCAGGATCTGTGAGCTGCTAGAGTGCAGATGTGGTAAAGCAGACTCCAGAAATCAATTTGCTGAGATAAACCGGTTTGCTGGAGACTTAATTAGCAGTGGGATGTGGAAAGATAAACTATATGTTATTGTTGAGAGATTAAAAGTCTGGCTCGTATCTGTGCTGTGTACTCGCGGAAACAGGAGGTCTAAATGTAAACAGACGAGGGATGTTATGATGAGGCATTTGGTTGCACAGAAGGAAATCATTTGCCATACAGCAAGTTGAAAACAATAAATAACATCAAAGCACAAGGGGGATCGGCCCATGTAGGAATGATTCAATATAAGTGGGTGAAAAAGTTCACTTCCAAACACTTAAGTATGTTTAATGTTTTTTTTTTTTTTCTTTTTTAGTTTATTAAGTTTACATCGTAATGTCCATTATGCTGCCCAGGAAAAAAGATTAAGTATTGCCCAGAATACTTCATCTCAATTGAGCCAGAAAATCATTAAAACATTCACCAGCGGGGAGAAAGTGACGGAACATAAGCTGCTTAAAATACAGTTCCCACTCTTGTTGGAGGAGAACTTTATTCCAGGGGCCAAGCAGCTCAAATATAAACAAACATCAACTACTTTTGACCAAATATGGTGTAGGATTTAGTGTTTAAAAATGGCCCTGTCACCACAGGATGTTGGAAGGAGCCCACAAAAAGCAGAGCTCCCGTTCCCTCCAGTCTCCAGCTTTCACAACACCAGGTCCCCTTAAAGAATGACCTCCGACTTCCTCCGCCGCGCTCTCATTGGCGCCCCTCTTGACATGACCTCTCGTTTTCCAAGCCCCGTCATTCCAGCTATCTTCTCCGGCCCGATCTGGTGCCTTCAGCCCAGTCTGCGGCTGAGATGACCGAGGCAAACCCCAAACCCCTTATCAGCCCGTCCCATGAAACAGCAGGGCGCGGAAAGTCATCTCATCTCCCAGATTTGGAACAGGCCCCTGTATGCTGTGTGAGAACTACAGCCAGAGTTGCAGTGCTTGAAGGCTCGAAAGACATGAAGCGCCAAACTATTAATCTGAGCCCCGCATGACAACAGATGGAAAAGGAGATACAGTATGTGAGATCCAATCTGAGCGTTAATTATGGCCCCCTGTGTGTGTTTCAGGCTGCCGAGTTGTTAATCGAAAAATCCTGCAGGGCCCCGATTCTCCTCCTTTGTCTGAGACAGTGGTGGAGGATCTGTGTCACCGAAGAGCCTCGAGTATCTCATCCCCTCTCGCTCACTCTCTCTCTTTATTCCTAAAAGGCCAGCAGAGTGGAGAAGCAGGTTGACTCTCCAACTGTATGTCCAATGCCAATAATCCACCCAATAATAGCGAATATCACGATATTCGTGGCCTTGTGCAAGATTTTCTACAATATCCCCTAACCGAAAAATAAAATTTCTCAAAGCAGCACCATGCAAAAATCAAGAGTCGACTGAAGTGAGTGAGTGACAAAAAATTACGGAATAACCACATAATTTATCATTTATTGAGCCAGGCCAACAATGAGAATTATGTAGACCCCACCATCAAATTTTGTGCTTGCTGTTACCTGTGAAACAGTCAAATTTCTGCACAGAGTAACAGTGATGGTGTGTATTACAGCTGGGCAATATGGACAAAATCAAATATCACGATATATCTTACTGACTACCTCAATATCGATATTGTGACAATATGCTTGTGCTTTCATAATATATTTTAACACAAGGATTATTTGATAAACCATCATCAGTAATGTGGATATGATGACCAGGCAGGTAGAGGCAAATGAAACAGCTAGAACAGCCGAATAAGTTCAGAAAACCGCTTCCCTTTACTGTAGTGCAGCCTTTAAAACAAGGAAAAGATAACACTTATGCCATAACACCATATTACCATATCCAAAATCCTCGACGATATATAGTTTCATATCACAATAGTGATATAATGTTGATATAACACCTAGCCATAGTGTGTATAGTTTTTTTTTTTTTTTTTATCACACTTCACATCACAATACTGCAATCCATTCCGACAATACAGTATCATGATATGAAATTTTGGATGGTGCCTGAGTCTAACCCTGTGCTGTGACCTCCCCTCAGTGAAAAGCAAATGACCTGAGGGGATCAATAAAGCCTTAGGTTATTAATATTTTTTGCCTTCGCCGAGTCAAAGAGGACGCGCTCGCCACGCACAGACGCTTCACATTCGTCCCCTCTCCTCGCACTGACCTGACATCACTGCAAACTACTCTGGCATGACCGCTCCACATTCCTAACCCTCTGTCAAGTCTGTAGCTGTTATATTTGACCTATGACCCCCAGCCTGTATGTGTGTGTGTGTGAGTGAGAGAGAAAATGGTCCTCTCTGTGCCTGTGTTTGGGTGTGTTTCTGCCTATTTTCCTGTGTATACAAACACTTCATGAGCGTGTAATAAGGTGATATCTCATTTCTATTCTCTCTAATTCACACTGCATAATGTTGTGGTTTCTTGGACAGACACACACACACGCGCACACACTCACACGCACACAGGCCTTGCAGGACAAGCCCAAAACATGAGCTGCCAGCTGGTGTTCCAAACTAACAGGATTTATTTAATGCCCAGAGC
This sequence comes from Myripristis murdjan, assembly GCF_902150065.1. NCBI lineage: Eukaryota > Metazoa > Chordata > Actinopteri > Holocentriformes > Holocentridae > Myripristis > Myripristis murdjan. Next base: position 8,666,764 of record NC_043983.1, on the reverse strand, counting down.
ATGACACTGAGGAAATATTGGGGAGGGAGAAACTGATTACTGGGATTCAAATCAATAAGCCTAGCCAAGCAGAAGCCGGAGGAAATGGGCAGTTCGCTGTGTGCATTTACTGTGGTATGCTTTTGCTGGTGCTGCTGCTGCTGCTGAGTGCTGACACGGAGACTGCATGTCTTTATATGGCACCAAAATGCACTTTGTCTGCGCTGACAGGGGAGGAACAGGGCCGGCGTGACCCACGGTTACTCATCTCTCAGACAGAAAGAAAATATTTTGTCAGCCTAACAAAACCCTCTTATTCACTGGCCAGCACACAGCAGGCAGTCAGAGGCAGCATCACAAATAGAAATACAATAAGATCCTGCACAAGCACACCAACACATACACAAACTGATGAAAATATACCCGGACAATGAGCGGAGGGTAGACCCATTTGTGGAGTTTGTGTCACATTTTCAGGCTGATAAAAATCTTTCTGAGATAAATTTGTAGGATACAGTAAATTATATGTGTAAAGTGAGTGCAAAGCTATTAGACTGAAAGTGTTATATTTAAAAACACTGCATATCTATTATGAAAAGGAAATTATCTCAGATTCATAAGGCAATATAAAAAAAAATGTTAATTATTCTCTCCACAATAAACTATTTTATTTGATGACTTCTAACTTTAATACTAACCCAAATGCGCTTTACTTTTCATGCCAACACTTCATTTAGAACAAAACATATGTAAGATGGAGGTTGGGTTTTTGGGTTTTTTGGAAAGAAAGAAAGAAAGAAAGAAAGAAAGAAAGAAAGAAAGAAAGAAAGAAAGAGAACAGAAATGGATGCTCTCCTGACAATGTAATCTGTCTTTGATTATACTGGTGGTCGTCTGCCTCATGATGACTATGGCAGCGGGTCAGAGTTGACCACCCTCTTTTTTTTTCTTTTTCTTTTTTTTTTTTTACCACTAAGTCACTGTGGTGGAAAATACGGAATGCTTCCAGAAAAACTTCATGTGAGGACTCCATGAAGAAGTTTCCTTTTTAGAGGGAAATTTCAAGAGAGCGCCACTTGTTTCCCTGGTTACTAATCTGCAGGCATTTGGATCTCTGGGGAGTTCTTCTCTGGGTTGCCCTCGCTCCTTGGCCGGTGAAGAAACCCATACAAAGGCTCATTTTGTGCGCAACAAAAGGCCAAATGAAACCCCAGCTGGACCGCTCCTGGCGAGGCAAGATTCCCACATCATTCAGTTTCGCACTGGGCAAAAGTTTAGGAAAAAAAGGTTACGGGGCTAGTCTAAACCAAAGGTGTCTGATTCAGACTTTGGACTTAATAATAAACTTTTATAAACCATTATTTTCCACTTGGAAACTAACGGGCCAGCCTTTTGTTCACCACCTTCTAAGTTGCGCTGTTTAAATTAACCAGGCAATAGTAAAGCTAATTATAAAGTAATTAACATTTAGCACTCTCTTGGGTGGTAGTTTTATAAATCTCAGCCAGCGAACAGATTGGTGCGGCAGTGCTCTGTCTGCAGAGACTCTTTGTTATCCCTGAGCCTTCTTTAATTTGAATATGAATGTGATTGTCTGTCTGCACAGCGAAACCCCCCAATATTCAGTCCTAGGGTGAACACATCCCTAAAACTACAGCACCTGACTCGCTCCAAACTTGCAAAACAACATGGAGGCGCAAAAGCGCACCGTCCAGCCCGGCTGGGAAGTTTGTCGGGACATATGAGCGTGTCTCACCGGTCGCCAGCGTGCTGCTGCAGGACCAGTCCACGGAGCTGACGGGCTTCCAGCAGGACCACCACAGGGACAGGTAGTATTGGTCGTCCGCCGTGACCCAGGCCGGGCTCAGCACGGCCCCGACGTCCAGGCACAAGGCGAGAAACACGCACACCAGACCCACCAACTTCAGGGGCGTCAGCGCCGACACCCGCACCTCCTCTGTGCCG